>NC_081182.1:119692900-120005279 GCF_029867415.1 Vicia villosa | reverse complement strand
TTTCGAACACATCCCACGCGAGGAAAATCAACTAGCTGATGCTTTAGCTACCATGTCATCCATGTTCAAAGTCAGGTGGGACAACGAGGCGCCTATGATCACCATTTACAGGCAAGATGAACCATCCTATTGCAATGAGATCAATACCGAAGGAACCGAGGAAAAACCATGGTTCCATGAAGTAAAAAGATATCTCGAAGCTCAGGAGTACCCTGAAGGGGCATCCATTAACGACAGAAAGTTTCTAAGGAGATTTGCTGCCAAATTCTTTCTAAGCAATGGAACCCTATACAAATGCAACCATGACTCGACTTTACTTCGCTGTGTAAACAAGAAGGAAGCAGAACAGATCATGGAAGAAATACACAATGGTGCCTTCGGTACTCATTCCAGTGGACATACAATGGCTAAAAAGATCCTGAGAGCAGGTTATTACTGGTCTACCATGGAAACAGACTGCCATCATCACTCCCGAACATGTCACAAATGCCAGATATACGCTGACAAAGTACATGTACCTCCAGTTCCATTAAGCGTCCTGACGGCTCCTTGGCCTTTTGCAATGTGGGGTATTGATATGATTGGAGAAATCAAACCTACTGCCTCCAACGGACATCGCTTTATCCTGGTCGCTATTGACTACTTCACAAAGTGGGTAGAAGCAGCTTCATTTGCTTCTGTCACCAAAAATGTGGTGGCCCGGTTCATTAAATACAATCTCATTTGTCGGTACGGCATCCCTGAACGGATTATCACGGACAATGGCACAAATCTAAACAACAGAATGATTACTGAACTTTGCACACAGTTCAAGATCAAGCATCATAATTCTTCTCCATATCGACCAAAGATGAACGGTGCGGTGGAAGCTGCCAACAAGAACATCAAGAAAATCATACAAAAAATGACAGTAACCTACAAAGACTGGCATGAGATGTTGCCTTTTGCTCTTCATGGTTATCGCACATCTGCGCGTACTTCAACAGGGGCAACTCCATTCTCCTTAGTCTATGGTATGGAGGCAGTTCTTCCAATTGAAATTCAGATTCCTTCCCTAAGGATTATGAAAGAAGCCAATCTAGACGAAGACGATTGGATTCAAACACGGTTGGACCAGATAAACTTGATTGATGAGAAAAGGCTCGCAGCTATTTGTCATGGTCAGCTATACCAAAAGCGTATGATCAAAGCCTTCAACAAAAAAGTCAAAAGTCAAGCATACCAAACTGGTGGCTTGGTTGTCAAACGCATCATCTTACCACAAGGTGATCCCAGAGGCAAATGGACTCCCACCTACGAGGGACCATTCATAATCAAGAAAATATTCTCCGGCGGCGCCATGTTGCTTACCACCATGGATGGCGAGGATTTCCCACACCCTGTGAATGCTGACATAGTCAAAAAATACTTCTCTTAAAAAGAAAAAAAACAGCTCGCTAAGTTGAAAACCTAAAAGGGCAACTTAGGCAAAAAAATGAGCGTCTCGGTGGATTGAAAACCCGAAAGGGCGGTCCAGGCAAAAATTAGAGACTAAACAAATACTATCCCGGTAGGCTGAAAACCTGAAAAGGCAGCCTAGGCAAAAGTTAGGGAATGAAGCATAAAACAGTGTTCCGTTCAGCTGCCTACTCACCATCAAGATTCAACACCTCAAAGACACCGATCAGTCCAATCACTTTCTTCCGACAAGTGAGGGATGAGATGCTCGAAGACAGATTGGCAATAGCAGAGTTGAAACTTGACTGGATCGTTTTCACATAGCTATTTATCTTCATAAATATTTTCCAAAACTTTCTGACAATTTCCTACTTCTAGGATTGTTGTCTCCCTGTGCTAACCAGCCTATCATGGCTCTTTTTCAAAAATCAATGCAGCTTAGGCTCAAAAATCACTATTTTCACTTTTTTCTGTTTTAAATACGTAAACGTCCCAATGATAATTTTGAATGAACATGTGCATTTGAATATGATTGATGTTTACCAGGAAAAACAGGAATAGCATTCAGGAAATGTCCCAATTATCTGGACATCATCCCATCAGAAGAAAATCCCCAAGAGAAACGCGTTTCTCAGCAAATTCCTCAAAAAGATTTTCTCTTCAAAAGAAGTCTTATCCCCTAGTAGGGTTGTTCCAGATTACTATCTTCAGAAGGTGTGATCCCCGCACCCGGACTTGGTCAGATAGTGCATCGGAGGATTATGCATCTTCCTCATTCCCATTTGAAAAGGCATCAGAACTTCCAGCTACCTTTCATTCTCAAGAGATATTCAAAGATCCTTCAACAGAATACCAGGGTTCTCAAAGAATTTCCCCGGCCGAGGGTACTCAAACAAGACAAAAGATCATCAACGATCACGATATAGTCATATCCAGATGACTGGCGGAAATTTATTTTCCCAAATAGAAGCTTGACATCTCACATTCATACATCACATATTCACATTCATACATTCATACATCACATATTCATACATTCATACATCACATATTCATACATCATACATCATACATCATACATCATACATCATGCATCATGCGCATTTTCATACGCATATTCATACACAACATAACATGCATATTTCTCCGGGAATATCTCACATTTACATGCATCATAAACATTGCATATCACTAACTTGATTTTTCAGGTAGACGGATATCTTCATCAAAGATGTTCTCAATCACATGCAGTGTTCACCTGAATTCCATGAACGGTTCTCTCAGATATAATCAAGCCGAAGATTCATTCTGATCACTAACCAACTCAAAAAACAGGCATCACAGATCTAAAGCGATACCTCAGACGTTTCCAAAACGATCTAGCATTGCAGATCTAAAGCGATACCTCAGACGGTTCCAGAACGATCTACTATCGAAGATCTAAAGCGATACCTCAGACGTTTCCAAAACGATCTAGCATCACAGATCTAAAGCGATACCTCAGACGGTTCCAAGACGATCTAACATTGCAGATCTAAAGCGATACCTCAGACGGTTCCAAAACGATCTAACATTGCAGATCTAAAGCGATACCTCAGACGGTTCCACAATGATCAACTTCCAAAATCTAAATCGGAAAAACTTTGGACAAGTTCCGTAACGATTATCTTCCAAGACTTAAAGCGGTAACCTTGGACGGTTCCGAAACAGTCAACACAAAGACTTTCAAATCCTTCATCAAGATATAATCAATGGATTCATTCTGATGAACAAACCATCAACACATTTACCAGGTGGCATCTGAAAGCCCATCTCAGGTAATGTTTCAATCTGCCAACAACATTTCGCAGACGACATTCAAATGCAACTTCCAACATCTCTTCTGATCAAGGTAAGTGCAAATTTTCAGGGCATCTAAATATTCAATCATCTTCTACCTTCAGATTTCAGACAATCTCTTCAGGTTTAAGAAGATTGAATAGGGGCAACTGTTATACCCCAAAATTTGCCCACATCTTTTTTCAAGAAAACTCCAATCTGAAAATTAAGAGTCTCATATAATTATGGATTATTCCAACAAATATCCTGACATATGAAACACTTAGTTTTTAGAATTTTTCTTATACAGTAATTTGGCTTGCAGTTGAATTTATTCTTACGCAAACGCCAAATACTGTTTATTATTTCACACATGCTATTTATTTATTTACAGATAAATAGTACTGACACAATTGGTACAGAGTTAAATCTTTTTGCAGGCGCAGAATCAGGAAACTCAGACTGTACTGGTAACAAGTAGATTATTATTATCTTTTGTTTCCCACTAATTTTGTACTATATTCCATTATTTTCAAAAATCTTTTCAAATCTCTTTTTCAAAAATCAAATCTCTCTTTTTCCAACACTATCTCCACTTTCTTTCAAATCTTACTTCCACTCAAATTTTCCTTTTGTACGGAATCACATCATTCCCCAACGTCTCTATCCTCCTTTCCATTCTATAAATACCTCCCATTTTCTTCCATAAAATCTCACATCAAACTCTAACTCATCTTTCAAATTCCTACCTCATATCTATTTTCTCTTCTTCCCTGGCAAGAATGGCAAAGTGGATAGAGACACTGTTTCTTACAGTCATCACCATTGCTACGGTGATCATGACTTTCTTCTGCCTACATAGTCCTGAAGAGTGTGGACCTGCAATGGTTGCACTCCCAATCATCTACATGTTATTGTTCATAGCATGGGTCATTAACCGTCATTCCTGAAATTTGCCGTATTTCTTATTTCTTAAATGTACCGTTTATTCGTCGTACTGTTCAATATAGTATGTAATATTTGTACTGTCAGTATTAAATGTTGTACTATTTGTCATAATATTGCTTAATTACTAAGATAATATTTTGTGTGTTTTCTGCCAGTCAAATATTCCTATTTCTGTGCATTAAATGATTTTCAGGGTTATTATCGGTAATTTTGCCCGCATACCGTAAATATTAGTTATTTATTATGTCTATGTTTTTTTAACAAGTCATGTAAATAAACTTTCATTTTTCACATAAAACAAAAACAAAAACAACAAAAAAGAAAATTAACTTTGACTGTTGATTTTTCACTCTAACTGCTACGTCAATACCTGAACAGTCAGTTGACAGCCAAACTGCGGGCAGTACAATTCTCAGTGTTTTGTACCATCAATCAAATCAATCTTTCACAATTCAAAATTCCAAGATTTTTGTGCTAGAAGTCTTCTGAATATCACGCGATTAGCAGAAACTCAACACTGCACAAAAATCAGGTACGCTTAACTGTCTCCTACATAAACAATCTCTAATCAGGGTTTTTCTTGTTTTTACAAGAGCAACAAGTTTTTGAGAGCTCAAATGGATTTCATACACATCCATATATCTCAAAGTACCATCATACAAATTTTCAAACTTCAATTCACTCAGACGCACCGTCAGCAGCTCAAACAGTCAACAGACGACCCGTTTGACCAAAAAAGTCAACAGACAGTCAAAAATGAAATTTTTTGTCAAAATCCATATTTTGTCAAAGGATTCATCATTTGATCATTGGATGATCATAATTCATCAAGGAAAGATCAAAAATCAACAAAACCCTAAGATTCAAAATTAGGGTTTTTGCCTGAAAAGTCAACTCAACTTTGACTGATCATAACTCTCTCATCCTTCATCCAAAAAATTCAAACCAAAGCTCATCTTGAAGGAAATTCAATTATCTTTCAAATGCCATTGATCCCATGGTCATTGGATTCACCATTTGAAAAATATGATCAAAGACATTACAGGTCATTTTCAAAGTCAACAAAAAGACACTTTTTTCAAAAGGACACACAAGGAGCATCAAAAATCCTTTTGACATGAGACCAAAGACATTGGTTAGAGGACTCTTTGAGGTTTCCAAAAAGTGCAAGATCTCCTTCATATGACAAAAATTGAAGGATTTACACCTTGTTGAAGTTGGCTAAATTTTGGGAAAATACATGAAATCAACATTGCTCAAAAATGTATTTTTTCCAAATGGGGCCAAGTTTTCAGCATTCAAACATCTTTTCCATGATGATATGGGCCTCCCACAACCAAGACTAAGCCCACACCTTTTTTATCCATTTTTTGCTTGATTTTATCTTATTTTAAGATTAAAATTAAAAGAAAAATGGATGGATAAATGGTAGCTTAACTTCCAAGCATGACTCACCCAAGGAATCTCTACCTTTCTGCAGAGAATTGAAGAGCAAGGCAGGTGCATTGAAGGCAAGGGGACTTGGTCAAGAATTCAAAGCTTTTTTAATATTAAAAAATGCAAGATTTCAACAAAGGCAACTAGTTGCATATTAGCTTC
Source organism: Vicia villosa (assembly GCF_029867415.1). Classification (NCBI taxonomy): domain Eukaryota; kingdom Viridiplantae; phylum Streptophyta; class Magnoliopsida; order Fabales; family Fabaceae; genus Vicia; species Vicia villosa. The sequence goes on along the minus strand of NC_081182.1, from coordinate 119,999,477 downwards.
AATTCTAAGCACTCAATGCTTATAAATAAGCTATCATAGTTCAGTAACGAAAGGGGGGCAAGTTCAGAAGCAAAGCTTAGCTCATACACACTTGTAATCACTTGAAAAGTTTCAAAGAAAATTCAAATTCGAATTTGTAATTTCAGTCCATTTCAATACAAACTAAGCATTCAGACACCTTCCTTGAACATCACTGAAACTATCCCAATCAGTTACAAGCCTTGAAGCTCACTGAATCGAGCTATACAGGTCCAAATTTGTTCAAACTAAAATCAATTCGTATCTGGTTATTCACACATGCTTAACAAGATGTAGACATACTATTAAGTTTGGTTTGAGGTGTAGATCATTTCTGGAAACTTAATTGAAGTTTGAACACGTATAAATGAAACTACCATTTTAGGGTTCATAGCTTCAAAATTAGGGCTTTCCAAATTAGGCAAAATTAGAGGTTCTAAATAGTACCATTAGATTCGTATGGACAAAACGAGTTGAATGGTACCATCGCACCAAATTTATGTGCTTGTTTACCCCTATTCGTTATTTTGCAGAATTAGGGCTCACTTACTATAGCGCTTTTTTACAAAAGCGCTGTTAAAGGCCTTGTCTGAAGGTTGAAGACGAAGACGTGTCTTCCTCCTATTGGTTCAGCAGCGCGCGTACTTTTTTAAACTTTCCACTAATCCAGTGTTTTGCAGGTGTAACGTATACCACGTGCCTCAATTTCTGGACCACCTGATCTTGCTTAACAGCTCATCCAACGCTTCAGAACGCGCGTGCACATCATACTCCCTCAATCAAACCACACAGGATCAGTATCCTTTTATTTTCTATTTTATTTTCTATTTTATTTTAATTTCTTTGTTAAATTAATTAAAAATAGTTTTAAAAATCCAAAAATTACACAAAAAATATTTTTAGACTTCTAAAATAATATATTATTTTCTGAAATAAAAATATTTTATTTTTCTTTAAAATTTCAATATTTTGCATAATTAATTAGTATATATTTATATATTTGCTTTTTAATTATTCTAACCAATCAAAAAATCATAAAAAAATTTGTTCTTTATATAAAATATTGTTTATATATTATAAACTAATTTTGTACATATTTTGAATAATTTTCTTTTTAAGTTTTAATTATTTGTATAATTATTTACATAATTATGTTTTAATTAACTTAAATCAATTCCAAAAAATTCCAAAAAAAATTAGTTTTGTTTAAAATTAATTAACAAATATTTTGTATATATTTTAAACTTAATTTCTAGGTTTAAATCTATTTTTAACTTTTTTCTTCATTTTAATTTAATTAATCATGCATTAATTATAATTAAAATCAATCATAAAAATCCAAAAACAGGCCTTTTATTTTCCTTGCAATTTAAATTCCTAGATAAATGTATAGGATGTCAAATTCATGTAAATAGGCTAGTTTACATTTCCTGCACAATCGATGTAATAGCGTAGATTTACTTTCCGCACTTTACATTTCCGCATTTTAATTTCCAGCAAATATAAACTGCGTGTATGTCAAAGATAAAATTGAACCGTTAGATCACTAACTTCAAAGATAAATATCTGAATACAAACACAATCACACTTGCACCTCTTAAGGTAAATTCCTTCTCATTCTTTTCAAAATCAAAGTCAAAATTCTACTATTTTGAGTACAAAATCGAACCTTGCGTTTATATCCGGTGAAAGGATAGATTTTTAAAGGAAATAGGATAAAGACCTTACAACTCAGGGTAGACCTCCTAGTTTGCTTGCTCAAATCAAAACAAACAAAATTCTCATACACTGTTGTTTTTCAAAACAAAACTTTCAAAAAAGACAATACTTTGTATACATCCAAACACGGATTATTACAAAGTTAACGTTCTTTTCAAAACATCTTTCGAAAGATAAACAAGCATTTTGTATACATCCACACACGGATCATTACGAAATTCAATTTACAAAGGTATTTGAAACCACATATGAGCAATTTCAGAGCAATTGAAAAGTCATCGAAAAACAAGTGAGCTAAGCAAACTTAAGAGCCCATGGATAACCATGGATACAAAGGGTGCTAACACCTTCCCTTTGTATAACCTACCCCCTTACCCAGAATTTCTTAAAGGTCTTTTTTCTGTTTCTTTTATAAACCTTTCCTTAATTGGATAAAATAAAAGGTCGGTGGCGACTCTGTGAATTTTCAAAATGCGAAAGCATTAAGCGATAAAAAAGAGTCAGTTCACGTATCTCTCCCGAACAGAGGTATGGCCCGGGATAAAAAACGGAGGTCCACAGTCTTGAAGAAACTTTCAATTAGGGTTTTGAAATGTGTAATATGAGCTTTCCAAAATGTCCAAGAGCATGAAAAAATATGGAGTGTAGCCATGGTTTTGAATTTTGTCATTAGAGGTCATTATGCATGAAGTTTCAAGCCATTTTCACAAAGTTCTTACACTACATGACCTATAATCCAAGTAATGATGCATAGAAGCAATAATTGAAAGATATTTTCTGATTTGAAGATCAGAATGGAAGAGGATAAGAAGCTTGAGATTTAACCATGGTTTAGTCACTTTTAACCATTTGCATTTAATGTGAGAGATTCCAATTTATCTCTTAAGCCAAATCATCATTCTTGGATCAACTTGCAAAGGATTTGAGTTCAGAATCCTTGGCCTATAAATAGAGGTTCAAATCACTTCCAAAATCACACCAAAACCTCACAATTATAGGTTTTCTCTCTTCTTTCTTGAATTGCAAGTTTCATAGTTTTCAAAGAGGTAGAAAACTCAACCTCCAAATACTTGAAGTTATGGCCAAAGTGATGGTTCTAACAACTTCTAAACATCATATGTGATGTGTTTGACCCATCCACATACCCCAAAAACACCCAAAACTCAGAATCACTGTTCAACCTCCAAACTTGCACAAAGTGAGCCTTATCATGCTAATTTTCGTTCTAGCTCATTTCAGTCCAAGTTAATCATCCAAACACCATCCATGTACCATATATGAACTATCCCAATCATCATCCCTGACCTGTAACTCCAAAATCACCAAGTTTGATCCTCACTTGAGCCCTACTGCAGATCGAGTACCACAAACTGATCAAGAGGTTTTCAATCCACTCCAAGCGTCCAAACATGTTCCATAAGGTCCACTGAAGGTGTTCAGATCAAGAAACAACATCTGGAACCCCTCATTTGCAGAATTCGATTCTCAGTTGTGCCGTTTTTAAGGTAAGTGCTCATGAACTTAAAACTCTATCATGCATGCATCATAAATGAAAAATTGAGTTACCATCTTGTTTCTGCACCATCACTGAATAATAACCCTCAATCAATTGCATCATATCATGATCATACACGATTTCACAATGATTTGTCATTTTAGGGTTCTTCATGTTCATGCGAAAATTAACCATCTTAGAACAAAAATAAATGAAATTCAAGATCACCATCATGTTCCTTGTGAAAAATCGAGCAAGATAGGCTATTCACTTGATCCAAACAATTCAGTTTTCAGAATTTTCAAATTCAAGTTAAGGTTGTGTTCTTGGCGCCAGATTTTTGAAACTGAAATTAGAAATTGATTCAAAAATATAATTGATTCGTTGCAAATGTTAAACAGACCACGCGCGTGGTCCAGTTGGCAATGTTTTTGAATGGTAAACACAAGGGCGTGGGTTCAAGCCCTTTGGAAGACAAAACCTAATTTTTTAACACTATTTTTCTTATTTTTCTTCACAACTTCATCAATTATTTTAACCTATCAAATTAACTCATTTTTTATTCATTTTTTACACACTTCTTATTTTATATATGTATTTTATGAATATAGAAAAAAATCACAAAAAATATTTATTTAATACATTTTTAATTAAGTTTAAAATGACATATTTTTAAGTGTTTTTAAATACTTTAAATATTGTTTTTCATTTGATTTTTCAAACTTAATCATTTGTAAATATTTTGTGATCAAACCCTAATCAATTAGGTGTTAATTAAGTATAATCTTTGTGTTTATCTTAATTAATTTGATTTCTTTCGAAATTTCAAACCGTTTCAAAACAAACGATCACAGTTTTTCAAAACGATAAACCTTTTCTTTTTTGGTTTTCTTTTTAAAAGAAACTATTGATTAAATCTTTTTGGATTGATCAATTGATTTTCAAACATGGGCCTCTCGAATATTAGAGAGTATAGGTCCCTTTCCTCTTTCTTTGTACAGTTTTTTTTCTTTAAACAGAAAACTTCTTCCAAAACTTCCAAACAGTTTTTTTAAACAACAAAACAATCAACCATGTTTTATAAAATAAAACATGGGCCTCCACATAGGTATAAGTCTCATTCCTGTACATGAAATTAGGTATTTCATTGTACACACACCTTTTTTGTACATATCTCGATCAGTTTGATTTTTAACTTTGAACGACAAATCAAAAAATGAAGGTTTTCTTTAAATCTTCCCAAAAATACCATGGGCCTCCATGTAGGTATAAGTCCCAAGCCCCTTTGTAAATACCTGTATACATAGCTTTGAATAAACTCAATGGGCCTCTCCCCGAGTATAAGTCCCGAGCCCCGTGTGTACAAATGGATCATGCTTACAGGTATATTTCCTTCATAAACTCCATTATATACACACACCTTGTCATATATATGTAATTGTTCATACTTGTTCATGTTTGTCCATGTTTGTTCATACTTGTTCATGTGTTTGTTCATGTATATACTTGTTCAACTTAGTACAACACTAGGTTCCCCATAGCCTCCTATTGGGCTTCGTGCAAAGAATCTCCCCTAGTTTAGGTTAGGACATAGAGTATGGTTTCCCGGTGAAATCGCTCTAAGAGCTCAAACCAACTATACCATGCCTCCCCTTGGGCTTCGTACAAACGACTTGTCCCTCCCATAGCCTCCTCTTGGGCTTACAATGCAAGGACCCTCGATAGTCCCTCCCATAGCCTCCTCTTGGGCTTACAATGCAAGGACCCTCGGATAGCCTCCTCTTGGGCTTCGTACAAGGACCCACGGGCTTCTTATAAGCATCCCCAATATCCAAAACAAATACCCTAGGAGATTAGACATTTATCATCTCTATGATAGGAGTATCTCTTCTATATCATCACAAACAATCAATCAATCAATCAATCAATCAATCAATCAATCAATCAAATCTTTTTTGCCACAAGGCTGGCTAATCAATCAAACTTTTTGCCACCATACTGGCTGATTAATCAAAGTTTTTGTCACAAGGCTGACTTCATTGAAACTTTTGCCACAAGGCTGGCTGATTAATCAAAACTTTTTGTCACAAGGCTGACTTCATTGAAAGTTTTTGCCACAAGGCTGGCTAAAAAGCATCTTTATCATTCTAAGCACCATAAGTGGCATGGCCCAGGGCTTATAATGAAAAGATTTTCAAACAAAATCAAACAGATGTATGTGATGATATAGATTAGATACATCGAACATTTAGATGACATTTGTCTCTTTTCCTTTGCTTCCACTAGCATAAGTGGGAACTACGATTGCTCTGACTTTCTCAACATCCCTTTGAGAATACGTAGGCACAAGGTCGTATCCTTGGCGAGCAAAACTTCTCCCTCAAACCACTCAAACCTTAGCACCCGTAGACCCCGAGCTACATATGCTCTGATTCCCTCTAAGGGATATGTATGCAGAGGATCGCGATGATCCTTGCGAGCATAATCAAACAAACACCTTAGGCCCCACCTATTTCAACAGAACCTCTCAATAACATGGAATGAAAAACATAACAAAGAAACCTATAGAGTACTATAGATACGTTGGGTGCTAATACCTTCCCTTCGTATAACCAACCCTCTTACTCAAGATCTCTCCCCCACTTTTAAGGTTATTGCAACTTTTTTCCTTTTCCTACTTTGGAAATAATAAAAAGTTTGGTCGAAACAAAAGAAAAATCATTTTTTGAGCACTCGAGCCCAAAGAAGGCATCAGGTGTCTCATCCCACAAAAAGATAACGATTTTTCCCCGCGACAGAAAAATGGCGACTTCACTGGGGACCATCTTTTTATTGTTTCCAAAGAAAGGGTTATTTCTATTTGTTTTGTTTTTGTTACATGTGTGGTTCTTTGGTTCTGTTACTTGTGTGGTTCTGTTACAAATGATACATTATGGACAAATCCTAACCCGGATTAAGTACACATAAGAATTAGGTGGAGGGTATAGTCATGTACAGGCGTACGTGAGAATCCTTCCGCTCAGTGGAGGTTCCTTGTTGGTAATATATGTTTAGCATGTTTCGTAGCGAAGACATTATTACTTTCATTGAACTGTAGAAGCTGAGTTGGCCGTATAACCCCAACCCATCTTGGCCTTATTAGGTTGTGGCGCAGAAACTATTCAGGTCAAGACTTGGATTAGTTGTCATGCGGAGAGCCACACTCAGACGAGTTTTTCTTGAGAATATTGCTAGCTCACAAGTTCAATTGTGCAAGCCGGTAATATCCGAAAGAAAAATGTAGACTCTAACGTATCAGTAGAACATGTTGTGCAGGTGATTAACCCTAGTACTATCCCATGTTTGGTTCTCTGACCTCATGCTCGTGACACTGGACCTTTGAACCTATGTGTACCATGTTTGTATTACCATGTTTGTAGTACCATGTTTGCGTTACCATGTTCGTATTACCATGTTCGCTTTACCACGTTTGAATATGTGGCATCCATGCATCCATGCATTCATACATTCATTAAAAAACCCATCTTCTTCCATAAAAACATGATTTCTCCAAAGATTTAGAGGATTTTCTTTGCAAACATTATAGGATTAAGTTATGGAAGGGGTAAAAAGGTATACCGAAAAGTACGGTTTCAAAGCGCCTGATGTGGAAAAACTGAGAGAGTTGGCATCTTTTGTACAAGATCCTCCCGATTTTAGGAAAAGTTATGGAAAGCTTTTGCCTATCTTGAACACTCATGTTGATGAAGGACTTCTCAAAACTCTGGTTCAGTTCTATGATCCCGTCTACCGGTGTTTTACCTTTCCAGACTACCAGTTGGTACCGACCTTGGAAGAATATGCCAATCTTTTGGGTATTCCTGTGTCTGACAAAATACCCTTCAATGGTTTGGAAGCCATTCCTAAGTCACACGTCATTGCAGCAAGTATCCACTTGAAGAAATCTGAAGTAGAGAGTAATTGGACTAGCAAAGGAAACCTCCCGGGTTTAACTTCACACTTCCTAATAAAGAAAGCCTTTGATTTCATCGAAACTGGTAGCATGATAGCTTTTGAAGCTATACTAGCCTTGCTCATCTATGGGTTGGTTCTGTTTCCCAACGTCAACGACTTTGTCGCCATAAAGATTTTTCCGATTGGAAATCCTGTTCCGACTTTGCTTGGTTACATGTATTTCTCTGTCCATCATAGGAATCGCCAAGGCGGTGGAATCATTGTATGTTGTGCACCTCTGTTGTTCAAATGGATTGTTTCACACTTACCTGAGTCTCCTATTTTCACGAAAAACCGAGAAGGCTTACGTTGGCCTCGAAGACTTATGTCTCTTACTAATAATGATATTCATTGGTATACCTTGGCTCACTGTGGTATAGAAACCATTGATAGTTGTGGAGAGTTCGCCAACGTACCCCTCATTGGTACATAAGGAGGAATTAACTACAATCCGGTCCTAGCCCGACGACAACTCGGGTATGCAAATTCAACTAAGCCCATTGGTCCCACAGTGGAAGGCTACTTCTACCGAGAAGGAGATAATCCTCAAAGGTTGAAAGCAAGAATGGTGAGAGCTTGGTACGACGTCCGATGGAAAGAAAAAGGTGAGGCAAGAAATTGCATTGCCATGGACGCCTACACCTGCTGGGTAAAGAAAAGAGCAAAGGAGTTCCAAATGCCTTATGCTTATGAAAAACCCATGTTTCCAGTAGTATCTCAACGGCCCAACATTCCCACTATGGAGGAATACCAAGACACTTTAGCCAAGATGAGGTTAGAGAAAGATGCTTGGGAAGATAAGTTTCATAAAACTGATGTGGAAAATAGAAAGTTGAAGAAAAGAGTGAAAGATCACGAAGAAACTCTCTATTATCAAGATGGATGGCTCATGAGCGAAGATGAGAAGATTCGTCAGAAAGACGCTGCAATCAAGAGGTACATCAAAGAAAGCAAGAAAAATCTTGAAGGTTCAACAAGCAACGCTCCAACTCCTGACGATTGGAAGAATGTTGTTAACAAGCTAAGGACCGAAAAGGCCGAATTGAAAGCTCACTATGGGAAAGCAATCCAGAAGCTCAAGCTGCACAACGCATTTGGTTCTTCGTCTGATGAAGATGTTTAGGATTGTTTAGCTTTTACTTATCATTTGCTTTTGTAAGGAGCTACGCTCCAATGTTGTAACATTTCCCATTATTTCAATAAAAGAATAGTTTGTGTTCAAATGTTTGCAAGGAAATAATCTTTAAAATGTTTGGAAAAATCATAAATTTCTTTTTGCATACATCATTCTGCATATCGAGTCTGTTGTCTAGAGTCTTATCTTTTGAATTTTCCTCCATTAGATCATCAAGCTGTCGCGTCTCAAAGTTTCTCGACCGCGCTCGCAATCAGATCACAGATATAATACTCGTTCAAGCAGAAGAAGAGTAATGGAACACTCTGAACAAGAGAATATTGAGCTCCGTGGTACAGTCGCCACCCTTCAGGAAAAGTTGGAAAGTCTCACTACTCTGGTTGACTCTTTAATGACCGCACAGAATCAGCCGCCGCCACCCAACAGTCAAGCAACAGTAACATCTGAAGTCACTACTCCAGTTTCTACGGTTGCATTCAGCATTCCATCTTTCTCCATGCCAGAAGGTTGGGGCACGCCTTTCAGCTTTGGTGCAGGTTTCCGCCATAATGTTTCTGGGATTCAAACATCCGCAACTGAAGCGCCTGCCACACAGGGTTCGGCATTTATTCCACATTCAGGGGTAACTTTTTCCCAAATCACTATGGCACTTTCTCAACCCACTATGACAGTTCTGACCCCTACGGTTCACACAGTTCCCTATGGTGGCAATGAGATTTATCATGATCAGGATGATAGCATAAATCAGCGTAATCTTGTGGGAGATCTCCAAGAGCAGTTTAACAAGATGCGGCTAGAAGTTAAAGCTATCCGTGGAAAAGATTTGTTTGGAAAGAATGCCCAGGAACTATGTTTGGTTCCCAGTGTACAAATACCTGCTAAATTCAAGGTCCCTGACTTTGAGAAGTACAAAGGTAGTTCTTGTCCACAAAGCCATCTTATGATGTATGCTAGGAAGATGTCTACTTATGCAGATAATCATCAGTTGCTTATCCATTACTTTCAAGATAGTTTGACTGGTGCCGCACTGAAGTGGTACACAGGTTTGGATAGCACCAATATTCGGACTTTCAATGACCTAGGCGAGGCCTTTGTCCGACAATACAAGTATAACTCGGATATGGCTCCAGACAGAGATCAGCTTCGATCCATGGCTCAGAAAGATCATGAAGCTTTCAAAGAATATGCCCAACGATGGAGAGAAACTGCTGCTCAGATTAATCCACCGTTAAAAGAGAAAGAGATGACAAAGATCTTCTTGAATACTCTTGGCCCGTTTTATTATGAACGCATGATTGCTAGTGCTCCAAGTGATTTCACCGAAATGGTAAACATGGGGATGCGTCTAGAAGAAGGAGTCCGAACCGGACGTCTAACTAAAGAAGGTGGATCTTCAAGCGGAACCAAAAAGTTCGGAAGTGGGTTCCCAAAGAAGAAGGAACAAAGTGTTGACATGGTATCCCAAGGGAGGCCAAGAGGAAATGTCAATCGTCAACGACAGATTGCTGCCATTGCGCCAGCCGTTAATACAGCACCGAATCAGGGATTTACCCCGCAGTTTCAACAACAACAGCCTCAACAGCAACCTCAACAGTTTAACAATAATCAGAATCGTGTACAAAGAGCTCCACAGTTTGATCCGATTCCAATGACCTACACAAAGTTGTACCCTGCTTTGATTGAAAGAGGTCTTGTTCAAACTAAAGCACCACCACCAGTACCTGAGAAACTACCATGGTGGTACAAAGCTGAGGTCTCATGCCCTTATCATCAAGGAGCACCTGGCCATGATCTTGAGCATTGCATAGCTTTGAAATATGAAGTTCAGAGGTTAGTTAGATCTAATCTCCTCTCTTTCAGAAATTTGAATCCAAATGTGCAAGCAAATCCACTGCCCAATCATGGAGGGCATGTTGTAAACATGGTGTACGGATGTCCTGGTCCATACCGAGTCTATAATATCAATTTCTCAAGAGAAGATTTGGTACAAATGCACGCTACTCTCTGTCGAGGGCAGAATTTTCGCCAGCATCACTACGGTTCCTGTAGCATATGTTGTGTAGATCCTCATGGATGTTCGATTGTGAGAAGAGATCTTCAAGTTTTGCTAGATAATGGTACTATTCAGATCTACAGAAATAGGAATGAAGATGAAGTTAACATGATAGGATGTTATCCCCATGAGCTTTTAGTCTCAGATATCAACTCGGAAATGCCTAAAGTTAACGTCATCGTTCCTCATTTCAACATGCCTGAGCGCATAGAAGTTACTTACAACAAACCAAGGGTTCCTGTTGCTCCTCTGATCATTTGTCTACCTGGACCTGTTCCCTATGACTCTGACAAGGCAGTTCCATACAACTACAATGCAACAATGATAAAGAATGGACAAGAAGTTCCTTTACCTACTCTTTCATCTGTCGTGAATATCGCCGATGTAAGTCGAGTAACAAGAAGTGGACGTGTGTACACTCCACTACCTCCAAAGCAGCCTGTTGCTCAAGCAACCGGGCAAAATCCTGTCAATACACCAGTGGGGAATCCTGTGGAAACTCCTGTCAGTAATACGAATACTGATGTTGGCCAATCCAGTGGAACCAATGTCAATCCTGACTTTGATGAAATTTTGAAGCTTATCAAAAGAAGTGAATACAAGATTGTGGATCAGCTTATGCAGACTCCTTCGAAGATCTCAATACTTTCATTGCTGTTGAACTCTGAAGCCCACAGGGAAGCCCTGATGAGAATATTGGATCAAGCTTTTGTAGATCATGATGTGACTGTTGACCATTTTGATGGGATAATAGCCAACATAACAGCTTGCAACAATTTAAGCTTCTGTGATGAAGAACTTCCCGAGGAGGGCAGAAATCACAATTTTGCTCTACACATTTCTATGAACTGTCAGTCAGACTCTTTGTCCAATGTGTTGGTAGACACCGGATCTTCCTTGAATGTGATGCCAAAGACGACTCTTGCTCGTTTGTCTTACCAAGGAATGCCTATGAAGTTCAGTGGTGTAGTAGTCAAAGCATTTGATGGATCGCGAAAATCTGTTATCGGCGAAGTCAACCTTCCCATGACAATTGGTCCACATACATTTCAAATCACCTTCCAGGTAATGGACATTCAAGCTGCTTATAGTTGTCTGTTAGGACGACCATGGATCCACGAAGCAGGGGCAGTAACTTCTACGCTCCATCAAAAGTTAAAATTTGTAACAAATGGAAAATTGGTAACGATAGGTGGAGAACAAGCCTTAATGGTGAGTCATTTATCCAATTTCTCTTTCATTGGTGCTGATGATGTGGAAGGAACTCAGTTCCAAGGTCTCTCTTTAGAAGACGAATCTTCCAAAAAGAAAGCATCGATCTCTTCTTACAAAGAGGCAGCAAAAGTAGTGAAAGATGGAACTACCACCGGCTGGGGGCAAGTTGTGATCCCGACCAAGAATGAAACTAGAGCAGGAATTGGATGTTCACCAACATTCTCAAACTGCACCAAGAAGGATGAAACCCTTCGTCCAATCAAAGAAACATTCATTAGTGGAGGATTCCTTAAACCAATTCCTCAAGAGGTTAATGTCCTAATTGAAGAATGCATCGAAGAAGGTCTCTCCGATACTGAAGAAGAATGGAAATGTTATCTCAATGACTCGGGATACATATCTCAGGAAGAACCATATCCTCCTTCGGAGAAAATAAGTGCTAAAGAAATTCCGCCTATTCCTGCAGAGGTTTGGGACACCTTGGGACAACCAAGTGGAAAATTTGATTATATGGTGAAATATACTGCACCTGAAAGTTCAAAGATTGCGATTGAAGACATCCAACCAACTGGATGGGGAGATTCCTTTGAATATAATAGTCAACCAGAAGAGGCCTACAAATACTCTCAATTTTCTCAGCAGCCTGAAATTACTGAAAATTTCAGCTTCAACGCATCTACCAAGATTTATAATCCTGAAGATGGTTATTATCACATAAATGCCATTTTTGAAGATGAAGGGGAAGATGGCCCCGCAGTTGACTCAGAAAGTGTCTCTGACAATGAGTCTCTTCATCCTGAAGACTGGGAAATACATCCTGAAAATTCTGAAGATTGTGATTCATCATATGCTCTTCAAGAAGTAGAAGTAGACCGTTTCAACTCTACAAAGAACAAGAGTGACAAACCAGGACCTTCAAATCCTGCTCGACCAGCGGTCAATGTCAATACGGAAGATAATTCTGAGGAGAATTTTCCTGAATACATAATACACAGAGGAGTTCGTTGCTACTGGAAAGCTGTCGACGTTCCGAATGTTGTTCGCCGCTCAAAGTAATCACTTCGCTGTTATTTTGACCTCTTGCCTAGCCCAAAGCAGAGAGATGTTTTATAGGGCTTTGCTTTTAAATGTTCCGCCCAAATAACTTTATGTATAGGGCTTTATTTTAAAAGTTTCCCTCTTTGTCCTGCCCTAGACAAATGAGTTTGTGTTTAGGGCTTTGTTTCAGAAATGAATCATAAATAAAGTGTCATTTTGAATTCCCTACACTATGTGTTTTATTTTTTGCTTTTTTTCTGGAAATGGTAATCCTAAAAAACCAAGAAAAAAAACTTTTCAAAAAAATCTGCATACACTCTTGCATTCATAAATTTTCTGAAATAAATATAAATCATATGTGCAGATTTACTATTGATAAACCCATTGAATGCAATAACCCTATGCCCTCTCCCAACTTTGAGTTTCCTGTGTTCGAAGCCGAAGAAGAGGAAGAAGAAGAGATCTCGGACGAGATCTCTCGATTACTTAAGCACGAGGAAAGAGCCATTCTGCCTCACAAAGAGCCTTTAGAAAAGATCAACTTGGGTTCTGAAGAAGACAAAACAGAAGTGACCATTGGATCGCTGCTTGATGCTGATATCAAGAGTAAGTTGACAGACCTTCTCAAAGAATATGTTGACGTGTTTGCCTGGTCCTACCAAGACATGCCTGGGTTGGATACCAATATTGTTCAGCATTACTTGCCATTGAAGCCAGAATGTCCGCCAATTAAGCAGAAATTGCGAAGGACTCACCCTGATATGGCTAACAAGATCAAAACAGAAGTTCAAAAGCAACTCGACGTAGGTTTTCTTGTCACCTCAGAATATCCTCAATGGTTGGCCAACATAGTGCCAGTTCCGAAGAAAGATGGCAAAGTCAGAATGTGTGTTGACTACCGTGACTTGAACAAGGCCAGTCCAAAAGATGACTTTTGAAGGATAGAAAAACACTTAGAAAGGGGGGGTTTGAATAAGTGTAGCTTTAAAAACTTGACAGATAAAAATAAATTGCACAGTTATTTTTATCCTGGTTCGTTGTTAACTAAACTACTCCAGTCCACCCCCGCAGAGATGATTTACCTCAACTGAGGATTTAATCCACTAATCGCACGGATTACAATGGTTCTCCACTTAGTCAGCAACTAAGTCTTCCAGAGTCTTCTGATCACACACTGATCACTCCAGGAACAACTGCTTAGATACCCTCTAAGACTTTTTCTAGAGTCTACTGATCAACACGATCACTCTAGTTACAACTGCTTAGTTCACTCCTAAGACTTTTCCTAGAGTATTCTGATCCACACGATCACTCTAGTTCCTTACAACTTAATGTAATTCTAAGAGTATTACAAATGCTTCTTAAAAGCGATAATCACAACTGTGATATTTCTCTTAATCGTTTAAGCTTAATCTCACTAATATATTACAACAGCAATGTAGTGAGCTTTGATGAAGATGAAGATTCTGAGTTTAGATTTGAACAGCGTTTCAGCAAGTTTGATATGAGTTGTTTTGGTGCAGAATCGTTAACCTTGCTTCTCATCAGAACTTCATATTTATAGGCGTTGGAGAAGATGACCGTTGAATGCATTTAATGCTTTGCGTGTTCCGTACAGCATCGCATTTAATGTTATACGCTTTTGTCAACTACCTCGAGCCTTGTTCACGCTGTGTCTACTGACGTAGCCTAGAATAGCTTTTAACGTTCCTTTTGTCAGTCAGCGTAGCTTGCCACTTGTACTTCCTTCTGATCTGATGTTTGTGAATACAACGTTTGAATATCATCAGAGTCAAACAGCTTGGTGCATAGCATCTTCTGATCTTCTGACCTTGAAGTGCTTCTGAGCGTGATACCATCAGAACTTCAGTGCTTCTGTTCTCTTGTTCTTCTGATGCTTCCATAGACCCATGTTCTGATTCTGCTTCGACCATCTTCTGATGTCTTGCCAGACCATGTTCTGATGTTGCATGCTGAACCCTTTGAGACAAAGCTTCTGAGTGCTGAATTATGCGTACTCTTTATATATTTCCTGAAAGGGAAATTGCAATGGATTAGAGTACCATATTATCTTAAACAAAATTCATATTATTGTTATCATCAAAACTAAGATAATTGATCAGAACAAATCTTGTTCTAACAATCTCCCCCTTTTTGATGATGACAAAAACATATATAAATGATATGAATTTGCGATCAGAAAGAATAGACGGCAAAAGACAAATTACACAGCTATAGCATAAGCATATGAATATGTCTCCCCCTGAGATTAACAATCTCCCCCTGAGATAAATAATCTCCCCCTGAAATAAATACTCGAAGAACTTTAATAAAAGACTTCCCTGATTATTTCGGTAGAGACAATCATATAAGCTTCTTGTCTTCAGAGAATTCCTAGCTTCTGACTTCTGCTTCCATAGGACAGCTTCAGAACTAGAATTTCCTTAGATCCCTAGAACACTCACAGCTTCTGATTCCTGCTTCCATCTAGGACAGCTTCAGAACTTGAATTTCTTTGATCTTCTGAACATTCACAGCTTCTGACTTCTGCTTCCATCTAGGACAGCTTCAGAACTTGAATTTCTTTGATCTTCTGAACATTCACAGCTTCTGATTTCTGCTTCCATTTAGGACAGCTTCAGAACTTGAGTTTTCTGGATCTTTAGAACATTCGCAGCTTCTGATTTCTGCTTCCCTCGGATAGCTTCAGAGCTTTGAATTTCTACCAACATCACTTCATGCTAGATTTGTATCAGAACATTGTTGAATGTACCAGAGCATCATCTGAGCATCTCTACATCCTGAAATGTTACAGAACAAAAACTAAACGACAAAAGTCAGCATGAACGAGTTAGAACATAAAATGTATATTTGAACACATTATATGTATCAGAGCCATATAGGCTAAAATAATGTATCAGAGCAAATAATATATCAGAGCAAATAGAATTTTGTCAAATCAAATAGACAAATATGGATCAAATTCTATTATCAGTGCTTCTGATTCATTCTTCTTTCTTGCTTCTGATCTCTGAAGCTTGACAGCACTCGGCTTGCTTCAGTTTCCATGGTTTTGCTTCTTGTGTTTGCTTTGAAGATTATCTTCATTTCTTTATTCCTGCAAAACACTTAAACCATATAGAACTTGCAGTTCTTGTCAGTGAGTGTGTGGGAGCTTTACCCAGCAACTGATAGATTAATCAAATCATTTATCATTTATCTTTCTCCCCCTTTTTGTCATAACATCAAAAAGAATATTTCAAAAGATTCAGATGAATAAAACGACAAATAAAATTACTGGAATGTAAATCAAGAAAACCTTTTATTGATAATCAAAAGATATTACAAAAGGTTCCTATGTTTAACAAGATGAGAAACATTCCTAGCAAATACATAAAAAGTCATCCCAAGAGGAAATGACTACAAAAATTAAAAACAGCACCCTAGCAGGACACGCTCTGTGTCAACCCATCAAGAATCCCTGTGGACTCTTGTCTTCCAGACTGGAACCTCCACTGTAGGAGAGATCCAAGTGACCAAAGAGGAAGAGAGGGACAGTTCACAGACAGAGAGCTAATGTTGCAAACGGGGCTTTCCCTCAACATAGAAGTTAAGAATATCATTCTTAACCTCCTCCCATAACTCAAGAAAGTCTTCTGTCTTTGGGTGAAAGTTGATAACAACATCAAAGAAGAGGTCTGGCTTGAGAGGTATTAGGAGAGCCATCCCGAGATATGCAGAGATCTGTCGCCTTTGAGTCATAGATCTTCAACAGGCTTAGGGTGAACGCTAGGTTTGAGAAAAAACTTGTTTGAGCAAGAGACGAAAACGGAAGAGAGAGAGAGAGAAAAATTTGATGAGGAATGCAAAGAGATAGGGAAAGAGAAGCGTTTGAAGAGTAAAAAAAAAATGAAATGAATGTTGAATAGCATTTAATGTTACGTGACGTGAGGAGAGATAATAAAGACAAATGAGGTGACTTGCACAGTTACCTATGGTCGGCGTCCCTTCAACTGCACGCGCGCTTATCCATGAATAGTAACGACAGGTTTACCATCCCGAGATAAAACGTTACAGCTGTTTTGCTTTAAAAGAGGTTCTGAATCAACTTAGACAATGAAACGTTAGTAATAACCGAATCATAATCTCTAAAGGACTTCAATCAGAACTTCTGATTAAAAAAAAATTGTTCCACATTCATTTCAGAAGATACTCATACATGAGAACTTCTCATCTTCTCATTCTGGGCATAAATCCATACTGATGTTCTTCAGAATGAACTTAAACCTATCTTCAGCCAGGGGTTTTGTAAAGATATCAGCCCATTGATGGTCTGTATCAACAAAGTTTAAAGATATAACACCCTTCTGAACATAGTCCCTTATGAAATGATGTTTAATCTCAATATGTTTAGCTTTTGAGTGAAGAATGGGATTCTTAGATAAACATATAGCAGAAGTATTATCACAGAATATAGGAATGTTACTCTCAAATATCTGATAATCTTCTAGCTGACTCTTCATCCAGAGCATCTGTGTACTACAACCAGCAGCAGCGACATATTCTGCTTCTGTTGTTGATAGAGCAATAGTTGCTTGCTTCTTGCTGTACCAGGAGATCAAATGACTTCCAAGAAATTGGCAACTTCCTGAAGTACTTTTTCTTTCAATTCTGTCTCCAGCATAATCAGCATCGCAGAATCCTACTAAGTTGTATTCTTTAGATTTTCTGTAAACTAAGCCAACATTAGTAGTACCTTTCAGATACCTTAGAATTCTCTTAACAGCAGTTAAATGAGATTCTCTAGGATCTGATTGGAATCTAGCACACAAACAAACACTGAACAGAATGTCAGGTCTAGAAGCAGTCAAATATAGAAGAGATCCAATCATACCTCTGTATAACTTCTGATCAACCTTCTTACTTACCTCATCCTTACCTAGGATGCATGTTGGATGCATAGGAGTTTTGGCTTCTTTGCAGTCTAGAAGATTAAACTTCTTCAGAAGTTCCTTCACATACTTGGATTGGTGAACATACGTTCCTTCTGATGTTTGATTTATTTGTATTCCAAGAAAATACTTGAGTTCTCCCATCATGCTCATTTCAAACTCAGCCTGCATAGACTCAGCAAACTCATTTCCAAGTGTAGCATTAGATGTTCCAAAAATAATATCATCTACATATATTTGACAAATTAAAATATCCCTTTTAAAGGTTTTACAAAAGAGAGTAGTGTCCACTTTTCCTCTAGTGAAACCATTATCCAGAAGGAAAGAACTTAAGCGTTCATACCAAGCTCTGGGAGCTTGTTTCAATCCATATAACGATTTCTTTAATTTAAAAACATGATTAGGAGACATAGAGTCTTCAAAACCAGGAGGTTGATGGACATAAACTTCTTCATCTATATAACCATTTAAGAAGGCACTCTTAACATCCATCTGATAGAGAGTGATGTTATGTTGAGTGGCAAATGAAATTAATAGACGAATAGATTCTAACCTGGCCACTGGTGCAAAGGTTTCTGTATAGTCAATCCCTTCTTGCTGACTATAACCCTGAGCCACCAGTCTGGCTTTGTTTCTTACCACTTCTCCTTTCTCACTGAGCTTGTTTCTGAAGACCCATTTTGTGCCGATTATATTGAATCCATCTGGTCTAGGAACAAGATCCCAAACATCATTCCTTGTAAACTGATTCAATTCTTCTTGCATAGCAATTATCCAGTCTGGATCTTCTAGAGCATGATCAACAGAAGTTGGCTCGATCAAAGATACAAGACCTAATTGACAATCTGCATTGTTCTTAAGGAATGCTCTTGTTCTGATTGGATCATCCTTCTTTCCAAGAATGACATCTTCTGAATGACCAGAGATGAGTCTGGATGATCTTCTGACAGATGGTTCTTCAGAAATGCTTAGATTCTCCAGAGAAGCTGATACTTGATCTTCCGATTCTTTGCTTCTGAGAGGTTCTGCTTCTGATGCGTTGCTTCTTGGCTCAACAACTTCTGATATATCAATATCACAATCTGCAAAATTATCAAACTGCTTTGGTTTTTCAGAACCAAGCTTATCATCAAACCTGATATTGATTGATTCTTCTACAACCAATGTTTCAGTATTGTATACTCTGTAGCCTTTTGAGCGTTCAGAATATCCAAGAAGGAAACATTTTTGTGCTTTGGAATCAAACTTACCAAGATGATCTTTAGTGTTCAGAATAAAGCATACACATCCAAAAGGATGGAAATATGAAATGTTGGGCTTTCTATTCTTCCACAATTCATAGGGAGTCTTATTTAGAATAGGTCTGATAGAGATTCTATTCTGAATATAGCATGCAGTGTTTATTGCTTCTGCCCAGAAATGCTTAGCCATATTGGTTTCATTGATCATGGTTCTGGCCATTTCTTGTAGAGTCCTATTCTTTCGTTCTACAACTCCATTTTGCTGTGGAGTTCTAGGACAAGAGAAATCATGGGCAATACCATTTTCTTTGAAGAATTCTTCAAAGGATCTGTTCTCAAATTCACCACCATGATCACTTCTGACCTTTATGATTTTACACCCTTTTTCAGATTGAATCTGAATGCAGAAATCAAAGAACACTGAATGAGTCTCATCCTTGTGTTTCAAGAATTTTACCCATGTCCAGCGGCTATAATCATCTACGATGACTAATCCATATTTCTTCCCTCTGACAGATGCTGTTTTGACTGGGCCAAACAGATCAATGTGCAAGAGTTCTAATGGCCTTGAGGTAGAAACAACATTCTTGGACTTGAATGCAGGTTTGGAGAACTTGCCCTTCTGACATGCTTCACAAAGAGCATCTGATTTGAATTTCAGATTAGGGAGTCCTCTGACCAGATTCAGTTTGTTAATCTGAGAAATCTTTCTCAAACTAGCATGACCTAATCTTCTGTGCCAGACCCACTGCTCTTCAGAAACAGACATAAGACAAGTCACCTTCTGACTCATAAGATCTTGCAGATCTGTCTTATAAATGTTGTTCTTCCTCTTGCCTGTAAATAGGATTGAGCCATCCTTCTGATTTACAGCCTTGCAAGACTCTTGATTAAAGATTATATCATAACCATTGTCACTCAATTGACTGATAGATAAGAGGTTATGTGTTAATCCTTCTACAAGAAGTACATTAGAAATGGAAGGAGAGTTACCAGACTTTATAGTTCCAGAGCCAATTATCTTGCCCTTCTGATCTCCTCCAAACTTGACTTCTCCTCCAGACTTAAGCACCAGGTCTTGGAACATAGACCTTCTTCCTGTCATGTGTCGTGAGCATCCAGAGTCCAGGTACCATGACATGTTGTGCTTTGTCCTTTTTGCAGTCAAGGATATCTGCAATAGGAATAATCTTATCCTTAGGTACCCACATCTTTTTGGGTCCTTTCTTGTTAGATTTTCTCAAGTTCTGATTGAACTTGGGTTTAACATTGTAAGCAATAGGAGGAACAGCATGATAATTCTTAATGTGAGTTCCATGATATTTCCTAGGTTGTGTCACATGCTTTTTGGTGTGTGTTATGTGAAAGCTTTGAGCATGTGAAGTGTGCCTAATATCATGGGAGTGGCCATACTTGAACTGATCATACAATGGCTTGTATGTGAGTTTCATTTCATCAACAGGTTCAAGTTTGTATGGGGTTTCACCCTCAAAACCAATGCCAACTCTTTTGTTTCCAGACACAGCATATATCATAGAAGCTAGCTGACTTCTGCCAATACTTCTAGATAAGAACTTCCTGAAACTTAAATCATATTCTTTCAGAATATGGTTTAGACTAGGAGTGGATTGTTCTGAATCAGAAGGAGATCCAATATTATTGGATAATTTTAAAAGTTTTTCTTTTAATTCAGAATTCTCCAACTCAAGCTTCTTTGTTTCAAATTCAAATAGCTTTTTCAGCTTTTTGTATTTGAGACTAATCTGAGACTTGAGTTCCAGAAGTTCAGTTAGACCGGAAACTAACTCATCTCTAGTAAGTTCAGAAAATACCTCTTCAGAATCTGATTCTGATGTAGATTCTGATTCGTCATCTTCTGTCGCCATCAGCGCACAGTTGGCCTGCTCATCTTCAGAGTCTGAATCATCTTCTGACTCATCCCAGGTTGCCATAAGACCTTTCTTCTTATGAAACTTCTTCTTGGGATTTTCCTTCTGAAGATTTGGACATTCATTCTTGTAGTGTCCAGGCTCATTGCATTCATAGCACATGACTTTCTTCTTGTCAAATCTTCTGTCATCAGAAGATTCTCCACGTTCAAATTTCTTTGAACTTCTGAAGCCTCTGAACTTCCTTTGCTTGGTCTTCCAGAGTTGATTTAGCCTTCTGGAGATCAAAGACAGTTCATCTTCTTCTTCAGATTCTGATTCTTCAGGATCTTCTTCTCTAGCCTGAAAAGCGTTAGTGCATTTCTTGATATTTGATTTTAATGCAATAGACTTACCTTTCTTTTGAGGCTCATTTGCATCCAGCTCTATTTCATGACTTCTCAAGGCACTGATAAGCTCTTCCAGAGAAACTTCATTCAGATTCTTTGCAATCTTGAATGCAGTCACCATAGGACCCCATCTTCTGGGTAAGCTTCTGATGATCTTCTTTACGTGATCAGCCTTGGTGTATCCCTTGTCAAGAACTCTCAATCCAGCAGTAAGAGTTTGAAATCTTGAAAACATCTTTTCAATGTCTTCATCATCCTCCATCTTGAAGGCTTCATACTTCTGGATTAAAGCTAGAGCTTTAGTCTCCTTGACTTGAGCATTTCCTTCATGAGTCATTTTCAAGGACTCATATATGTCATAGGCCGTTTCCCTGTTAGATATCTTCTCATACTCAGCATGAGAGATAGCATTCAGCAAAACAGTTCTGCATTTATGATGATTCCTGAAAAGCTTCTTCTGATCATCATTCATTTCTAGCCTTGACAGCTTTACGCCACTGGCATTTACTGGATGTTTGTAACCATCCATTAGAAGATCCCATTGATCACCATCTAGACCAAGAAAGTAACTTTCCAGTTTATCTTTCCAGTATTCAAAGTTTTCACCATCAAATACCGGCGGTCTAGTATAACCATTGTTACCGTTGTATTGCTCAGCAGAGCCAGATGTAGATGCAGGTGTAGGTGTAGACTTTTCACTTTCATCAACCATCTTTTACTGAAGCGTTTTTCTCTTCCTGAATCTTTTCTAAACACGGTTAAGTGCTTGCACCTTAGAACCGGCGCTCTGATACCAATTGAAGGATAGAAAAACACTTAGAAAGGGGGGGTTTGAATAAGTGTAGCTTTAAAAACTTGACAGATAAAAATAAATTGCACAGTTATTTTTATCCTGGTTCGTTGTTAACTAAACTACTCCAGTCCACCCCCGCAGAGATGATTTACCTCAACTGAGGATTTAATCCACTAATCGCACGGATTACAATGGTTCTCCACTTAGTCAGCAACTAAGTCTTCCAGAGTCTTCTGATCACACACTGATCACTCCAGGAACAACTGCTTAGATACCCTCTAAGACTTTTTCTAGAGTCTACTGATCAACACGATCACTCTAGTTACAACTGCTTAGTTCACTCCTAAGACTTTTCCTAGAGTATTCTGATCCACACGATCACTCTAGTTCCTTACAACTTAATGTAATTCTAAGAGTATTACAAATGCTTCTTAAAAGCGATAATCACAACTGTGATATTTCTCTTAATCGTTTAAGCTTAATCTCACTAATATATTACAACAGCAATGTAGTGAGCTTTGATGAAGATGAAGATTCTGAGTTTAGATTTGAACAGCGTTTCAGCAAGTTTGATATGAGTTGTTTTGGTGCAGAATCGTTAACCTTGCTTCTCATCAGAACTTCATATTTATAGGCGTTGGAGAAGATGACCGTTGAATGCATTTAATGCTTTGCGTGTTCCGTACAGCATCGCATTTAATGTTATACGCTTTTGTCAACTACCTCGAGCCTTGTTCACGCTGTGTCTACTGACGTAGCCTAGAATAGCTTTTAACGTTCCTTTTGTCAGTCAGCGTAGCTTGCCACTTGTACTTCCTTCTGATCTGATGTTTGTGAATACAACGTTTGAATATCATCAGAGTCAAACAGCTTGGTGCATAGCATCTTCTGATCTTCTGACCTTGAAGTGCTTCTGAGCGTGATACCATCAGAACTTCAGTGCTTCTGTTCTCTTGTTCTTCTGATGCTTCCATAGACCCATGTTCTGATTCTGCTTCGACCATCTTCTGATGTCTTGCCAGACCATGTTCTGATGTTGCATGCTGAACCCTTTGAGACAAAGCTTCTGAGTGCTGAATTATGCGTACTCTTTATATATTTCCTGAAAGGGAAATTGCAATGGATTAGAGTACCATATTATCTTAAGCAAAATTCATATTATTGTTATCATCAAAACTAAGATAATTGATCAGAACAAATCTTGTTCTAACAACTTTCCATTACCACATATTGACATGCTGGTTGATAACACCGCTAAGTTCAACGTCTTTTCCTTCATGGACGGTTTCTCCGGTTATAATCAGATCAAGATGGCTCCCGAAGACATGGAGAAGACATCTTTCATCACCCCATGGGGTACCTTTTGCTACAAAGTGATGTCGTTTGGATTAAAGAATGCAGGCGCAACTTACCAAAGGGCAATGACTACTCTCTTTCATGACATGATGCATAAAGAAATTGAAGTTTATGTGGACGACATGATAGCCAAGTCCAGCACAGAAGAAGAACATATTGAATACCTTTTGAAGTTGTTTCAACGACTAAGGAAATATCAGCTTCGTTTGAATCCTAACAAATGTACTTTTGGGGTTAGATCTGGAAAACTCTTGGGTTTCATTGTCAGCCAAAGAGGTATTGAAGTAGATCCCGACAAAGTCAGAGCTATTCAAGAGATGCCTGCACCAAAAACTGAAAAGCAAGTAAGAGGATTTCTCGGACGATTGAACTATATCTCCAGATTCATCTCTCAAATGACTGCTACTTGTGGGCCAATTTTCAAGCTTCTCCGCAAAGATCAAGGGGTTGTATGGACTGAAGATTGCCAGAAAGCGTTCGATAGTATCAAGGAATACCTGTTAGAACCACCAATATTGATTCCTCCGGTTGAAGGAAGACCACTAATCATGTACCTTACTGTGTTAGAAGAATCCATGGGTTGTATGCTTGGACAGCAAGATAAAACCGGTAAGAAGGAGCATGCCATCTATTACCTGAGTAAGAAATTCACAGATTGTGAGTCTCGTTACTCCATGCTCGAAAAAACATGTTGTGCTTTGGCTTGGGCTTCAAAACGTCTCCGCCAGTACATGATCAACAATACTACTTGGTTAATCTCCAAAATGGATCCGATCAAGTATGTCTTTGAAAAGCCTGCCTTAACAGGAAGGATTGCCCGATGGCAAATGTTGTTATCCGAATATGACATCGAGTACCGTGCTCAAAAAGCGGTCAAAGGAAGCATTCTCGCCGATCACTTGGCGCATCAACCAATTAATGAATATCAATCTCTCAAGTTTGACTTTCCTGACGAAGATGTCATGTACTTGAAAATGAAAGATTGTGACGAACCATTACCTGAAGAAGGTCCTGATCTTGGATCAAGATGGGGCCTAATTTTTGATGGAGCAGTAAACGCTTTTGGCAATGGAATTGGGGCAATCATCATCACTCCCAAGGGTACTCATATCCCGTTCTCCGCCAGATTGCTATTTGATTGTACTAACAACATCGCAGAATATGAAGCTTGTATCATGGGTCTAGAAGAAGCCATTGACTTAAGAATCAAGATCCTCAACATATATGGGGATTCAGCCCTCGTGATCAACCAAATCAAAGACAAGTGGGAAACTTACCACCCTGGCTTGATTCCTTATAGAGATTATGCAAGGCGTCTGTTGACTTTCTTCAACAAGGTTGAATTGCATCATATACCTCGAGATCAGAATCGAATGGAAGACGCCTTGGCTACTCTATCTTCCATGTTCAAAGTCAATCATTGGAATGATATGCCTACAGTCAGAATTACGCGCCTTGAAAGGCTCGCCTATGTGTTTGCAACTGAAGCAGTCATCGATGATAAACCGTGGTTCCACGACATCAAGCGCTTCCTTCAAACTCAAGAGTACCCGCTTGGGGCATCAAACAAAGATAAGAAAACTCTAAGGAGGCTTTCTGGCAGTTTCTTCCTGAATGGAGATGTGCTATACAAAAGAAACTTCGACATGGTTTTGCTCAGATGCGTGGATAGACACGAAGCAGACATGTTAATGCATGAAGTGCATGAAGGATCCTTTGGAACTCATTCAAACGGGCATGCGATGTCCAAGAAAATCTTAAGAGCAGGATACTATTGGTTGACAATGGAATCTGATTATTATAAACACGTGAAGAGATGTCACAAGTGCCAGATCTACGCAGATAAGATCCATGTGCCACCGACTCTACTCAACGTTCTCTCATCTCCATGGCCTTTCTCCATGTGGGGTATCGACATGATTGGGATGATCGAACCAAAAGCTTCAAACGGTCATCGTTTCATCTTAGTGGCTATTGATTACTTCACCAAATGGGTCGAAGCAGCATCTTACGCCAACGTTACAAGACAAGTGGTTGTAAGGTTTATCAAGAACAACATCATTTGCCGATATGGTGTTCCTAGCAAGATCATTACTGACAATGGTTCAAACTTGAACAACAAGATGATGAAAGAACTGTGTGAGGAATTCAAGATTGAGCATCATAACTCTTCTCCTTACAGACCAAAAATGAACGGCGCCGTTGAAGCTGCTAACAAGAACATTAAGAAGATTGTCCAAAAAATGGTCGTCACTTACAAAGACTGGCACGAAATGCTGCCATTTGCTTTACAGGGGTACCATACTTCAGTGCGTACTTCAACAGGGGCAACTCCCTTTTCTCTAGTATACGGCATGGAAGCTGTGCTCCCCGTAGAAGTTGAAATCCCATCAATGAGAGTTCTCATGGAGACTAAGTTATCAGAGGCTGAATGGTGTCAAAGCAGATATGATCAGTTGAACTTAATCGAAGAAAAACGTATGACTGCTCTATGCCATGGACAGTTATACCAAGAAAGGATGAAACAAGCCTTCAACAAAAAGGTTCGACCTCGTGAATTTCAAGAAGGCGACCTCGTGCTTAAAAAGATCTTGTCTTTTCAACCAGATTCTAGGGGCAAATGGTCTCCTAATTACGAAGGCCCGTATGTTGTCAAAAGAACATTTTCTGGCGGCGCCATGACTCTTGCAACCATGGATGGTGATGAACTCCCACATCCTGTGAATGCTGATGCAGTCAAGAAATACTTTGTCTAAAAAAGACAAAAGAACAGCTCGGTAAGTCGAAAACCCGCAAAGGGCGACTTAGGCAAAAATGAGCGTCTCGGTGGACTGAAAACCCGAAAGGGCGGTCCAGGCAAAAATTAGAGACAATAAACAGAAAAAATTATCCTGGTAGATTGAAAACCTGAAAAGGCAATCTAGGCAAAAATTAAGGATTCATGACAAAGTAACTGCATCAGTTCGTACTTCGTCACCTGAAGAGTCTTTTCATCAAAGGATCTTCGATCAAATCATCGCCAATCTGAAGCGACAAGCACAGTTGGAACTCAAAGTTGTTAGGGGGAATAGTGGTTATTGCTTTCAATATAGCCTTTTCTGCATGTTTACCATTTCCAACTTTTGTAAATACTCTATGGAATCACGCCTTTAGCTGATTACCATCCTATTAAATAAATTTGAGCCTTGTGCCCATTTGTTTGCAATTCTTGATTTCTTCTAGCTTGCAAAATGACGCTTTAATTGTGTTATTCACTTTTGAAAGAAAAAGAAAAAAGAAGTTTTAAATGAATTTACTTTTCCTTTCTTTTCAAAATAAAAGCGAAATTTTCCTTTGAGTTGTGAACAACAGAAGGAACATCAACAGCTGTCTCCATAGGATGAATCAAAGATTATGATAGGAAAAGCTCTTCTATCCCCCAGTGAAGAAGCTCTTTTATCCCCAGTGAAGAAGATTTTTCATCTCCAGTGAAGAAGTTCTTCCATCTCAATAATAAAAGATGCTTGTCTTCCCCAGAGAAGTTTAAAGCACGCAGCACCATTCATCGCCCGTGTTATCTACACCGTGTTGAAGAACATTTGCCAAGTATTTGGTTGTATTGCGACGTCGGTCCATCTCCAGTACATACTTCATTGTCTGTCAATTTCGTCAGTATGCATGCTACATTCATGACATTCATCATTCATACATATTTGCATCATTTATGCATTCTTGCATTTTTCAATGTTTGCTTTAAAATCACTTGTTTAGGATATATCTATCCTCAAAAAAAAAAAAAAAGAAGAAAAGAAACAGGTATGGGCGTGTCATCTCTCCAAGTAGGTTGTCACCCATAAGCAGAAAAGAACATATTCTTTCTCCAGTTCCCCACTGAGATCATTCCTCGTGGAAGAAGGTTTCTTTAGTTTCTCCTCTCAAAACGAAGGAGAAAATCCCATTCGAGTTCATTCCTCATTGGGTACAAAGTCTTGTTTGACTGTTTCTTTCCAATTCACTCTTGGTTAGAACCTTGTCTTTACCAGAGATTCAAATTCTGATTCCCCAAATAGAGTCGTGAAAAACAGACAATAAGCAATAGCCTTATCGTTTGAGCAGCTTATGTCTCTTCCAAAAGTTTTTTCCTCTCAAGGAAATCAATCATGAAGACCATGTGACAATCAGGGCCTTATTACTGTTCACAAGGCTGAATAACCAGTAATTTCCCTAGCAAAGTCTCCAGAATCATTTATCACTCGGCTGATAATTGATCATGTCTTCAGAGCCACTATCACGAGGCTGGTAGTTGGTAACCTTTTTGTTCCGGTTATATTATTTAAACATGTCTGTCACCATGTTGATAGTCGGTAATATTAACCAAACCTTTGAAACTCTTTTTACCATGTCAAGTCTATCACCATGCTGATAGTCGGTAATATAGTTTCATACCTTTCACCTTCGCATTATTAAACAAGTCTATCCCCATGCTGATAGTCGATAATGTCGATAGGTAAGCTTTTCTTACAAAGCTATCATTCCCCGGTGAAGCATACACTTGCTTTCCCGAAAAGGAAAAAAACGAATCCTCTTCCTAAAACAGATTGAGGAATCCTTCCCGATCTCTTGTGCCCAGTGGAGTCAGTTCTTGATATCCCCTCGGTAAAGATATCCTTGCATCATTCGCAATTTTGGTATCTTAGGTCCAAAATTCGCGTCTTCTGATATTTAAGTCGCTTCCACCCTATCAAAACGAAGATTTTCAATCTTCATATCTCAGGTTGAAGAAACTTAAATAGGGGCATCTGTCATACCCCAATTTTTGACCTAAGATACCACCTCATATCATTGCATATACATCATTTGCATCACTAACAAATTACATAGCTTGTGTTTGTTATTTGTGACTCAGCAGGATTTAAACAAGAAATCACTCATCAGTACAAGTAACAATCAATTAGAGTTTTGTTCTCCCTTCATCTCAAAGGAACTATCTTCATCAACAATCAACATTTGGTCCTCAAAAATCCATTTCAACAAGCTCAGAGACTTTGAATCAACCAGATTAGGGTTTTGACTGAAGATAGCATACTCCTGACTTTTGCTCAGGATTTGACCTAATGACTTGGGACATGACCTCAAGATCCCAAGTGCATCATTTTGACTTAATCCATTGGCTCAGAACATCGTCTACACAAGGATTGATCAACAGTGCAAGTTCAAATCATCAGATTAGGGTTTTGAATTCTCAGGGACTGAAATCAGGGATCACATTTGGGAAACCCTAAAAATCCCCAGGAAGTCAATCAAAGGTTTCAATCATCTTCAAATAATCCCTATGGCAATATCCAGTGGAAATTACATCTTAATTCAAGATCCACAGTCATCAATTTCATCAGGTCGACAATTAGGGTTTTTGACCTAATTCACCTGAACCATTGACTTTTTAATCAGAACATGGTGCCACAACTTAAACAATGGCTCAAGGTCCTCCAATACCTCAATATGATCCATTCATACCCCTCATTTGATGAGGATAGCTTGATTCATTTGAAATCTCCAGAAACGCGATTCGTTTGAAAAAGTCAACTATACAAGATCCTCATTGACTTTTGGGGAATTTTGGTCAACCATGACTTTTGAAGTTTTGAATCATCAATATATGCTATATGAAGTCATTTGATCAAGAAAAATCAAGAAAATCAATCAAGAATCTAAAAGTCAAAAGTTTGACTTTCATACTTAGAAAATTTTCTAAGTGTTTTTCAATGGTTTTTTCCAAACTTTGGAAGGGAATAACTCAAAATTTCACCTACAAACTGAAAAAAACTTCCAACATGAAAGTTGTAGATTTTGATCCAATAAACAACTTTGTCACATAAAATGATTTTCCAAAAGATCAACCATTTAAGAGATATGGAGCTTCAAAGTTGGTATCTTTTGAAAAATTCACTTAAAATCTCATTTTCTTCAAAGTTCATGGATCTTTTTCACCCATTTCCCTAAAGGTCTTGAAGAAACTTTCAACTAGGGTTTTGAAGTGTGTAATATGAGCTTTCCAAAATGTCCAAGAGCATGAAAAAATATGGAGTGTAGCCATGGTTTTGAATTTTGTCATTAGAGGTCATTATGCATGAAATTTCAAGCCATTTTCACAAAGTTCTTACACTACATGACCTATAATCCAAGTAATGATGCATAGAAGCAATAATTGAAAGATATTTTCTGATTTGAAGATCAGAATGGAAGAGGATAAGAAGCTTGAGATTTAACCATGGTTTAGTCACTTTTAACCATTTGCATTTAATGTGAAAGATTCCATTTTATCTCTTAAGCCAAATCATCATTCTTGGATCAACTTGCAAAGGCTTTGAGTTCAGAATCCTTGGCCTATAAATAGAAGTTCAAATCACTTCCAAAATCACACCAAAACCTCACAATTATAGGTTTTCTCTCTTCTTTCTTGAATTGCAAGTTTCATAGTTTTCAAAGAGGTAGAAAACTCAACCTCCAAATCCTTGAAGTTATGGCCAAAGTGATGGTTCTAACAACTTCTAAACATCATATGTGATGTGTTTGACCCATCCACATACCCCAAAAACACCCAAAACTCAGAATCACTCTTCAACCTCCAAACTTGCACAAAGTGAGCCTTATCATGCTAATTTTCGTTCTAGCTCATTTCAGTCCAAGTTAATCATCCAAACACCATCCATGTACCATATATGAACTATCCCAATCATCATCCCTGACCTGTAATTCCAAAATCACCAAGTTTGATCCTCACTTGAGCCCTACTGCGGATCGAGTACCACAAACTGATCAAGAGGTTTTCAATCCACTCCAAGCGTCCAAACATGTTCCATAAGGTCCACTGAAGGTGTTCAGATCAAGAAACAACATCTGGAACCCCTCATTTGCAGAATTCGATTCTCAGTTGTGCCGTTTTTAAGGTAAGTGCTCGTGAACTTCAAACTCTATCATACATGCATCATAAATGAAAAATTGAGTTACCATCTTGTTTCTGCACCATCACTGAATAATAACCCTCAATCAATTGCATCATATCATGATCATACACGATTTCACAATGATTTGTCATATTAGGGTTCTTCATGTTCATGCGAAAATTAACCATCTTAGAACAAAAATAAATGAAATTAAAGATCACCATCATGTTCCTTGTGAAAAATCGAGCAAGATAGGCTATTCACTTGATCCAAACAATTCAGTTTTCAGAATTTTCAAATTCAAGTTAGGGTTGTGTTCTTGGCGCCAGATTTTTGAAACTGAAATTAGAAATTGATTCAAAAATATAATTGATTCGTTGCAAATGTTAAACAGACCACGCGCGTGGTCCAGTTGGCAATGTTTTTGAATGGTAAACACAAGGGCGTGGGTTCAAGCCCTTTGGAAGACAAAACCTAATTTTTTAACACTATTTTTCTTATTTTTCTTCACAACTTCATCAATTATTTTAACCTATCAAATCAACTCATTTTTTATTCATTTTTTACATACTTCTTATTTTATATATGTATTTTATGAATATCAAAAAAAATCACAAAAAATATTTATTTAATACATTTTTAATTAAGTTTAAAATGACATATTTTTAAGTGTTTTTAAATACTTTAAATATTGTTTTTCATTTGATTTTTCAAATTAATCATTTGTAAATATTTTGTGATCAAACCCTAATCAATTAGGTGTTAATTAAGTATAATCTTTGTGTTTATCTTAATTAATTTGATTTCTTTCAAAATTTCAAACCGTTTCAAAACAAACGATCACAGTTTTTCAAAACGATAAACCTTTTCTTTTTTGGTTTTCTTTTCAAAAGAAACTATTGATTAAATCTTTTTGGATTGATCAATTGATTTTCAAACATGGGCCTCTCGAATATTAGAGAGTATAAGTCCCTTTCCTCTTTCTTTGTACAGTTTTTTTTCTTTAAACAGAAAACTTCTTCCAAAACTTCCAAACAGTTTTTTTAAACAACAAAACAATCAACCATGTTTTATAAAATAAAACATGGGCCTCCACATAGGTATAAGTCTCATTCCTGTACATGAAATTAGGTATTTCATTGTACACACACCTTTTTTGTACATATCTCGATCAGTTTGATTTTTAACTTTGAACGCCAAATCAAAAAATGAAGGTTTTCTTTAAATCTTCCCAAAAATACCATGGGCCTCCATGTAGGTATAAGTCCCAAGCCCCTTTGTAAATACCTGTATACATAGCTTTGAATAAACTCAATGGGCCTCTCCCCGAGTATAAGTCCCGAGCCCCGTGTGTACAAATGGATCATGCTTACAGGTATATTTCCTTCATAAACTCCATTATATACACACACCTTTTCATATATATGTAATTGTTCATACTTGTTCATGTTTGTCCATGTTTGTTCATACTTGTTCATGTGTTTGTTCATGTATATACTTGTTCAACTTAGTACAACACTAGGTTCCCCATAGCCTCCTATTGGGCTTCGTGCAAAGAATCTCCCCTAGTTTAGGTTAGGACATAGAGTATGGTTTCCCGGTGAAATCGCTCTAAGAGCTCAAACCAACTATACCATGCCTCCCCTTGGGCTTCGTACAAACGACTTGTCCCTCCCATAGCCTCCTCTTGGGCTTACAATGCAAGGACCCTCGATAGTCCCTCCCATAGCCTCCTCTTGGGCTTACAATGCAAGGACCCTCGGATAGCCTCCTCTTGGGCTTCGTACAAGGACCCACGGGCTTCTTATAAGCATCCCCAATATCCAAAACAAATACCCTAGGAGATTAGACATTTATCATCTCTATGATAGGAGTATCTCTTCTATATCATCACAAACAATCAATCAATCAATCAATCAATCAATCAATCAATCAATCAATCAAACCTTTTTTGCCACAAGGCTGGCTAATCAATCAAACTTTTTGCCACCATACTGGCTGATTAATCAAAGTTTTTGTCACAAGGCTGACTTCATTGAAACTTTTGCCACAAGGCTGGCTGATTAATCAAAACTTTTTGTCACAAGGCTGACTTCATTGAAAGTTTTTGCCACAAGGCTGGCTAAAAAGCATCTTTATCATTCTAAGCACCATAAGTGGCATGGCCCAGGGCTTATAATGAAAAGATTTTCAAACAAAATCAAACAGATGTATGTGATGATATAGATTAGATACATCGAACATTTAGATGACATTTGTCTCTTTTCCTTTGCTTCCACTAGCATAAGTGGGAACTACGATTGCTCTGACTTTCTCAACATCCCTTTGAGAATACGTAGGCACAAGGTCGTATCCTTGGCGAGCAAAACTTCTCCCTCAAACCACTCAAACCTTAGCACCCGTAGACCCCGAGCTACAGATGCTCTGATTCCCTCTAAGGGATATGTATGCAGAGGATCGCGATGATCTTTGCGAGCATAATCAAACAAACACCTTAGGTCCCACCTATTTCAACAGAACCTCTCAATAACATGGAATGAAAAACATAACAAAGAAACCTATAGAGTACTATAGACACGTTGGGTGCTAATACCTTCCCTTCGTATAACCAACCCTCTTACCCAAGATCTCTCCCCCACTTTTAAGGTTATTGCAACTTTTTTCCTTTTCCTACTTTGGAAATAATAAAAAGTTTGGTCGAAACAAAAGAAAAATCATTTTTTGAGCACTCGAGCCCAAAGAAGGCATCAGGTGTCTCATCCCACAAAAAGATAACGATTTTTCCCCGCGACACCCATTAGTGAATAATCTCTAAATTCTTTGAATTGACACTTGTGTATTTTTCAAATTTGAGTCGACTTGTCCTTTTGTGGATTTCTGATATTTGCTTGATGGATCATGATCAATTCTTGATCAAATGGTGAATGATACTTCAATATGAGGATGTTGACAAAAAAAATCAGGAGTTTTGACTGTACTTTGACCACAATTGACTTTTAAGTCAACCCAGTCGACTGTTGACTTTTTGAGCAATTGAGTGATCAATCTTTGGAATCGGAGCTTGAAACTTGGCATAAGGATTATTTGAATCATATGAGAGGCCATGGAGTCCATTAGAGGTATCAGAACCTGAATTTTCTTTGAGAAAGGCAAAACCCTAGTTAGAGGGTTGTTGTTTAGGATAGTGTATACTCAGTCAAGCATTGAGGCTTTGATACTCAAATGAGCTCGAGTAAAAATGCGGTGGGCAAATTTTGGGGTATGACAGCTGCCCCTGTTCAATTTTCTTATATCTGAAGATGTAGACTGGCATGTGTGCCTGTCGGAATCTGAAGGTAGAAGAGGATTGAACACTAGAATACCCAGGAATTTGCCCTAGCTGATGTAGGGACTTTTGTCGGAGATGGGCTTAAAGATGCCATCCAGGCCTTGAGAAAAGGTTTATTGGAGATGGGTTTAAAGATGCCATCCAGGTGTTTGGAGAAGATGTATGATTGAGATGGGCTTGAGGATGCCATCCAACTTGATACACTTGAGAGTCAGAATGCGTCGTATGTTAGACTGTTTCTGAAGAATAGACTTGTACGTTTGACTGGGTTTATAATTGCATCAGCAGATGTCTGGAAAACCATGCGTTAGGCTGAAGGATAAGTCATGCGTTAGACTAATCCAAATTGCATCCGTAGATGTCTGGAAAACCGTGCGTTAGGTTGAAGGATGAGTCGTGCATTAGACTAATCCAAATTGCATCCGTAGATGTCTGGAAATCCGTGCGTTAGGTTGAAGGAGGAGTCGTGTGTTAGACTAAATCCAAATTAAATCCGTAGATGTCTGGAAAGCCATGCGTTAGGCTGAATCTGAGCTTAGTATGTTGAGAAGTGTTTGTTGGGGATTGATCGTGTCAGCACCGTTCGTAGTAACTGATTTAGACTTGGGAAGGATGATTGTGTCTACACCGTTCATGATGACAGAATTAGATCTTTGAATGTTGATCGTGTCAGTTCCATTCGTAATACTTGAATTAGATCTTGGAAAGATGATCGTGTCTATACCGTTCGTGATGATATAATTAGACCCTTGAAGGTTGATCGTGTCAGTACCGTTCGTAGCAACTGAATTAGATCTTGGAAAGATGATCGTGTCTACACCGTTCGTGATGATAGAATTAGATCTCTTGTCGTGTCAGTACCGTTCGCAGTAACTGAATTAGATTGAGGAGGTAATTGATCGTGTCCACACCGTTCGTGATGATAGAATTAGATCTCTTGTCGTGTCAGCACCATTCGTAGTAACTGAATTAGACTTTAGGGGATAATTGATCGTGTCCACACCGTTCGTGATGATGGAATTAGATCTCTGACCGTGTCAGTACCGTTCGTGGTAACTGAATTAGATCTTTGAAAATGATCGTGTCACCACCGTTCGTGGTAAATGAATTAGATCTTGGAAGATGATTGTGTCAGTACCATTCGTAGTAGCTGAATTAGATCTTTGAGAATGATCGTGTCACCACCGTTCGTGGTGAATGAATTAGATCTTGGAAGATGATCGTGTCAGTACCGTTCGTAGTAGCTGAATTAGATCTTTGAGAATGATCGTGTCATCGCCGTTCGTGGTGAATGAATTAGATCTTAGAAAGTTGGAGATTTCGTTCATTTGTCTGTACCTGTATTCTGCAATAGGTGTAGCAATTTATATAATGTCATGATGCATGTGTTATGTAATGAGTTCCTCAAAATAAATGAGAAACTTTGTATGTTATGCATGAGTTTATTATGAGGTAATGTATGCAATGTATGAATATATGATGTATGACTGATGCTGTTTGGAGTGTTTTGAGAAAATAAATCTCTGTGTTATTGTGATTTTGATGTTTGATCTTGTCTTGGAGATGCTCAGCTGGGGATTTATGATTTCTGCTTGGGGATGATCAGCAACTTGATGCACCCTGATTGGGAATAAAAGATATTAGTAAACCATGTTGGAGAAGAGTCAATTGCTGGAGAAATGGTAGTGTTGAAGATGTAAACTCTATTGGGGAGCCATGTCTCTGTCGGGACGAGAGCATTTGAAGATATCTTCTTAATGATTACTCTGTGGGGATATGATCCTGTGTAACCGGCTTGGTGGGAAGGCATGAATGCTTTGAATATTGCCCCCAGTGATTTATAGCTCTTGCCATTCCTGGACTTATATTGATTAGGACACACCACTGAGTGTTGATCAAGATGTCAAACTGGACTTGCATAGATTTGCCCCTGCTAGTAGGGACTTTTGGAAAGATTCGCCTCGCGAGGACTTTATGAGATGTGCACTATGGGCGACATGCCCCTAGTAATCATAGGCCCAAGACAATGTCCCATGTTGATTGGGAAGTAGCTTCAGATCTACTTGGATGTATGCCTTTGATTGTTTTGGCATCCTTGAGAGATTCTCGGAATCTTGACTTGATTGCCCCAGATTGATCGGGAAATAGTTTGAAACCCACTTGGGATATATGCCTCTGGATGTTTGGAATGTGAGAGATTCTTGGAATCTTGACTTGATTGCCCCAGATTGATTGAGCAAAACGTGTCATGCCCCTTGTATACGTAGGAGACATTGCTTCTTGGAATAATCTTTGTTGGTCGGGATAACTTTTAGTCATTAGCTATACCCTGTGCAAATTCTTTATGTTGCAAACATTTGAAATTATGTAGCAGAATATGTTTAATAATGAATTCATGAGATGCAATGCATACGTCTGTCTTGAGTTTTTGAAAAACGTTAAAACAGGAGATGTAAAAGCGCGATATTTGTAAAAACATGATATTTGTAACAACGTGATGTTTATAAAAATGAAATATGAACTCATCATTTTGGTAAACCTTAAGGAGTCAGGATACCTTTTTGGTGACAGTATGCTTTCGAACTAACTATGCTTCAATTAGGACTTTCAAGGGTTGTAACGTGGCTTGGTTCACGGTTTAAGAAACAAAGGATAATGGCTCAAAAATTTATTCATACCCATCCCCTTCTTCGTGATATTTTTCGGTCCTAATCTCAGTTAATTCAACTTATGCATTCAGGTTCCAAGAGACTTTTGGATTTGCACCTTTGATAATGATGATGGTTCACACGCAAAGAGAACTTGTGAGATGGCAGTCACTTCTTCCTTTTGGTAGTCACAACATTGTGTTGTTCAGGAATTTATTGACTTCTCTTCTTTCATCTTTTTTAAATCCCTAACTTTTGCCTGAACTGTCTATTTTGAGCTTACAGTCAGCGGGATGCCTTGATTTTTGCCTAAGTCATCTTTTTTATTTTTGACTTAACAGGCTTTTCTTTGTATATATGTTTTTTCATTTTTTTTCTTTTTGAAAGATGTTGACTACCTTGCTTAATGATTGATGAACCATCATTGGCTTTTGATTGACATCTCCAACACTTCTTTGATGTGTGCGGATGAACGCTTGTGATTGAAACCTTTGTTGAAAGGTGTACTGAATGATTCTCTTAAAATAGAATGCACAACCAAATTAACTGAGAACTACCCTGCCCCAGGTTATGATCAAGGGTTTTAATTAGAAAGAAAACTTCTACTCCTTTAGGCTCAAAGGGGTTGACGAGGGATTAACATCCTTATATCTCCATTGTTTAGGAATTGAAACAATGCCTGTACATCGTCAACATAGTCTGTTCAAAAGCATATTGTATGAGGTTGCGGTATCGGTTTCGTCATCCTCCCTCAAAAGGCTTGCAGCTTTAGCAGGAGTCGAGTATTACAAAACATATGCAAAGTAAATACGTAATTTAAAAGGAGTGGTAGCGAAATAATTTATTCAAGACAAACATATGCAATGCACTGATGATGATTATTAAAACAGATAATGTCTATCATGAGTCAAATGTTTAAACAAATAGAAAAGAAACTTGCAAATGAAAGTAGATCTAATGATCCAAAAGTTCGTCCACTTAGACATTAATCAGTCTTGTCGTGATTATGCCTGGGAGTAGTGATCACTACAGGAGTCTTGGGATGAAGGAATTCAATTTCACCAGCATCGATCATATCTTGAATCTTATTCTTCAATGGCCAACAATCATTCGTATCGTGTCTAGGGCTATTGGAATGATATGTGCACCTCATATTGGGCTTATAGCTAGGAGCAGAAGTGTTGGGCTTCACAGGAGGATCCCTCGCAGTAATCAAGTTTGCTTTCAACAAATATTGTAATGCCTGAGCCAGTGACATGTTGATCTTCGTGAACTGACGCTTAGGTGCCTCTGCCTTGCGTCTTTGTTGCGGAACTGGTGTAGATATCAGAACTGTCCCCACAGATTGGTTGTGTTTATTACGACCTTTCCGACTGTACACAACATTAGCCACATGAGGTCCCTCAGGTGAGTTGAAGTCGATGATCTTGTCATCAATGAGGTCTTGAATCTTGTGCTTTAATTTCCAACAATCCTTTGTATCATGACCAGGACTATTCGAATGATAAGCACATCTCGCATGGTACTTATACCCAGGAGTGGGGTTGGTAGGAAATGAATATGGAGGTAATAGAGTTATCAAGTTCTGATTGAGCAGTTGTTGGAGAACTTGAGACAGCGGTATATGTAATGGAGTAAATGACCTCTTAGGCTTGGATCTCTGATTATCTTGACCACCTTGATGCTTATGTTGATTTTTCTCCTTCTCGATCAGAAGTGCCTTCAATTCTTCTTACCCCTTGGCCAAGTTAAGGATCAAAGCTTGGAATTCAGCATTCTGAGCTTGGAGATTTTTTACAGATTGTTCAAGATCCATGATGCTGAAATAAACAGCGAGGGAGGATGAGAGACCTATTGTAATAAACCTGTTATGCGATGTTATGGATGCAAATGCAATGTTTTCAAGGATCTATAGGAATTTAGTTAGCAACATTAAAATGGTTGGTCACCGCTTCGTATGAAGAATTCTGACTTTCGTCTTTGAATATCCTTCTTTGAGAATCAAGCTCACCATATCCAGTGGGTAATTGCCTCTGATTCGGGATGCCCCTGAATTTGAAGGTATATGGCTAGAGGAAAATAAATCCTCTTTCCCCTTGATAGGTACTGATTCTTTGAATTGGAAGGTGTGTGGCTAGAGGAAAATAAATCCTCTTGCCCCTTGATTAGGAAATCAGTCCTTGATAGGAGTCCCTGAAATTGTGTGCCCTAAATCCCTAAGATCCTTGAAAGGGTTAGTTAAATCATGTTATGCTTATGATGTCATGATGTCATGATGTCATGCAAATGCGTTCATTAGGCACAACGTGAGGTAGTAAGGGCGAACAAGTCCTTTTAACAAAACCTGCAAGGAAACGAAGGTTAGTAGCAAACACAAACAAGTCACGCAGGTCACATAAGTCACACAAGTCACACAATTTCCTTAGGCTCGGCTTGCATGGAGTTTAGATCATGTGAGATACCCTTCCCCAAAGGTATTTCTAAGGATAACGAGATTTCAGCAACGGGTTCTACCAAGTGACTCAGAATTGTCAGCCCCTCTAAAGCACCCTCGAACATGGTACATGCATACCACGCAATGATACTTTAGGAAGAAACCTATCTGAGCTGTAGTATCGGGTAGCGACCACAACTTGGCATGCACCAAGAATAGCCCTCCCACTACGTTCCTAAAAGTCAGGATGGGTTAAAGGTGACTAAAGGTCCTTGAGCTCCGACGCACCCAAAGATACATGCATAAACCTCTCCCATGCAAAAGAGGTACACAATAACCAGTGGAGGCCTAACTCAAGCACGAACTTCATTTTGACCAACCCCAAGCATGCACAAGGGGGGTCTCCATGACTATGCCACTCCTAATCTTAAGTGTTCTTGAATCCGGGAATAGGATTCGTCCTTCATTTATTTCCCAAAACAACCCTGAAAAATAAAGCAAACAATAGAAAACATTTAAGTGATTCCTAAACTTTTAAGGTAACCCCTCTTTTAATCGAAAAGTCCCCAGCAGAGTCGCCAGTTCTGTAATACGGTGAACTGACTTTATTTGAAGTGTCACGGTAAGCAAGAGTCGCCACCGACTTTTATTTTATCCAAATTAATCAGAAAGGCTAAAAGAACAGAAAAAGACCTTTTAAAGATTTTGAGTTCGGGGGGTAAGTTATACAAAGGGAAGGTTTAAAAAGCACCCTTTGCATCCATGGTTTTCCATGGGCTCTTAATTGCTTTGCTCTTTTTCGTTCAGAAATGTAGAAGAAGTAAATACGGACTTTAGCTCGTAAATGAGCGTAGCCATTTTGAAGGTTTATGAGAAAGAATATGAAAATGTTTTTTAGCCAGAGCAAGGAAATTAGGGGCAATTACCTTAATAATGTAGAAAATCAGTTCTTTTAGCCTTTCAGGGTGAAAGGGTCTATCCAGGCCATAAGAGGGCAGGAAGCCTTTCATTTGGAGATTGAAGGGTCGTCGCAATATCGTTCGCCATAAGACTGTCCCATGCCATAGAGAGGCAGGTAGTCTAAGGGAAGGATCAGAATAGCCTTTCGTAGGCAACCAGAGGATACCTCAGCCTTTTTGTAGACAACTTCTGAGGGTCGAGGTCATATTAGCGTATCGAAGGCAGCATCATTAGGGTCTTATGACCTTTGCATAATCGAGGCAGCATGGCGGCTGAGGTATCCTCGTATTCGAGGGACAATGGCTATTCTACAAAAATACAAGGCAACAGGCAGCAAAGAGGTTACCCAAAAAAGTATGCGTGGGTGCAACAATCATGTGATTAAATTCAGTTATTTATCTTGTAAAATTAAGTGATTCTAAATTCAATTCAGGGTTGCACTCCCTAAAATTACTAACCACACAATAATATGGGGAAGGGGAAAAAAGAAACCAGCGGATTCATAGTGCAATAGGGTTTGGCATAAGTAATAATAATAAGAAAATAAAAATGATGAATTTCAGGGTTACCGAACATTCGAGCTCTGACTGGTTGACTAACCCTGAAAATTGGAAAAGGAAAAATAAACGCGAGGGGTGAGTGCATTATCAATTCAATGGCAGGTATGGTTAACCCTAATTAAATAAAAAAGCAAAAAGAGAATAAAAACATGGAAAACGCTTAGCTTTTGATTTGATCTGATATGGTTCGTAGTCAGAGGCAAAATCCTATTGCTAACCCTGAAAAAGGTTGACAAAGGCAAAGGCAAAAGCAGGAAAGAAAATGAGTGTAGGAAGAGTCCATTGACTTTTGGGGATGAAACCCTAATAATATTTTATAAGGCAAACACATATTTAAATAAAATAATAGGGTCGGGACTTAGCTTCGTAATAGGAGAGGCGCATAGTCGGAAGATGTCTGATGATAACCCTGAAAAAATGCACAAAGGAAAATTTCAGTGTAGGAATGATCCTCGTAAACCCTGATTAGGGCACAAGTTAACCATGGTTAATAGAATAAATAGTAATTCAATTAATTATTGGTTTTTTAACCTAATTAATTAAATCGGTAAAAATAGGATTTCGATTAAATCCTCTAACCCTAATATGTATTCTTTATCATTTAATAAAAACCTTGATAATTAATTAAATAGTTAAACAACTAAATTAATTCATTTAATCAAATGAAAGATATTATTAATAATTAATATTAAATAAATATTTATTATTTTTTGTTTTTATGAAAAAGAGGAAAATTAGAACAAATTTTATGAAAAGAGAAATGTTGAAAAAGAGTTTTAAAAAAAACTACATATAAATCAATAAAAATAAACAAGTTATATAATTAAAAGTAAAAGAAAATTAAAAAAAAAAGAAACTCAGCTTGTAATCTGGTGTGACTGGCATGTGAGGTCCACGGTGCGCCTGCGTCCTCAGGTGTGTTGGATCTAGCTTCTTGTTGATCTAGCGGTGACGATGGGAGGGTGCATGATTGTCACTTGCCAGTTGAGCACGTCAGATCCATAACCAAGAATAACTCAAAAATAAATAACAAAAGCCCGCCGGGTGGGAATCGAACCCTTGCGCTCTCGGTTAACAATGCGCGCCTTTGCCAATCCTTCCATATTTCCTTGCTGAATACCAATTGCACGCATTAGTATTAATAAAACAAAAAAATCGAAATATTTAATCAAGGAAAATTTGCGCAGTCTTATCTTCTTCTTCCTTGGATTGGTGTTCGAACGATTTCATTCATCACCACAAGCCCTGCATATTTCCGAAATCAGACAAGTGCAACATAAATTGAAAGTGAGGTCATGGTTCGACTGGAAATTCGCTTCTGAATTCAACGGTGCTATTGATTTTGGCTGATTTTATCTCTATCCTAAGGGCCCCAAATCATGAACACCAAACCCTAGCCATGGTGGAATCGTGTTCTCGCTTTGAAACTTCAATCGATCTGTTCGGACACCCTCGAAATATCAGCGCAAACCAGATTATATCACCAAACTCAATTAAAAACGCATGGATATACGAAATTGAAATCGAAACCGAAGTGTCCAAATTGTGGCCGTGTTCCACGGTTTTGGTGCGTATGAAGGATTTGTGAGGACCTCGATTCCATCAGCGAAGGTCACTGAACCTATTGGAGACCTTTATTTGGCCGAGAATCCTTCAGAATTTTGAACCGAGTTTGGATTTTTCTCTTGAACCGAGTTTAGATTTCGTGCTTGGTACGACCCCTGGCTGCCATCCCCTCCTTCTGTTTCTGTTTTTTTGCTTTCATATATATATATATATATATATATATATATATATATATATATATATATATATATATATATATATGCCTAGAATTAGGTTTTAACAGAATTGAGTCAAATATCTATAAATCAAGGGATTGATATTTGATTTGGAATTCATATCAGATCTTTCCAATTGGATCTCCATTCTATTTGGATGCATGCTTCTTCACGTTTACAGCCTTTTTCAAATTGATTGGAGTCAAATAGCATGACCATGCAATCCCCCTTTTTATTTAATCCATGATTTCTTTTTATTTAGTTTGAATTTACACAAATCAATCCAACAAAAATAAAATCATAAAGGCTTAAATACACTTTTCGTCCCTGTAAGTTAGCGTGTTTTTGATTTTCGTCCCTGTAAGTTATTTTTTTGAGTTTTAGTCCCTATATCTTACTTTTTGCTCGAGGTTTAGTCCCTAAAGCCAAAATCCGCAGGAAAATCTGCAGGTTACCTGCGGATTTTCTTGTGCAATTTCCTACGGATTTGGATTTTAGGGACTAAAACGAACGCGAAATTGAAATATAAGGACTAAACCCCAAAAAAATAACTTACAGGGACGAAAATCAAAAACACGCTAACTTACAGGGACGAAAAGTGTATTTAAGCCAATCATAAAATAAATGGGACTTAGCTCATGGACCTCAAGGATTATTCTCTGGCCCTTAATTTTGATCAAGCCCAAAATCATGTCAATTAATTAATTTACTTTGCATTTTATTCAACTTATTTGATTTTTAAATTCAATAAAAATCCAAATAAATATAAATAAGGGTTAAAAATAAATGAATCGATTTAAGGGTCTTCTTTAAGATCATGGACCAATTTAGTATTCAAATGGTAGGCCCATTAGTGAATAATCTCTAAATTCTTTGAATTGACACTTGTGTATTTTTCAAATTCGAGCCAACTTGTCCTTTTGTGGATTTCTGATATTTGCTTGATGGATCATGATCAATTATTGATCAAATGGTGAATGATACTTCAATATGAGGATGTTGACAAAAAAATCAGGAGTTTTGACTGTACTTTGACCACAATTGACTTTTAGGTCAACCCAGTAGACTGTTGACTTTCTGAGCAATTGAGTGATCAATCTTTGGAATCGGAGCTTGAAACTTGGCATAAGGATTATTTGAATCATATGAGAGGCCATGGAGTCCATTAGAGGTATCAGAACCTGAATTTTCTTTGAGAAAGGAAAAACCCTAGTTGGAGGGTTGTTGTTTAGGATAGTGTATACTCAGTCAAGCATTGAGGCTTTGATACTCAAATGAGCTCGAGTAAAAATGCGGTGGGCAAATTTTGGGGTATGACAGTAAGGAAAAGATTTAAACCAGAGCAAGCAATTAGGAGGTAATTACCATTAAAGTTAGAGAGTTCTTTTAGCCTTTCAGGGCTATCCATACCATAAGAGGGTAGGAAGTCCTTTTATTTGGAGGTTGAAGGGTCGTCGAAGTTATCGTTCGCCATAAGACTGTCCCTGCCATGAAGAGGGCAGGTAGTCTAAGGGAAGGATATAATAGTCTTTTTAGGCAACCAAAGAGGAAGCCTCAGCAATCGAAAGGGACTATCACATCATATCGTAGGCAACTTCGAGGGACGAGATCATATAACCGAAGGCAGCATCGAGGGAACTTATGATCTTTTGTGATGAGAATGAACTGAGGGGAACATTTGCTGAGGCATCCTCGTATCCGAGGGACTTGACCATTCTGTAATGAAAAGGCAACAAGGCAACAGGCAACAGGCAACAAAAGGGGTTACCTTTAAAGGTGTGTGGGTGCACAATCACGCGATTGATTCAGATATATTATCTTGTAAATTAGTTATTATAATTCTGTTCAGAGTTGCACTCCCTAGAATTACTAACCACGCAGTTATAATGTAAAGCATAACAGTTTAAGTGCCTTCAAGGCCAAACAATACAAACCAGGATCAGTTACAAAATATATCAGTCATGGGGAAGTGGGAAAAAGCAATAAGATAACCCAGTAAATAATAGGTTAAACACAAGTAATAATATCGGAGAAATTAAATGAGAATGAGTTTAGGGTTACCGAAGGTTTGAGATTTAATCGGTTGGTTAACCCTGAAAATTAATGAAGGAAAAAAACAAAGGTTGAGTGCATTACAAATTCATTGGTGATTGAAGCAAACCCTATTTTAATTCAAAAGGCCAAAATAAAAAGAAAAAATAAATGATTTGAAATTAAATAAAATGAAAAAATAGAAACTTAGCTTTTCGATTTGGTATGGCGCGTGGCTGAAGGATCTTGGTTAATCTTGAAAATTAGGCGCGAAGAAGAGAAATTTTAGTGCATTACAAATTTGTTGATTGCAAACACAAACCCTTAACCTAATCCAAAAAGAGGCAAATAGAGTAATATGATATTAATAAACCCTAAAAGGTTTAACCAAAATCGAAAGTTCGATTAAATATAAAATAAATAACTATCTAAATAATTATAGGGTTAATCCTAATTTTTAATTAACTAAACGTATAAACAAATAAATTTAAAATTATAGGGAAAATCGAGTTTCGATTAAATAATTAAAAAAGAGTCAAAAAGAAAATGAAGGATAATATGAAAATAAATTCAATATAAAAAAACAAATAGAAACTAAAATAAAAGAAACCAAATAAATAAATGAAAACAAGAAAAAA
This sequence comes from Vicia villosa, assembly GCF_029867415.1. NCBI lineage: Eukaryota > Viridiplantae > Streptophyta > Magnoliopsida > Fabales > Fabaceae > Vicia > Vicia villosa. Next base: position 119,954,888 of record NC_081182.1, on the reverse strand, counting down.
TAAAAAAATACTTAGCTTTTTATTCTGTGTGGCATGCTGGTGAAGGTCCTTGTTGTGCATGCCTCTTAGGTGCGTTGGATGGAGTACCAATGTGATCTTATGGCATGGGTTTGAGGCTGCATCGTGGCCATATGCAGGTGCAGCGTACCTGACCCAGAAGCATGCACCTTCATAAAAATAAATGGCCTTGGTGTGGATCGAACCTTGGTCCTTGGCATCACCAACAACTCGCTCCACCCATTGCACCACTTATGCTTTGTTGTTTATCATTCAAATGAAAAGAATAATAGAAGAAATTGATGAGTCATCCCCAAAAGCACGCGCGTGTATTTGAATCACCCCATGGGATGCTGCCACGACCCCTTCCTTCTACCTGTGTCCGTCGTTTTAGACACAAGGACTTTTACCTACGGCCAAGCTTCCATGGCTACAGAACCTGCAAGTTTAAAGATCAAGAATACGTAACAAAAATTAACGGCGAAGGTACAAAATGAATCGAAATCGCTTCCCGAACGCATTGTACCACTCGTTCGGCCCAATTATCTCTCTATCACGAACCCCTAATTTGGAGCTCTAAAACCCTAACTATGGCAAAAGCTTCATCCTGCACTCAAATTCCAATCAAATTATCCAGAAAGCATCGAAACATCATTAAGAATACAAATATGCACTCAAATTGTATTAATTATGCACGAATCAATGAAAACGAATTCAAATCTATGGGTGCAAACCGTGAACGTGTAGGAGATGGTCCTGTACGCGTGAGGGCTCGGAGATGATTCAGATAACTTCAGGGAACAGTAAAGAATGGATTGAAATCTTCAAATGTCCTTGAATTGGCTTCAATCCTTGAATCCGAATTTCACTTCTCTTTGGTTTTTTGAAGCTTTTTGTGAGGGTCTTGGAGGCAACCAATTCGTCCCTTAATGCTTTGGATTGCTTGTATATTTATAACAGATGAATTTAGGTTAACCAACTTGAGCCAAATCTATTTCAATCGTGCTTTTTGATGTACGAAAATTTGATTGGAAAATATGAGTAAAAAAGCTTCTAAATTTGGCCAATCTCAATCTTTCTTGCACCAATTTTGCTTGCATGAAATTACATTGACAATATGGTATGAATGGTGATTGGATTTGATTAGTACAAGATCTCTAATTGAATATTTGATCTTTACTTGATTTTCATGAATTAAAATCACTTTTAAATGATTAAAAATTCATATAAAATCAAATAAATATTTCAAAATTTGTGACAATCAGATTTGAGGCCATGGATATCTTGGGGATCAAGTTTGGGCCAAAAAGAGTTGGGTCTCTTTGCAAAGAAATCTATTTTGAGGCCTTTTATTTCACATTTTTTCTTCAAAATTGTCTAACTTTGACAAGGCATATCTCCTTCAATTTTTAAGTTATGGAGGAGTTCTAGGACTTTTTGGAAACCTAAAGATGTCCTCTACAAGCCACTTTGGAAGATTTTTTCCATTTGAGAATTTTATCTTGATGATATGGGCTTTGAAAAAATCTGCTTTTGGTTGACTTTCAAAAAGGACCTATAATCTTTTGGCTCATATCTCTCAAATGAAGCATTTTTAGACTTAGCATGTGAGATACAAAGTTGTAGAGAATTCAATTTCCTTCAAAATGATCTTTAGATGGGAAATTTCTGATGTTCCATGTGAAAGTTATGGCTGGTCAAAGTTCTGTTGACTTTCTCCTATGAAACCCTAATTTAGAAACTGTTGATTTTGTTGATTTCTGAGCTTCCCTTGATGAATCATGATCAACCCTTGATCAAATGATGAATGGTACTTCAAAATGAGGATGTTGACCAAAAATCAGGAATTTTGACTATACTTTGAACACAGTTGACTTTTAGGTCAAACTGGCCGACTGTGGACTATTTGAGCAGTTGATTGATCAATCTTAGGAATCGGAGCTTGAAACTTGGCATAAGGATTATTTGAATCATATGAGAGGCCATGGAGTCCATTGGAGGTATCAGAACCTGACTTTTCTTTGAGAAAGGCCAAAACCCTAGTTGGGGGTTGTTGTTTAGGAGAGTGTATATTCAATCAAGTATCGAGTCTTTGATATTCAGATGAGCTTGAGTATGAAAATGTGGTGGGCAAATTTTGGGGTATGACAAACATACTTAACTTTAAATTAATGATAGTTTTCAATTTTAAAATAAAATATCATTAAAAAAATGATATTAATTAATAAATCTGAATCTGGTACCGAAAATAAAAAATTTGAATCATATATAAGATTTTTCTATTCAAGATTAATATTAATTGAAGATGCAGAAAGATGAATATTAATTTCCTTCACTAAAATATTATGTTTTTAACACACATGTTGTTGAATTAAAAGAATTTATTATTGCTAAACTTTTCTCTCTTTTCATTATTCCAACGTAGGGGTGGTTTTTGGCCATTTTTGGCTAGAAATCACCCCTCCCTCAACACCGTTTTCTTTCTCTTTTTATTTAAATAAGTGGTTATCCATATAGATTTGCTTCTTCTTTTGTGTGTTTTTAAGTTTTCATCGTCTTGTGCGGTGTTTGTTGGTTTTCCCGTTTAGTACGGTGTTTGTTGATTTTCCCGTCTTAGTACGGTGTTTGTTGGTTCAGATTGACACATTTGCTTCAAATCATTGCAGATTTGAGGAAGACTTGGGCGTCAATGTTGCAGATCCAGAAGTATGAATATTCTGGTGACTTTTATTTTGTCATATTTGTAGGCACTTTCAGTTTGCCGTTGTATGCTATTAACCTAGGTGTTGCAAGATTGTTTGCAGATTCACCTTTTTCCGTTTTTAGCGATCTTGAATTTGTAATGATCGATGTATTTTTCAATTTGAATGAATGAATATCTTTTTAGTCAAAAAAAAAAAACACACACATACATAGGAAAACGTATATGATGTCTGTCCTTAATGAATCATTAAGGATGTTATAAATTATGTTGGTTTGTTATTTATGTTAATAATAATGTTATAATTTCTCACTTGAGTTGGTTTGTTATTTTTCTAAATTATGTTTTTAAATTTAGATTTTATGAATAATTTCAAATTATTAAGAATTTCAGTAACTAAATATTTAGTTGAAGAAATCTAGATGCGTTGGTTATGCTATCATATCCATATCGCAATCAAAAGTTTTATGATTCAAATTTAAAACCTCTTATGGGTCAAAATAATAATTTCCTTGAGGTTGAACAAAACGTAAACCTATAAAAAATAGAATAAAAAATATCTAATTATAGATCTGTTTGAAATCTTTTAAATCTTAAAGTCTAAATATGCAACAACAAAAAATGTTCAATAAAATAGAATGAGACGGACTTAACATCTTGTTCCGTCTCACTAATAATTGTGGATAAAACTAACATATTTAATAGATCCGATCTGTTTTGTAAATTTTTTTCTTGATCTATAATAATATTTTAAACAAATATTTATGAATATAAATAATTTCAACTTCACATAAAAGAAACAATTGAGAATTTTCCTTTTTTAAAAATATATAATTATTTTATGTTTAAATTTTTAAAAGTAAATATCTAAATCAATGGATGTCAATTATTCATTTAGTTTTTAACAAATGAACTCAAAATAATTTATATTATTTTTATATAAAATTTCATAAAATTAGTTTTGAAAAATTCAAAAATAATATATTTTCTTAATATATATATAACAAACCTGCTTCGCTACTGAACAGGTATCCAAAAGATGTACTAAAGTTTCCTCTTCCTCACTGCAATGCATACAATTTAAATCTGAGTTGAGAACCATATCTCTACGGATTAATTAATCATTTGTCACTACTCCATTCCAAAAATATCTCCAACCAAATACCTTAACTCTGAATAGTATGTTTATCTTCCACAGCAACCCAAAAGCTTTCTCTCTTAGTGGTTTTGCCACCTTAATTGACGAAAATTTAATGAGGGATTCGTAACCGGATTTTTCCGAATAACCATGCTCCACATCAGGAAGCCAATAAATTGTGTCAGCAACCTCCCTAACAACTAAGACTTCAGCCAAAAGTGTGTTAAATAGATCATCTTCCATTAAGCAGCTCTCTGTAGTAGGAGTTCCACCAGCAACCTCATTGATGCAGCCCCACTCCCAAACAGCCTCCATCCAGTGTCCCAACTCTGCCACCATTTTCTTTTTATTAGAAACCGCTTCAAAAATAGCCAGAAACGAATCCTTCATAGGCCCTCTTCCTACCCAATTCACTTGCCAAAAAGGCATGATAGAACCTTTACCCAAAGAGAATCTGCAGCAGCTATCAAATATGTCAACCTGAGATCTCTTTCCCAAGGATAAATGTATTTCCACCAAGAAGATTTAGAGATGGAACTACTAGAACCGCAACCGGAAAGAATTGAGTAATTTAAATTACCATGCATTGCCTTCAAAACATTGAACCACAAAGAATTCTCCCCTGCAGAATTCTACACTTCCATTTTGAAAACAATGCTATATTGAATTCATCAATCCGTTTCAAGCATAAACCCCTTCTCTCAATCGACCGACAAATAGAATTCTAACCTAACTAATGTATCCTTCTTCTGTCATTCATTCCGCCCCATAAAAATCTCTTTTGAATTTTAATTATCTCTTCACAAATAGATACCAAAGCTCTATAGAACGAAAGTTGAAAAACATAAAGACTGCACAAATAGAAAGATGCTTTTTCAACTTAAGTGATTTCCCTGTCCAACTAGAAAGCCGCTTTTCCAACTTGACAATCAACTGGCTCCATGATGAGATTCGCCTCTAATTAAATCCTACCATAATGCCAAGAAAGGAAAAAACTTTCTCTTCAATCCTGCAATGTAAAACATTTGCTGCTGCAAGAAGGAAGTGAGGATTTTGATTTATTCCATTGAGCTTGCTCTTGTAGAAGTTAACTCCTAAACTCGAAACAATTTATAATCCTCTAAGAATGGACTTGAGGGCCCAAACATGTTTCCAAGTTCCCTCCCCTACTAAAAGCGTATCATCGACGAATTGAAGAATATCCACCATACACCTATACTTCACATTGATACCAGAAAATTCTCATAACTCAAAATCCTTCCTAATCAACCCCGATAAAAGTTCTGAAACAATCACAAATAAAAAGGGAGGGAGGGGATCTCTCTGCCTCAAACCCCTCTCGACTCCAAACTCCTTTGTCGGACTTCCGTTAACAAAAACTGACATATGACTAGAGAAAACGGTAGCCTCCATACAATTCATCCATATCTCAGCAAAGCACATCCTTCTCATCATATATTTCAAGAACTCCCAACTGACTTTATCGTAAGCCTTCTTGAAATCCTCCTTGAAAAGTAAGCAATTATTCATGTCCTTGATAGCATAATCTACAACTTTGTTTGCTACTGAAACACCCTTCAACATTTTTCTCCCTAGAACGAAAGCACTTTGACTCAAAGAGATAAGAGACCCTAATATCTTATTCAACCACGCCGTCAAATGCTTTGTTGAAGCCTTATACAAACATCCTACTGAACAAATCGGTTTGTAATCGTCCAAACCTATAGGAACTCTTTTCTTTGGAATAAGAGTACGAAAAGACAAAGTGATAGCCTTAGATAGAAGCGCCTTACTATGAAAATCGTTGAAGAACCTCAAAAAATCCTCCTTCAAAAAATGCCAACACTTTCTGATAAAGTAGAAGTTATACCCATCTGGACCCGAAATTTTTGAACCCCCTGTTAGGAGTGAATTATTAGTGTTTTAATGTGTTAAAATAACTACCATTTGATCTGAAGTCGAGCTTATTGTATGATTTTTATTGATTTTATGGTTAGAATTGAACTCTAAAAGTCTGATTCTGATTGTAGAGCAAATGGAATCACTTTGGGTGTTAATGGTGCAGGTATTAAAGCTGAAAAGAAAGGACGAGGAAACATGAAGGCGTAGGCACACTGGAGACGCAAAATCACAAAGAAGTAGGAAAAAGCAGAGGCCGAGCCGCAGCAGAATTGGGCGAGACGCGCCAAACCTTCTGGTCTCAGTTCGCGCCTCGCTACTCCGTGCCACGCCGCTCTTGCTTCGTAAAAAGAAATAGGGCTATAAATAGAAGCCCTAATTCTCATAAGTGAGAGGTCTTTGGTGAGCGAAATTCAGAGAGCATTCATATTCCAGAGCTGAAAACAACATTCGACGGAGAATTCAACATCAATCGAAGACATTCCCTTGATTAAGATGAATCCCTCTATGAAGTTTTGTGTGTTCTTCATGTCTATGGAGAGCTAAACCCTATTGTGTTGAGTTTAAGGTAGTAGTTAACCTATGAAGATGCAATAACTTTGATTAATTCCTGTGAGCAATTGTTTAAGTTTTATTATCAATAAAGAACCTTGCTTTTATTTTATAACATTGTTGAACTATCAATCGAGAGATAGGGTTCATACTTTTGCCCTAGATTTTTATATTGACTTGTTCTTAATTTTCAGAGATGGGATTGTGAATAAGTTTTCATAAATCATTGTGTTTAATTCCCTTTATCTTTATAGTTATTCTGAGAGATCGAATATCATACTGGTAGAGGTGGCTCTAAATTGATCTTAGACATAATATCTGTTTTGAGGATGAATGAAGATAATAGCTTATATAATGGTTCACTTGTGGATTAATTGATCATTGCATACGAATAGGTTGATGAACCCTAGAACTCAACATATTCATCACCATTGTTATTTATTCTTTAAGCTTTCAGTCAATTAATTATTACTTTATTATACGCACTTTTAGACTAAATAATCAAAACCAATGCTTTTTACCACTCATTATAATTCGACTATAGAACGGCAGTAATATTGACTCAGTCTCTGTGGATACGATATATTAGAAAATATTTACCCAAAATACTTTCAACAAATTGGCACCGTTGCCGGGGACTGTGTCAATATTGCACGCATTGCAATAGCTTTTATGTTGAGTTTACTTTCATTAATCTGGTTGTTTCACGTGTTTTTTAGTTTTTGTAGAATTAGTGTATGCGCAGCAAGGTTTCCAGTGATCAACTTCTTTTTGATCCCGAAATCGAAAGGACCGCTAGAAGATTGAATAGTAAAACACGAAGAAGAGCAAACATAGCAAAGGCAAGAGACAACACAACTGTGACTTCGTCACAATCATTAGAAACCATTGACGAGTCGTCTGGCGGATTTTACTTTCACGAACTATTTGAAGAAGAGCAAGAAGTCATCACACAACACACTGTTGTAAACATGGCCGCCACAGCTCCATGCGCAAATAGTCCACGCCTTAATCCACAATTCGCTATGACTGCCGCCAATGGGATGACATATGAATTGAAGACCGGTATTCGACAGCTCATTTGTCAAGTCCTTTCGCCGGATTGGACCATGAAGACCCATACACGCATCTTACTCGATTCTATGAGTTAGCAGGTACTACAGGTGTAGCTCAAGCGGATGAAGAGACATTGTTCAAAAGGTTGTTCCCACATTCCTTGCTATCAAAGGCTAAAGATTGGTATCTAGATCAACCCGAAGCAGTAATGACTGATTGGAATACCTTTGAAGAAAAATTCTTGGAACGGTTTTACTCTCAAAACCGATTCTTTGATGCAAAAACAGCAATTGCGGTATTCTCTCAAGGTAGTAATGAATCACTCAATGAAGCTTGGGAAAGATATAAAGCTATGCTGAGGAAGTGCAAGGGACACGGTTTTGCGGAAGTTGATCAAATTCACATGTTCCGCAACGGTCTCACACCCACAAACAAGACACTTTTGGATGCCACAGCTGGTGGCTCACTATTGTCCAAAACACCTATTGAAGCGATTCAAATAATTGAGCGAATGGCTCTAAATGACCGTCAGGGAAATCATGATCGAACTGTCAGATATGAGAAACCTGGATTGTTAGAGTTAACTAATAGTGATGCTCTGTTAGCTCAAAACAAATTGCTAACTTCACAAGTGGAGCTTTTGACACAACAAATGTCCAAACTACCACAACAAATTAAAGAGCTGAATGGAGTTTCAAATTCCTACCAAGTTGCTAAGTGTGAGCTATGCAAGGGAGATCATCAAACAGGATTTTGCCCACCAGTCTTGGAAGAAGAAGTGAATGACATGAACAACAACCAAGGACAAAGGCAGAATCAATATCCGAATCATCCGCCGTATCAACAGGGTTATCCACCAAGGAATAACAATCAAGGTTATCAACAAAGACCTAACAATTAGGGATATCAACAGCAAATATTTCAACCTTACACTCAACCGCCACCACAACAACAAGGACGACCTTCTAAGTTGGAAGAAACTATGACACAATTCATGCAGATGTCAATGACAAACCAGAAAAACCAGGACGCAACAATTAAAAATTTGGAAACTCAAGTGGGGCAACTTGTTAAACAAATTGCGACTAATCAGTCGAATGCAACATTCTCCGCCAACACTCAAGAGAATCCGAAAGAGCATTGCAAAGCAGTGGTAACTAGAACTGGTCAGAAAGGCGGTAATGAGGAAGTTGAAAACAATGATGTTGAGAAGGAAGATGATAATCGTGATGCAGAAGACGAGGAGAATGAAATTGTTGTAAGCGAGATGAATAAAGAGGAGGAAAAAAAATCATTATCGCGGCGCGCTGTCAAACCGACGAGGCGTGCTGGCGACGAGATGGCAAACAATGTGATACCAAGTCAACACCTCCCGTATCCACATTCGTTCGTTCGTTGTGAATGGTAGAAACCCTAAGCGACTTTGATTTTATGCGTGATAGAATAGAATATTGAGTCATAATCTGTCATAGTATATCATAACTAGACATAATAGAATATTGAGTCATAATTTGTCAAAATATATCATAATTAGTCTATTGACTTAACATTACACATTGATGTATATTTATACTATTCAGATGAATGAGAAAACGCAAGCATTCCATTCTCTTACATGGTATCAATCTTAACCGATCATTTCTCTAAAATAAGCCTATCTTCTTTGTTGTCGCCGCCTTTCTCTCCGACCGCCGCACAAGTTGTCGCGTCTTCCTCCCGGTGCCTCCGCACCAATATCAATGTGATTCCTCTCTAGGGTGTCACCTTCATAAAAACATTAATCAACATGTCCTGCTCTGTAACACGGGTTCTGAAAATTATTTTAAACAAATACTTCTTTAACATAACAAGATAATTCAACTTCTCGCAGCAAAATTTATAGTTCAACACAAATTTATTAAGATACTTTAAGAAAACCACTTCATACTTCATCATTCGTAAACATAAACCAAAACAATCAAATACCTTGAAAGATAACTTGTCACACTAAAACAAATAAAAGAACGTACAGTTCCAAATAAACTATCCCAACCCCGATGTTACGAATCCGAGAAAGACCCTCTTTATTCGATATAAAACGCTAAACGACTACACGAAGCTATCCTCTAAGCTTCAACGAACTTTTCCTGATTACCTGCGCGTTACCCACGTGGAGATAACATTCAAACAGAAAGCGTGAGTATTTCATATTTGTTATATAAGACATAAGGAATAAATATAGTAGTTGTACAACAGTAATCAACAATCATATATATATATATATATATATATATATATATATATATATATATATATATATATATATATATATATATATATATCTGTGTGTGTGTGTGTGAGTGTGTCCTCATGCTTCACATACTTACCCATGCATGCACGTCATCATCTATTCACAACATCATCCTTAATTTAATCACGTTCATCATCTAAATATCATTTATTCATGGATAATCAAATATCACACAATCAAACAGTACGCAATGTCATAAAGAATGCAATACAACATCATTGAATCATACATGTGGTACCAAAACTACACTGATGACTCAGTCATTATTCTCCAAAGATCCCCACCAATGGGATTGATTAACGCTTGGAACCGAAGCACTTCACAATATTGCATCCAATACACACTATGGGATTGAGGCCATCATTGGACCAATTATCGTGCAAACATCACTGGATCAATGTCCAAATATATGCTAGGAATGTATGATGCAAAACGTCGTAATAATCAACGACCACGGCTAGTCAAAACGCATCTCATTCATACAAACATCGCTGCCATCTCAATTAATACAACAAATACTTCACATTCGTCATGTTATAAATCATCACAACAATAGCTCACTACAACGATATATATATATATATATATATATATATATATATATATATATATATATAGAGAGAGAGAGAGAGAGAGAGAGAGAGAGAGAGTCGTATAATCAAGTTCTACTTCATTGACAAGTAGCCCTCTAAAACCATCAAAACTTGCCAATTAAATTCCAAAAAATTACTCAAAAATTAGCATAAAATATAAGCTCTCATAATCCGAAACAATTTTTCAAAAAAAATATTTTTCTTCCCATACCACCTCCTAAAGAGGCCTCCCTTCGCGCTAAGCGCATTATTCTTTGCCTTAAACTGTGTTTTCTAATCAAAATTGCGCTAATCAGTATCATACTAGTTCGAGTTCTTAACCCCAAAACATATTTGAATCAATATTTTCCTGCGATTTAAGGCATGTTAACCTAGTTCTAACATGTATTATCCATTACAAACATCAAAATACAATCAATCATCAAAATCCCAAGAATCAAAATCAAAACACTAGACCTTCAAACCCATGGAATGGTGGATTTGATTCTAGACCATGTCACTCATCATCAATTTATCAATCAATAACATCATATTTCATATTAACAACACAATTTAAACATTAATCATCATAATCATCAAATTCATCACAAAAACCCAAACACAAACCCAACCTACAATTATCTAAACCTTAAATCAATTATAAGAATTATGATAACTCTCCTGACCTTAGGTAATAGCTATCTTTGATTCTCTTTCCAAGTTCTAAGGTTGGTTCTCCTCTCTCCTCTTCTTGCCCTAGCTCTCTCTCTCTCTCTCTCTCTCTCTCTCTCTCTCTCTCTCTCTCTCTCTCTCTCTCTCTCTCTCTCTCATGCTTCTCTCAAACTTTCACGATTGAATGAATATTTCCTTCTCTCTTCCCCTTTTTACTTAGTTAGCCTTAGGACCCATAGTATGATGTTCATATTATGCCCTCACTTACTTATCCTAATTATTTATTCCATCCCTATATTAATTATTTAATTAAATAATAATGCATAGTTAGAAACTCTATTTATTTATATTATTATAACTAACTTCTTAATTCATACTACCCCACATGCATCACATAATCTCATCGATAAATCACAATAATCACCTTTGAGTCACATATTCACACCAAATCAATTAAATAAACAATTTAAATAATTAATCTATATTTTGGGGCATTAAACCTCTCCCACACTTAAAAAAAATTTGCCCTCAAAAATTACCTGACGGTGTAGCGGGGAAAATCTGAGATCGAAGCCATAGGATTGACTCAACTCAATATTTCAGTGAAAGTCGCCATCGCGCTTTATTGTTTCCAAAGGAAAAGGGAAAAGAACGAAAAAACCCAAAGTTTGTTTTTAAAACAAGAAAGAGATCTTAGGTACGGGTGTTGATTATACAAGGGGAAGGTTTTAAGCACCCCTCATATCTGTGGTACTCCACAGGAACCTTTTTGAAAATCTGTGTCGTGTGTGTGCTAAAAAGAGAGTTTGTTTTATTTTAAAATAAGCTCGGCAAGATATTAAGCCTTATGCCTACATACCTCCTCGGTGCAATGGAGAAGTAAGAGCTAATGTAGTTCCGCTTTAAAGGGAAAAACGTTTTAAAAACGAATAAACACTTTATCGTCGTCGGAGAGAAATACTCAGCCATTGATCTTGAGCATGAGAACAAATGAGTTCTTTGCATCGCAAATGAAAGAAGGGCTCCAATTCGGATAAAATCAACGAGTATGCCACTAGCTCTCTCACGCGGAAAAGATCTCATTATATCAATCAATTTCAAAATTGTGGGGTATCGCCACTCGTTTCAACAATTAATCGTGTTTAAACTTTTAAAGAAAAGCCCATTAAGGGCAAAAGATATTTTTAAAGAAAAGGTTTTAAAAATGTTGCAAACATAAGAAGGTTTTGTAAAAAGAGAGAAGATTTTGAAAATTAAAGAAGGGAAGGAGATGAAGAGGCTATCCTATTGCGTAAAATAAAAGCTAAGGAGAACAACGGTCTAACCGAAATAAGAAGCCAACACTTTGCATTAAACACATTAAAATTCTGGCGGAAATCGGGCAGAGTAACGGCTGTTTTCGGGTAAAATCCTTATATCAATGCCTTGGAATTAGCCATCAAGGACTTTCAAGGAAATACCTGCATACACAAACAGACAACAATCCAATGCCAGACAGACAGAATAACAGCAGAGTAATAACGGAATAAGGGTCCAGAGGTACTAAGTCCATAAGTCCGAATCTCCAGAATGCTAGGGATAGTAACCAATAGTCCAAAAGAGAGCCTTAAACGTTTTTTAGATTTTGTTGTTTATTAGTGTTTTAGCATAAAAGTAAAGTATGGTCCAAGTGGACAAAAAGCAAATAGCGGAAACATAAACATAGTGTCCAAATGGACAAAGAGAAAATAGCGGAATATAAACGTCCAAATGGACAAATAGAAAATAGCGGAATGTAAATATGATGAAATAATAAAATAAAGCGATAAGGCGAGAAATATAAAGAGCAGTATAATAAATTGCGGAAATTAAAGTTAGTTGTTAGATGTTAAAGATAACCATCTTGAAACTTGTCAAGTATGTTATCATAGTTAGTAATAAAGATCGATGGTGAGTGAAGGATGTTCTCGGATTTAAATTCAATGGACATTTATCAGAAGCTTGATAAAATCAAAGCGACTACACGATAAACCTCCATAAGTCTTAAATCAACCGCATACAATTCTCTTCCATGTTTGATCTTTTTTATTCGGGACACGAAATATTGCGCTATGTTAAGCAGATCGCCAAGTGATTTATGTAGAAATTACCCTACAACGAGGCCGGTCAAAACTTTATGTGATAATGCATGAGAGAGAAATGATATGTAGATCATTCTCCGAAAGCAATACCGCACGAAAAGAAAATAAGGAGTGATCTAGTCTTTACCAAGAATCCATAAGAATTCTCAAGGTATCAAAGACTTTCATCGATCAAAAGAAAAAGAAATAAAAGATGGAACCACATTCAAAAGCTCCTTTCATCCATAATTTCAATCACTTAATATTGCGGATTTGGATTCTCATCCTATCGACGCCCTAAGTCCATTGAAATTAGAGAGAAATTAGACCTCTAACTTGTGATTCAAAGAAAATATCAAAAGAATGGAGTAGAAGATGAGTTAGAACCAAAAACAAGTCAAAAAAGGCAAAAAAACACATTCTACTCAGATGTAAATCGATTTGCATAGAGTGTAAATCGATTTGCATAACTCTGTTTTCAAATATGCGCGGTTTTTTAGTTATGTAAATCGATTTGCACCAGATGTAAATCGATTTGCACAACACAGTTTTTCAAAAAAACAGCAAATAAAGGGAAGAAAACTTGTTTAAACATAAAACCAAACACCTTGTGATCTTGGATCAATTTGTTCACGAAAATGTATCAAGTAAGCAAGCAAAACTCATCAATGTAGCATCAAAGGTGCATCAAACATAAACAACAATGGATCACATCTTGAATTATGGAAAGGATCTAGAATTTTACCAAATCTTCCACAAACTTTGAATCTCCTTCAAGAACACACAACCACAAGCCTTGATCTCTCACAATTGATGAAGAAAGTAGTGTTTAGGTTGAGGTTTAGCTCTAAATTAGTGAGGTTCAAGATGTGTGATCCGCTGTCGCGCGCGGATCAAAAACGAGTAGTTTTGAATAAAACCGTAGAAAGCGACAAGTGACTCGCGTATCGTATCACAAGGATTCTCGTTGATTATTAACCAAAGGTAAATCGATTTAGGGGGGTTGGTTTAGGTTCGAATTATAGAAAAAATGATTATCAAAAGCGATTAATGAAATAAGTTGTTTTGAAAAAGTGATTAAAAAATTAAGCCAATCTACTGTTTTCGGTTCCGGCTTATCATGGGTTTCTACCTTACCAATTCCCTAAGCGGCTTCGATCTCTATTCGATTTCAATATCAATTGACAAGCGCAAAAGATATTAAACAGATTGGATTCCTATTCCGAATTAAGCAAACGGATTAATACAATCGCGAATTAAGCAAACACGATATAGAAACGCAATTTAACGACGAAGCGACGTAAACAACGATTAACAGTTAGGAATACAATCATACGAAATTAATCAAAATATTCCACGAAATAACAGATTAAGCAAATGCAAATTCATAGAATATAATTGAAAGAGAAACGAAATTGAATTGATTAAATAAAAACCTCAAAGCTTTTGGAATTCGATTACAGTAGACCGACTCTGGATGTTTAGTTCTCCATTCAAGCGTACAGAGCAAAAGAGTGGAAACAAAATTGTGAATATTAAAACGTGATAAACAGTAACACGACTGCTAGACCTATTAGGAATCAGCCAAAAAATGTTTATGACCCAACTGGGTCGAATGACAAAACCAGGCCCACTACTAAACGACCCAAAAACTGAAAATTAAATAGTGTTGCAGCTTTAAACACAATTCTGGGAAATATAGGTTCCGATTCTGACTTTGACTCCAACATAAAAGTTGTAGATCTTTTTCTTAGCTTTCCGGCGATTATTAGAACGCCTCAATCGGACTCCCGGAACTCCAGTTATGATCGTTTCCGTGCAGACTACTAAAGCTGAAAAATAAATACGAAAATCAAATAACAATAAAAATAATTTAAAATATAAAAACATTATAAAATACAAAAATAAGACAAGCAAACCATGGAAATGTATAAGTACAACCGTAGAGGAATGTGCATCAAAATGCACTGATCAAATTCCCCCACACTTGAACTTTTGCACTCCGAGCAAAATGAAAAACAAAACAAAGAAAGCAGAAATACATCAACAGTTACTCATCCTAGGCTATCAATCTTCTTCGGGTAAGTTTGCATCTACAGGTACTAATCTTGCATACTAAGGACATCGTAAGAACACTAACCACAGATATGCAGACATAAGCCTCCTAAATACACAAACCAATTCAAATCATATTATTATACCATAGCCTAACTTACTCATCCTTTTTGCTCTTTTTCATTCAGGCGCAATCACATTAAGCCCGTTATCTCCACACACTTATAGCAAGACGACCGGTTAGTGACTCTGATCCTTTTGCACGGGATTCCGGTACTTGCGTGGCATAACCCTTTGCTTACTCAGATGTAGTTGCGGGGGATCGGACCGTAATCCTCCCTACCAAGTTCAGCACCAGAAACCACTGAACCAACTAACAAAGAGTTTTGAAATTTTTTTTTGAAGATTACACAACCGTTGGGTTAAGTGACCGGGTGAGGGTCACCAAACTTAGAAGGTGTATTACCTTTTCCTTATTTTTTTCTTTTTTTTCGGAACATTCACTTATATTCATCGGCTTCCCTGCGTAAAGTGTGTGAGAGATGGTGTCGACTGCTGAAATAAACTACTCAAGAGCTGTCAAAGAATGAGAATTTAAGGCTAAAACATAATAACAAATTCAAATCAATTTCCATATGCAGGAGACTTACGGTGTTAGAACAATACCGATCTTGTGAATTTTTCCCAAGGCTCCGCAAACCAACCTCAAATTAATCTATAGTCTAAAACTTTCAACAAAAATGCAATTTTTTTTTGGAATGAAAACAAAAGAAAGAACAAAAAGAAATAAAATAAATGATTCCCTCCCCCACACTTAAAACATGCATTGTCCTCAATGAAAGAAACAAACATAAAATAAAAGAGAGGAGAGAGAGGAAAGAACACACCCGAGTAGTCAAGGAGGATAGGTGATCACATAAGAAGCCTTTCCCAAAGAGATATCTTCTACATTTTCTTCTTTCAAAGTGGGGCTTTCGTGGAGTAGCTTTGGGTAATGTCCATTGAACTTGAAATTTTTATTAGTGTCTTCGCCTTTTATTCCAGGATCAAAGAAGAATCTTCGATAAATAAAAGTGTCGAATGGGCACGTGATCTTCTTTTTCACTACATCGGAGTTCAAAAGATTGAGGAGCTGCCTCACTACTTTTGTTTCACCTTCCACTTCAATTGAGACCCTATGCAAAATCATGGACGGGCTAATATCGGGAATGTCGGCCAATGTCCACCCAATCTCCTTCTTATGCTTCTTCAAAACCTGCAAAAGCTTATTTTCTTGATCAAAATCAAGGTTAGAAGAAATTATAACCGGGAGTTTTTCATTACTCTCTAAATAAGCGGATTTAAAATTTTGAGGAATTGGTTTCAGCTCTTGGGAAGGTGGTTGTTCAATGGATGGTTTGTTCCGGGCAGCCGGGATGTCAAGAGTATCAGCTGCATGAACAGCTTCATCGATAACAACTTCACATGTAGTAAATATGTTACCCTGCAAGGCAGCATCAATCTCAGCACATACAACACAAACGTTAATGTCAGTACAATCAGAACATGAGTAAACATCATCAAAATCAGACAGCGATGGAAAATCAGATGGAAGCAAATCATTACAAGTATCATCAACATTTTCAGAAATCAACTCTATTTGAAAAATAGAATACTCTTCCAAGGGTTGTTGGTTTGATCCTTGAGCTTGCTGCATGGCATTCATCAAAGAGGCAAGTTGTCCAATTTGTATTTGCAAAGTCTGAAGAGTGGAATCTATTTGTTGTTGATACTGGAGATTATTTGCGGCCATTTGTTTGACAATATCCTCTAGTAAAGGTTCGGAGGGTGCAGAGCACACAACCTGAAATTCATTCAGATGCATATGCGGATCCTCACCTACAAAACCATTAAACCTAGGCAACAAATGTGTTAAACCATATTCCAATTCAAAAGGTGCATCAGCTGCGGGATACTCAATACAAAAACCATTATAGTTCGCATCAGGGGCAGCCAACTGTCTCAAAGTTCTTTGTTCAGCCATGTCATCAACAAACACAGAAATACCAACTATGTCTCAAATAGGCAGAAACAAATAGAAATAAGAATTATAGAATTTTTTTTGAATTTTTTCGAAACAGCAAAAACAGTAAAAAATTAATTAAAAATAGAAAAATGATGAATTTGGAAATTTGGGGTCGAATACTCTTACTCTTCTAGAGTAAGGGAGTATTGATCGCACGATTTTTCTGCTTCCAGTAGGCAAGAACAGATTATCGATCAGACTCAATTTTCCAAAAAAATTGATTTTTCGACTCAAAAAGGCGTTATGGCCAAAACGCACAAACACTAAACCTATGACTCTAAAATTAGTTAATAACGACAAGAATCCCCGGCAACGGCTCCAATTTGATCCGCTATCGCGCGCGGATCAAAAACGAGTTGTTTTTCAAAAACGTAGTACAACGACAAATTAACTCAGATTATCGTCTCACAAGGATTCTTGTATTATATTAGCTAATCAAATTAAGGGGGGCTGGTTCAGTTTTAATTTAATAATAATAGAGTGAAAAAGTGATTAAAATAAGTGATTATGTAAATAAGCTAAAATGACAATTCTACCAATTCGGTTACCGACTTGTCATTGGTTTAATAAACTTCAATCCCCTAAGCGGATTCTATTCCCCTACCGATTATAAAGCCAATTAACAAGCGAAATTGACATTATAAGGTTTCATTCCTATTTTCCGAATAAAGCAAACGGATTAAGCACAATCACGAATTAAGCAAACGTGATTCTAACATACACACTTTAACGATTAAGCAACGATAAAGTATGATAAAAGTCAAGGAACATAAATCAATCGGTATAAATCAATAATATTCTATATAACTCGAATTAAGCAAACAAGACATATAGATTAATATCGAAAGGGAAAAGAAATTGAATTAAAGATTAAAAACCTCAAAGTATTGGAAACCGTAACCGGCAGAAATTGCCTTCGGGGATTAGTTCCTCATCATTCGTACAAAGCTTTCAAAATTATTTTGTGAAAAGTAAAAAGTGATGAACAATACGGCCAGACCTAAGTACTTAAGAGAACCAAAAAGTGACTCACTAATTTTTGTGGAAGAAACAAGAGCTTTGAGTGAGGGGTTTGGAAGAGGTGAGGATAGAAAGAGCAAGAGTTTTCTTGGCTATCAAAGCTTGAAAAATAAAGAGGGGAATGCCTCAATTTATAGCACTTAGGCTTGGGAATTTTTGTGGTTTGGAGTTAGGATTGGAAAATAGAATTAGGCTTGGGAAAAGGATTTGGAGCCAAAAATGAGATCCAATGGTCTTGATGCAATCACATGAGGGTTTATGATAAAATGATGTAGGAAATCAAATGTAAGAACTAAGTCATGCTTCCCATGCTTGCAAATGATGTCAACACTTCCAAAAGCTGAAATTTGCCTTCATTTTTCCAAATTCGCACTGGTGCAATCGATTTGCACATTATGCAAATCTATTTACATTGCTGAAAAAGGCAAAATCAGGGGCAAAAATAGTTATGTAAATTGATTTGCACATTATGCAAATCGATTTGCACTGCTGGCAGAAGCAAAATCTAGGCAAAATCAGTTGTGTAAATCGATTTACACCTTATGCAAATCGATTTGCACAGTGAAATTATTGAAAAATGCCCTTTTTATGGATGTTTTGACTTGGTACCTACAAAACACAAACATACAAAAGCACAAGGCAATATTTTTGGTATTTTGGTTAGTAAAACAATATATACAAACTAAAACATTGGTGCTTGATGATCCCTTTGCAGATGAAGTGAGCATAACACCGAGAGCAGAGCTTTAAGATGAAACTCTTGATTGATGTTTGATATGCAAATGATGTATGATCTTAGGGTCAAAAATTGGGGTATGACAGACGGAAACAAGATTGGATAAGATTCTCTCATCTGGTCCTCCCGCTTGGAACCGAAGCACTTCACAATATTTCACCTAATCCACACTATGGGATTAAGGCCATCACTGGACCAATTATCCTGCAATCATCACTGGATCAATGTCCTAATATATGATATGAATGTATGACGCATAACGTCATAATAATCAACGACCACGGCTAGTCAAAATGCATCATCATATCATACCATCATCCCATTCACACAAACATCGCTACCATCTCAATTAATACAACACATACATCACATTTGTCATGTTATAAATCATCACAATAACAACTCACTACAATGAGAAATACATACATATAGTCATATAATCAAGTTCTACGTCATCGACAAATAGCCCTCTAAACCCATCTAAACGTACCAATTAAATTCCAGAAAATTACTCAGAAATTAGTTTAACATCCTTCTAACCCACATAGAATATTCACAATATAATCTGATATAAATAAAAAAACATCCATACAAGGGTGTCACCTTCATAAAAACTTCATACATAACTTTCCTGCTCCGTAACACGAGTTCTCAAAATTATATAACTCAAATGCTTATTTAACACAACCATATTAACATCACTTTCTCGCAGCGGAATTCATAGTTTGCAAACATCTTTATTAAACTTCATAGAACATCATTCATAACTTCACCGTTCATGTTTCATAAACCAAAACATCACAATACCATGAAACGTAATCCATCATATTAAAAACAATTAAAGAAGAACGTAATAGTTCCAAAAACACATGATCCTGACCCCGATGTTATGTATCAGAGCAAGATTCTCTTATTCTAAAACAACCGCTAAAAAAGGACTCCACAAAGCTATCCTTTAGACTTCAACGAACTACTCTTGATTACCTATGCGTTACCCACATGGAGGCAACATTCAAATAGAACGGGTGAGTATTTCATAATTATTATATAAGCATATCCTCATGCTTCACATACTTACTCGCACTTGCACATTGTCATCTATTCACAATATCATCATTTAATTCAATCACACTCATCATTTAAATCATCATTTACATCACGGATATTCCAAACATCACTCAATCATGCAATGTCACAAACAATGCAATGCAACGCCAATAGACTCATGCATGTGGTACCAAAGCTTCATTGATGACTTAGTCATCGTTCTCCAAATATCCCCACCAATAGGATTAATTCCTGCTTGGAACCAAAGTACTTCACGATATCGCACCCAATCTGTATTATGGAATTTAGGCCATCACTTGACCAATTATCTTGCAAATATCTCTGGACTATCGTCCTATAAATATACTATGAATGTATGATGCACAAATTCACAATAATCAATGACTACCTCTAGTCAAAATTGCATCATCATTCATTTATTCATCAAATCATATCATCATCTCAGTTATACACACATCACAACCATCTCGATCAACACAACACATATTCCATAATCATCTTGCCACCAATCATCACAACAACACATAATTATAACAAGCATATACATACATGTAGTCACAAAATCAAGTTTCATATAAATAGTCCTCTAAACCCATCCAAACCTACTTATGGTTGAGTCCTGATTGAATTTATTTGATTTGCATGTGCGTCATGATTAGGCATGGCAATATAACTAGTACCCGGGAGACCCACAACCTTCCTCAAGTTCAACGGATTAACTCGTTTTTACTGGATTTGTATCGAGTAATAGAGACATTGTTACACACCTCGAACCTGTCTCATTTATTTCATTGTGTATTTATTATTTAGTTTTGATCATTTATGATATTTAAATATATAGTTAATACTTCAATATTTTGATTTGTACTTTTTTTATTTGAAATACTTGAAATGTATGTGGAAATTTTTTGATATTGTTTTATTTTCTTATTTGTGATGTAATTTGATTTTGGAAAAATAAATATTTTTATCAAAAAATTGATTCTACTACATGAACGGTGATATGACAGGGATATCCGAACCTGTTTGAGACGAGTTTTGATTTTAGTTATTCATCCTCGTTAGATATTAGGGTGGAAAATAGATTTTTGGGATTCAGGTTTAGATAAGGGGAAGGTAAAAAGTGTCCCCAACCTTCCCTATGTCATGCCTACTCCTAATGATAACTTTTAGAGACATCATCCAGATTTTATCTTTCAGACCATGACATAATATGGTCTTCACTATGTTGTTTTATCTGTTGTCTTACACTTGTGTGCTAATTTGCTTGATCACATATATGAATTTTTCTTTTTCAATAATGTTCTTTAGTTACTTCTAAAAAAAATCATCATACTTTGCATTAATTTGAATGGAAGCTTGCTACAATGCATTTGTGTGCTTTATATATAGGCTAACATTATCACACCATCAATTGTTTTATGTATGTTGTTGTCTTAACTATCACATTGTCATTGTGTTTTTCTTAATGTTGTTTCTTGTCTTGTGTCACTACTATATGAGAATGAGATAAAGCCTCATAGAAAAATGGATGATGAATAACAAAGGTATATGCATCTTAGATTCTCACAATATGTCTCGGTAAGTACAAAGAAAGGAAAATTTCCCAGGACCCAAAGTACTCAATTTGAAGAAGGGCCTAACACTATTGAGTGATGTCATCATATAGTCGGGGTTCTCTATCTCATGGTAAACCTTGAGCTCGTGTATCAGCTCTGGCATTGTGATACTTTGACCAAAGGGTTTAGGTATCTCATTGTGCTACAGTACAATCATATTGTTCATTACTTCTCAACCCATGTAAAAAGCACCCTTAATATTTGTCATACCCCAAAATTTGCCCATCATATTTCAAGATATTTTGATCTACCTGACTTTCAAATGCTACTGAGGATTAGGCCCACTTACCTACTCTCCTAAACAATGACCTCCTAAACTAGGGTTTTGATTTCTCTGAAGAAAATTAATAAATCAAGGGCTCCAATGGATCTCATATGGTTTGTGATGTTTCAAATCATCTCTATGACAAAATTCAGGCTTCAATTCCAAGGATTGCTCAGAAAGTCAACAATCGACTAGTTTGACCTAAAAGTCAACTATGGTCAAAGTACAGTCAAAATTCTTGATTTTTGGTCAACATCCTCATTTTGAAGTATCATTCGTCATTTGATCAAGGATTGATCATGATTCATCAAGGAAAGTTCAGAAATCAAGAAAACCTAAAGTTTCTAAATTAGGGTTTTTTTTGACCAAAAGTCAACTGAACTTTGACCAGCCATAACTTTCACATGGAACATCAGAAGTTTCCCATCCAAAGCTCAATTTGAAGGAAATTGAATTATCTACAACTTTATCTATCACATGCCAAGTCTAAAAATGCTTCATTTGAGAGATATGGATCAAAAGATTACAGGTCCTTCTAGAAGCTTGCAAAAAGCAGTTTTTTGTCAGGAGCCATATCTTCAAGATAAAATCCTCAAATGCAATATATGTTCCAAACTGGATTGTAGAGGATATTTTGGGCTTTCTAAAAAGTCCTAGAACATGTTCATATGATAAAAATTGAAGTAGATACGCTTGGTACAAGTTGGTCAATTTTTGAGAAAGGCTTGAAACCCTAAGTTGCTTATTTCATATTTTTGAGGATTGGGCCTTAAGACTTGGAATTTCCACGTGATTTTGAGCTTGAGGGAGGCCCATTGGTCATATAAAATTTATTTCATGATTTTATTTCATTTATAATTGATTTTATTTATTTAAAATTCAAATTAAATCTAATAAAATGATGAGAAATATTAAAGGGATGGAGGAGATTATTTTGGCATCTAATATTGAGTCTCAAAATCATAATAAATCAGTATAAATTCGTGGGAGATTGAATGAACAAGATTGGACCTAAAAATAGCAAAATTTCAATTAAATTTCAATCAAATTTCTCACCATCAAAACACATGATTTTATTTGATTCTCTCCAAACTTGTAACCCTAAAATCATTCTCTATATATACTCATATTATTCAAGGCATAGGGGGACGAGAATTGGAAGGCCAAAGACTAGGGTTCCAAATGACAAAATTCAAAGAAAAGTGAGAAACTTGTTTTCATGATTCCAGCCTTTTTCGAGTCCAAGTATCCATTCTAATCTCTTCCTCAGGTGGTATGGAGCGATAATAGACTGTTTATCAAGTCCCATAACGCCCAAGGTCTATGTATTAATTTCTTCATGTTCTTCCATGTTTGATTTTCGTTTTACGCTTATTAATGTGCTTTGATTTAATCTAACTACCTCTTTGAGTTCCTGGCATGCTTTTAAGAAGGTTTGGATCGATGGCACTGAGTTTTCACGCGTAAGGTAGCTACCACCATGGCTAGGGCATGAAGATCTTCCTCTTCGTTTTGATGGTTGCAGCCGGTTTTGAACCAAAAAATCGCACCATTAGGATCGCCAAGGCTGTTTCAATGGATCTGGGCGCTTTTGAATATTGTTTAACGTGAATTGCTTGAGTTTGTTTTTTGCAGAAGTCGCTACCAAATATTCGTAGCAAAAATCGCGACCAATTTGAAGCAAAAGTGTAGCAGATATCTGGAGAAGGAGATGAACAATGATGTTGAAATGTTGATTGAACGTGTGGCGTGTTGAGGCGTCACGATTGCCTGATGTTATGAACGGAAGGGCCCACGTTGACTGGCGTTTGAATATGAAAATATGGATCACGTGTTGATTTTTTTTACTTCACGTTTTGTTCCACTTTAGCAAACAAATGCAGCACACTTGGTGAACACGAGGAGCCTTTATTCATCAAGACCTGGGTTCGAACCAGGTTTGACACATTATATTTTTCTCATTTTTTTTACCTTTTGCCTCTTCTTCTCTTTACTTATTTGTTTTTAATTTATGCACTTAACATCTAATTAACCTCCATTCACCATTAACATTAGGATTTTCATTTAACTAATTTTATTTACCTAATGCTGTTTAATTGACTTTGTTTAATTTAAGTAACTTAGTTATTATTTGAATAATAAAAACCATATAAAAATTAGAATTTAGGTTTGTTAACAAATTAGTTTTTTTACTTAATTTTTTAATTAATTAGGATTTAGATTGATAATTTAATTTAGGTTCATACCATAATTTTTATTTAGGTTTTTATTTAGATTAATTAACTTAGTTTTAGGTTTAATCATAATATAATTTTTAGACTTAGGTTTACTTAATCAAATTAGGATTTTTAGGCTAACATTTATCTTTAAGGTAATAATTTAATTTTAGGCTAATTAATTATTTTTAGGCTTTCAAACCCTTATTTTATTTTTGGCTAACTATTTTTCATCATGACTATTAATCACTGTTTTTCCTAAACCCTTTTAATTTTTGATCTGTTGCCTTATAATTTGTAAGGTTTTATTTTCGCGCCCAATTCTTCCTCTATTTTGTATTTGCCCCAAAGCCTTGTAATGGCTTATTGCATTCCTTTTATATTTTGCCTCTATCTCCCTGCAAGTGTTTATTGTAATAGTTTAGATTTATTTCCGCCTTTATTTTTCTGCCCACGGGTGTTTATTGTAATAACGTAGGACTTTTAAATTCTGCCTTTAATTTCTGTATTTTTTTAAACTGCGTGGTTGGTAATCTTAGGGAGTGCAAGCCTTGAACTGAATTAGCATCACTAATTACAAGATAATATAACTGAATTGAACCACCTGATTGTGCCACACACACACCTTTAGGGTAATCCCTCTTGTTGTCTTGTTGCCTTATTACTGTTGCCTGTTGCCTTAATTTGTGAAAATAGTCAAGTCCCTCGATTCTGAGGATACCTGAAGCAAATTTTGCCCTCAGTTCATTCATCATCAAATTTGTCCCTCGATACTGCCTCGGAAAAACACGATGATTGTCCCAATTGCTAAGGTATCCTCGCATGATGCCTAAAAAGATTAATGACTATTCTATCCTTCCCTAAAGACTACCTACCTCTACATGGTAGGGACAGTTTTATGGCGAACGATATCTCGATGACCCTTCAACATCCAATGAAAAGACTTCCTACCCTCTTATGGTATGGATAGCCTTTTTCAAACTGAAAAGCTAAAAGAACGATTTTTCAAACTTAGGGTAGGTAACTTTTAATTGCTTGCTCAATTCAAATTCAAAATATTTTTTGCCACTTATTTTCAAATTTATTCAAAACAAGGCTACGCTTATTTACAAGCTAAAGTCCTTAACGAATCTTTTTCTATTCACACATTACAAACATTTTTGAAAACAAAGTGAGCTAAGCAATTAAGAGCCCATGGATAACCATGGATGCAAAGGGTGATTTAAACCTTCCCTTTGTATAACCTAGCCCCCGAACTCAGAATCTTTTTAAGGTTTTTTCTGTTCTTTTAGCCTTTCTATAAATTGGATAAAATAAAAGTCGGTGGCGATTCTTGCTATCCGCAACATTTCAAAAAAGTCAGTTCTCCCACCGTATTACACTATTTTCCAACTATTTCTTCAATCTAACATGAGAAGATTCAACTCTCCTGGTGGTGTTCCAAGGTATCTAACCTAATCAGTCCAAGCACAAACTATTTTCCCCTTCATATTTTCTAATATTGTATTGTCAACATATTTCAAAAAATAATATGAATATTTTGCATGCATTTCTTAAATACTTGGAAGAATCAACATATGACTCCTCTATAAAATAATTGATTATAATATTCTTATTTTCTTTATGGATTCCAATATTTGTGTAAGTTTGAGCATTTTTCCATCTTCACTTTTGATTTGTTTGTTTTCCAAGATTGACTTAACTTTAAATCTTATGTTTTTGTTATGTGATACCGACACACTAAATTATATAATGTAGGAAATATTTTTTACAGCGGAATTCATCGTTGTAGTATTGCGATTAGTGCCAATCACATGTGGTGTATTTTTTTAGTCTTTCAACAAATTGCGACAAATTTTTAAAATTTGGAGTAACATTATCCTCATTTTCACATTCCAAAAAAATAAGTCATCTCTCTACAATTAACACTGTCGCGGGGAAAAATCGTTATCTTTTTGTGGGATGAGACACCTGATGCCTTCTTTGGGCTCGAGTGCTCAAAAAATGATTTTTCTTTTGTTTCGACCAAACTTTTTATTATTTCCAAAGTAGGAAAAGGAAAAAAGTTGCAATAACCTTAATAGTGGGGGAGAGATCTTGGGTAAGAGGGTTGGTTATACGAAGGGAAGGTATTAGCACCCAACGTATCTATAGTACTCTATAGGTTTCTTTGTTATGTTTTTCATTCCATGTTATTGAGAGGTTCTGTTGAAATAGGTGGGACCTAAGGTGTTTGTTTGATTATGCTCGCAAAGATCATCGCGATCCTCTGCATACATATCCCCTAGAGGGAATCAGAGCATTTGTAGCTCGGGGTCTACGGGTGCTAAGGTTTGAGTGGTTTGAGGGAGAAGTTTTGCTCGCCAAGGATACGACCTTGTGCCTACGTATTCTCAAAGGGATGTTGAGAAAGTCAGAGCAATCGTAGTTCCCACTTATGCTAGTGGAAGCAAAGGAAAAGAGACAAATGTCATCTAAATGTTCGATGTATCTAATCTATATCATCACATACATCTGTTTGATTTTGTTTGAAAATCTTTTCATTATAAGCCCTGGGCCAGAAGTTTTGATTAATAAGCCAGCCTTGTGACAAAAAGTTTTGATTAATAAGCCAGCCTTGTGGCAAAAGTTTCAATGAAGTCAGCCTTGTGACAAAAACTTTGATTAATTAGCCAGTATGGTGGCAAAAAGTTTGATTGATTAGCCAGCCTTGTGGCAAAAAAGGTTTGATTGATTGTTTGATTGATTGTGATGATATAGAAGAGATACTCCTATCATAGAGATGATAAATGTCTAATCTCCTAGGGTATTTGTTTTGGATATTGGGGATGCTTATAAGAAGCCCGTGGGTCCTTGTACGAAGCCCAAGAGGAGGCTATCCGAGGGTCCTTGCATTTTAAGCCCAAGAGGAGGCTATGGGAGGGACTATCGAGGGTCCTTGCATTGTAAGCCCAAGAGGAGGCTATGGGAGGGACAAGTCGTTTGTACGAAGCCCAAGGGGAGGCATGGTATAGTTGGTTTGAGCTCTTAGAGCGATTTCACCGGGAAACCATACTTTATGTCCTAACCTAAACTAGGGGAGATTCTTTGCACGAAGCCCAATAGGAGGCTATGGGGAACCTAGTGTTGTACTAAGTTGAACAGGTATTTACATGAACAAACACATGAACAAGTATGAACAAACATGGACAAACATGAACAAGTATGAACAATTACATATATATGACAAGGTGTGTGTATATAATGGAGTTTTTGAAGGAAATATACCTGTAAGCATGATCCATTTGCATACACGGGGCTCGGGACTTATACTCGGGGAGAGGCCCATTGAGTTTATTCAAAGCTATGTATACAGGTATTTACAAAGGGGCTTGGGACTTATACCTACATGGAGGCCCATGGTATTTTTGGGATGATTTAAAGAAAACCTTCATTTTTTTGATTTGTCGTTCAAAGTTAAAAATCAAACTGATCGAGATATGTACAAAAAAGGTGTGTGTACAATGAAATACCTAATTTCATGTACAGGAATGGGACTTATACCTATGTGGAGGCCCATGTTTTATTTTATAAAACATGGTTGATTGTTTTGTTGTTTAAAAAAACTGTTTGGAAGTTTTGGAAGAAGTTTTCTGTTTAAAGGAAAAAAACTGTACAAAGAAAGAGGAAAGGGACTTATACTCTCTAATATTCGAGAGGCCCATGTTTGAAAATCAATTGATCAATCCAAAAAGATTTAATCAATAGTTTCTTTTGAAAAGAAAACCAAAAAAGAAAAGGTTTATCGTTTTGAAAAACTGTGATCGTTTGTTTTGAAACGGTTTGAAATTTTGAAAGAAATCAAATTAATTAAGATAAACACAAAGATTATACTTAATTAACACCTAAATGATTAGGGTTTGATCACAAAATATTTACAAATGATTAAGTTTGAAAAATCAAATGAAAAACAATATTTAAAGTATTTAAAAACACTTAAAAATATGTCATTTTAAACTTAATTAAAAATGTATTAAATAAATATTTTTTTGTGATTTTTTTTAATATCCATAAAATACATATATAAAATAAGAAGTGTGTAAAAAATGAATAAAAAATGGGTTAATTTGATAGGTTAAAATAATTGATGAAGTTGTGAAGAAAAATAAGAAAAATAGTGTTAAAAAATTAGGTTTTGTCTTCCAAAGGGCTTGAACCCACGCCCTTGTGTTTACCATTCAAAAACATTGCCAACTGGACCACGCACGTGGTCTGTTTAACATTTGCAACGAATCAATTATATTTTTGAATCAATTTCTAATTTCAGTTTCAAAAATCTGGCGCCAAGAACACAACCCTAACTTGAATTTGAAAATTCTGAAAACTGAATTGTTTGGATCAAGTGAATAGCCTATCTTGCTCGATTTTTCACAAGGAACATGATGGTGATCTTTAATTTCATTTATTTTTGTTCTAAGATGGTTAATTTTCGCATGAACATGAAGAACCCTAATATGACAAATCATTGTGAAATCGTGTATGATCATGATATGATGCAATTGATTGAGGGTTATTATTCAGTGATGGTGCAGAAACAAGATGGTAACTCAATTTTTCATTTATGATGCATGTATGATAGAGTTTGAAGTTCATGAGCACTTACCTTAAAAACGGCACAACTGAGAATCGAATTCTGCAAATGAGGGGTTCCAGATGTTGTTTCTTGATCTGAACACCTTTAGTGGACCTTATGGAACATGTTTGGACGCTTGGAGTGGATTGAAAACCTCTTGATCAGTTTGTGGTACTCGATCTGCAGTAGGGCTCAAGTGAGGATCAAACTTGGTTATTTTGGAGTTACAGGTCAGGGATGATGATTGGGATAGTTCATATATGGTACATGGATGGTGTTTGGATGATTAACTTGGACTGAAATGAGCTAGAACGAAAATTAGCATGATAAGGCTCACTTTGTGCAAGTTTGGAGGTTGAAGAGTGATTCTGAGTTTTGGGTGTTTTTGGGGTATGTGGATGGGTCAAACACATCACATATGATGTTTAGAAGTTGTTAGAACCATCACTTTGGCCATAACTTCAAGGATTTGGAGGTTGAGTTTTCTACCTCTTTGAAAACTATGAAACTTGCAATTCAAGAAAGAAGAGAGAAAACCTATAATTGTGAGGTTTTGGTGTGATTTTGGAAGTGATTCGAACCTCTATTTATAGGCCAAGGATTCTGAACTCAAAGCCTTTGCAAGTTGATCCAAGAATGATGATTTGGCTTAAGAGATAAAATGGAATCTTTCACATTAAATGCAAATGGTTAAAAGTGACTAAACCATGGTTAAATCTCAAGCTTCTTATCCTCTTCCATTCTGATCTTCAAATCAGAAAATATCTTTCAATTATTGCTTCTATGCATCATTACTTGGATTATAGGTCATGTAGTGTAAGAACTTTGTGAAAATGGCTTGAAATTTCATGCATAATGACCTCTAATGACAAAATTCAAAACCATGGCTACACTCGATATTTTTTCATGCTCTTGGACATTTTGGAAAGCTCATATTAGACACTTCAAAACCCTAGTTGAAAGTTTCTTCAAGACCTTTAGGGAAATGGGTGAAAAAGATCCATGAACTTTGAAGAAAATGAGATTTTAAGTGAATTTTTCAAAAGATACCAACTTTGAAGCTCCATATCTCTTAAATGGTTGATCTTTTGGAAAATCATTTTATGTGACAAAGTTTTTTATTGGATCAAAATCTACAACTTTCATGTTGTAAGTTTTTTTCAGTTTGTAGGTGAAATTTTGAGTTATTCCCTTCCAAAGTTTGGAAAAAACCATTGAAAAACACTTAGAATTTTTCTAAGTATGGAAAGTCAAACTTTTGACTTTTTGATTCTTGATTGATTTTCTTGATTTTCCTTGATCAAATGACTTCATATATCATATATTGATGATTCAAAACTTCAAAAGTCATGGTTGACCAAAATTCCCCAAAAGTCAATGAGGATCTTGTACAGTTGACTTTTTCAGACGAATCGCGTTTCTGGAGATTTCAAATGAATCAAGCTATCCCCATCAAATGAGTGGTATGAATGGATCATATTGAGGTATTGGAGGACCTTGAGCCATTGTTTAAGTTGTGGCACCATGTTCTGATTAAAAAGTCAATGGTTCAAGTGAATTAGGTCAAAAACCCTAATTGTCGACCTGATGAAATTGATGACTGTGGATCTTGAATTAAGATGTAATTTCCATTGGATATTGCCATAGGGTTTATTTGAAGATGATTGAAACCTTTGATTGACTTCCTGGGGATTTTTAGGGTTTCCCAAATGTGATCCCTGATTTCAGTCCCTGAGAATTCAAAACCCTAATCTGATGATTTGAACTTGCACTGTTGATCAATCCTTGTGTAGGAGATGTTCTGAGCCAATGGATTAAGTCAAAATGATGCACTTGGGGTCTTGAGGTCATGCCCAAGTCATTAGGTCAAATCCTGAACAAAAGTCAGGAGTATGCTATCTTCAGTCAAAACCCTAATCTGGTTGATTCAAAGTCTCTGAGCTTGTTGAAATGGATTTTTGAGGACCAAATGTTGATTGTTAATGAAGATAGTTCCTTTGAGATGAAGTGAGAACAAAACTCTAATTGATTGTTACTTGTACTGATGAGTGATTTCTTGTTTAAATCCTGCTGAGTCACAAATAACAAACACAAGCTATGTAATTTGTTAGTGATGCAAATGATGTATATGCAATGATATGAGGTGGTATCTTAGGTCAAAAATTGGGGTATGACAAACACCAACAATTTTCAACAATTTTAACATGTATTAATTGGTTTTATACGTTGAATCAATTTTCAATATAGTGGAAAAAACTTGATGGATTCTAGATGCGTCTAAAAAACATCTTGAACGGGTTTTCCATTCTCACACCTTATACTTAGGAACATAACGATATTCATCTAATAATTTCAATAATTTTGACATTTCAGATCTTGAACCCCTTATTGGCTTGTTGTTTATGTGTCAAACATTATATACTTGTTTAATATATGAGACACTTGTTGGTGAAGGATAGAAAAACACTTAGAAAGGGGGGTTTGAATAAGTGTGACTTTAAAAACTTATAAGATAAAAATAATGAACACAATTATTTTTATCCTGGTTCGTTGTTAACAAAACTACTCCAGTTCACCCCCTTAGAGTGATTTACCTCAATTGAGGATTTAATCCACTAATCCAACTGATTACAATGGTTATCCACTTAGAAACTTCTAAGTCTTCTAGATTATACAGATCACAACTTGATCACTCTAGGAATTCACCACTTAGAAAACTTCTAAGTCTTCTAGAGTCTACTGATCACAACTTGATCACTTTAGGAACCTTTTACAAACAATGTAAAATTATGTTTACAAGAGTATAGATTTGCTTCTTATAAAGCTATAATCACAACTGTGATATTTCTCTTAAGTTCTAAGCTTAACACTCACTAAATATTACAAGAGTTTGTTATGTTGAAGATGAAGTTCGTGAGCTTTGATTTTGACAGCGTTTTGGTATATTGCGCAAATGTTCTCTATGCTGCTTCTGATCAGAACTTCTTTATATAGGCGTTGAGAGAAGATGACCATTGGGTTGCATTTAATGCTTTTCATGAATAGTACAATGATGCATATAATGTTTCACACTTTTGTCAACTACCTCGAGCCATGCTTTTGTTGCTTTTACTGACTTTGACTTTTGTAGCTTCTAACGTTCCTTTTGTCAGTCACAGATTAGACTTAATAGCCTGTCATCATGTACTTGCTTCTGAACTCAGAATTATAGATAACAACGTTTGAATATCAGAGTCAATCAGCTTGGTGCAGAGCATCTTCTTGTCTTCTGACTTTGAAGAGCTTGAGCGTGATACCATTCAGAACTTCAGTGCTTATGCTTCTGACTTCATGTTTTTCTGATGCTTCATAGTTCATGTTCTGATTCTGCTTGACCATCTTCTGATGTCTTGCCAGAGCATGTTCTGATGTAGCCATCCAGAACCTTCTGAGTCAGTGCTTCTGAGTGTTGAATTGTGCATACTTTTTATGTATTTCCTGAAATGGAAAATGCAAAGGATTAGAGTACCACATTGTCTTATACAAAATTCATATATAATGTTATCATCAAAACATAGAATATTGATCAGAACAAATCTTGTTCTAACAATCTCCCCCTTTTTGATGATGACAAAAACATCTATAATTGATATGAATTTGTAACCAGAATATCAGATGACAAAAGACAATTACACATATATAGCATAAGCATATAATCAGAGTGTGTGAATATGTCTCCCCCTGAGATTAATAATCTCCCCCTGAAATTAATACTAGAAGAATTTATAAATAAAAGACTTCCCTGTGTATTTTTCATTTCAGTCGAGACTTCAGAATATTCAGAGCTTTTGCTTCTTGCTTCCATAGGACAGCTTCAGAGATTTGAATTTATCCTTTGTAATCAATTGAATTTGAGCATGCTTGATTGTATCAGAACATTCTTGAATGTATCAGAGCATTCTTGCATTCTGAAATGTACCAGAGCATGTTTCATAGTATCAGAGCATTCTTAAAAAAATATCAGAGCATGAATGTGTCGGAGCATTCTTCTTGCTTCTGATCTTGAAGCTTCACAGCACTAAGCTTGCTTTAAATGTTTAAGAGCATGCTTCTTTATAGAATTGCTTTTCCCCATGTATTTGCTTCTCATGTTGAGCTTTTTCAGAATATCTTCAATCCTGCAAAAAATCTCAAAGACATAGAACTTGCAAATAATGTTAGGAAATGTTGAGACTTAATCCCAGCAACTGATATAATAAATCAATTCAATTATCATGTTTCTCCCCCTTTTTGTCATAACATCAAAAAGCAAAAAGATTCAGATGAAAAAGACACACAGAGTGAAGAAGATAACATTTTTCATTGATTAATTAGAAGATACAAAAGATAGAAACAGATGCAAGTCAAACAGATGCATAGAAACAAGGAAAACAAACTAAGGCCAAAGACAGACTACGACGGGCCAAGTCTAGAAGCTAAGACGGCCAGAAGGTTCTTAATCTCAGTAGTGTCTTCCTTCTGATTCTTCATGAATGATCTGAACTCATCATGAGTATCCTCGTGCTTGTCCAGACGGGTATCCAAATCAGCTTGATTCTGTTGAAGAGCCTTCATAGTGTTCAAAAGAACAGAGGCAGAAGGTCCAGCAGAAGAAGCATCAAAGCTATTGTCCATGACAGGAGGATTCTTAGCAGCTTCAACCATGAGAACATCTCCTTGATTTTCCTCAATAGGAATTTTCTCAGCAGGATGATTCTCAACATCAGCTTAAAGACAAAAACATCTTCAGAATAAACAGGAGCAGGGATCTCAGCATCTGGATTTTCAAGAGCCAGAAGTATCTCAGCCAGATTCTCTGGAGGTGTTGGAGCAATAGGTTCTGATGGGTATTCAACTTCTGGATATACCATATTTGGTGCTTTAACAGAGGGATTCTCCCTAAGCCAGTTGAATAAGGACTGAAAGTCTCCAGTCAGAACGTTGTATTGAGGCTTCCACACAATCATTTCCAAAGGATGCACTTCTTCAAGCTCATCAGCAGACTCCTTCTCTTCAAGAGATTTCCAGCTGGTGATGGGATAGAAGTAGCTTTCTTCAAAGTCCCTAAGAAATCCAGAAGGACCAGGAGCATAGGCCATACAAGCTTCTTGAAGCTTTAGAAGGTCAGATTGAATCTCTCTTCTGAAAGCTCTCCAGAGATTCCCAGAAGCAACATAATCCATGTTGGCATTATGTGCAACCTTCAGTGCATCTAAACCTGCCTGTACCTTTAGTTTTACAAATTCAAAACTAACACCAACAGAAAGTTCAGAAGGTTTGGTTTGGAATTTGGTGGTTGAAGAGTCTGGGTTCAGAATGAAGTAGGGTTCAGGTTCTCGTGAGAACAAGACAGAGGTAAAAGACGAGGATAAAGAGGATGAAGAATCTGCGGTGGAGGTGGTTAAGGGATCAATTAAGGGTGAGATTGCAGAACGAATGGATGTGGTTGAGAAAATATTTTCAGAAGGGATTCGAGGAAAAAAACATTTAAAGGTTGGGGGTCAAGAGTTGGTAGAGAATGAAGTCTTTTAGAAGAGGTGGAAGAGGATGGAATTTCAGAAGGAGGTGGCCTTTTCTGAGGGGGAAGGGCAGAAGTAGATTGTGAGCTAGAAGAGTCTGCTTTGAAAGCATCTTCTATGAGCTTCTGAAACTGTTTAGAAGTTCTAGGTACTTTGAGAGACTTTGTTGATACACGTTCAGAATTAGTAGCAGGTACAGAGTCAGAGATTACAATACCTGAAGGTTTCTTCTGCTTCTTTGCTGTCTTAGCATCAGGTCCTTCTTCTGTGACCTTTCTCTTCATCTTCTTCTCTTTCTTCTTCTTATCCTTCTTCCTTAACTCATCCAGGGATGGAAGAGTTCTTCCACGAATCCAAGTAGGATCAACAGTAGATTGTGCTTTAAACAAGATTTCAGATAGCGTTTAACAGATTTATCTAGCTCTCTCTTTGAACATATGAGAGAAACCAACAACAGGAGTTCTTCTGGTCAGAATATCTGGAAACACTTTTGGAGGAGTGGTCACCTTTTCAATCAAGTGCATCCTTTTGAGAGACTGAGCATTTAGAATACTTCCACGAATAGCAGTCAAGTTCTGAGAAGAGCCAACTGCTCTCAGAGTATCTATCAGACCACTCTCAGTCAGAATATCTGATATCATTCTTCCAAAAGGAATAGTATTCTTCTTAATCTTGGGAAACTTCAGACGTTCTTCCTCCCTTGATTCTTCAACATTAGTCTTCAGATGTTGAAACAGAATATGAGGTAGATTGGCTCTCATACCTTTTCCAATACAGAATAAAACATACTTCTGATCTTGATTGACGTAGGTAGCAGAGTTTATAGGTCTTCTGTGATAGAAAGATCCCAAAATGATCTTTGCCTATACTCTGTAGGAAGGCTTCAAGTCAGTAGTGTGGGGAAAGGCGACTCCAGAAGTAAACAACTCTAGGTCAACTTTTTCCCAATCAGTTCTACCTGGGAGAGCTCTAGTAATTCCACCTATACCATTAAGACTGTATATTTTCCTTATCAGCTTTTCAGTCACAACAACTTCATGACCTAACACGAAGGAAATGATAGCAGTTGAAGTAACAGTGGCATGTGTCCAGAATTCCTTAACCAACGTAGGGTAAACTGGTCCAATCAACCGTTCAAAGAAGTTTGTCCATCCTTGTACTAGAATTCCAGTTTTGATTTTAAAGTCATGAGCATTAAGATTTTCAAAATCCACCATAGTTTCACAGAGAACCTCCAGTTCGTCATAAGGAATCAAACAAGTCTTCAAAGGAATGTTTGCAAATTTCTTTTGTTGAACTTGTTTTGAGGTTGAGACCTTGTGTTGAGCATTTGTAGAAAAAGCTATGGATTCACACTGATATTTAGGGTTTCGTAACTAGGGTTTATGAAAAGAGAGGGATAGAGACGAAAATGCAGAGACAAGGAATAATGAAGATGAATGGAAAGAGATGAAATGATATAGAGATGTGTTTATATAGGCACGGATTTGAAATGAAATGCAATATGATTCTGAATGAAAGAGATTACAGACTATGAATCAAATAGCATTTAATGTTAGGTGACGTTAGGGTAAAACGTGATATTTGGAATGATTTGCACAGTTACCTAGGGCGGCGTTTCATCAACTGCACGCATGCTTGTCCCTTCAAAGTGAACACGTGCTCATCTTCTGGAATAGCTGGTGACAGCTGTTTTGCTTTAAAAGATTTATGAATCAACTTAGACATATGAAACGTTAGTAATAACAGAATCAGAATATCTAATTGATCAACAATTTCAGAACTTCTGATAAGAAAATAAATAATCATTTCAAATCTAATCCATATATCAGAACTTCTCATCCTTTCACTCTGGGCATAAATCCATACTGATATTCTTCAGAATGAACTTAAACCTATCTTCAGTAAGGGGTTTTGTAAAGATATCAGCCCATTGATGGTCTGTATCAACAAAGTTTAAAGATAGAATACCCTTCTGAACATAGTCCCTAATGAAATGATGTTTAATCTCAATATGTTTAGCTTTGGAATGAAGAATTGGATTCTTAGATAAACAAATAGCAGAAGTATTATCATAGAAGATAGGAATGTTACTCTCATATATCTGATAATCTTCTAGCTGACTCTTCATCCAGAGCATCTGTGTACTACATCCAGCAGCAGTAACATATTCTGCTTCTGTTGTAGAGAGGGCAATTGTAGCTTGCTTCTTGCTATACCAGGAGATCATATGACTTCCTAGAAACTGACAGCTTCCAGAAATACTTTTCCTTTCAACTCTATCTCCAGCGTAATCAGCATCACAATAACCTACTAAGTTGTATTCTTCATATCTTCTGTAGACTAAACCAACATTAGTAGTACCTTTCAGATACCTCAGAATTCTCTTAACAACAGTTAAGTGAGATTCTCTAGGATCTGATTGGAATCTTGCACACAGATAAACACTGAATAAAATATCAGGTCTAGAAGCAGTAAGATATAGAAGAGATCCAATCATACCTCTGTAGAGCTTCTGATCTACCTTCTTACTTACCTCATCCTTACCTAATACACACGTTGGATGCATAGGAGTCTTTGCTTCTTTGCTTTTTGAAAGATTAAACTTCTTCAGAAGTTCTTTCACATACTTGGTCTGATGAACATAAGTTCCTTCAGAAGTTTGATTGATCTGAATCCCAAGGAAATACTTGAGTTCTCCCATCATGCTCATTTCAAATTTTGCCTGCATAGACTTAGCAAACTCCTTTCCAAGTGTAGCATTAGATGTTCCAAAGATAATATCATCAACATATATTTGACAAATTAAAAAAATCCTTTTTAAAGGTTTTACAGAAGAGAGTTGTGTCCACTTTTCCTCTAGTGAAACCATTATTCAGAAGGAAAGAACTTAATCTTTGATACCAAGCTCTAGGAGCTTGCTTCAGTCCATATAATGACTTCTTTAGTTTGAAAACATGTTCTGGAGACTTAGAGTCTTCAAAACCAGGAGGTTGATGGACATAGACTTCTTCATCTATATAACCATTTAAAAAGGCACTCTTAACATCCATCTGATACAGAGTGATGTTGTTCTGAGTGGAAAAAGAAATTAACAAGCGAATAGATTCTAACCTGGCCACTAGTGCAAAGGTTTCTGTATAGTCAATACCTTCTTGCTGACTATAGTCCTGAGCAACCAGTCTGGCTTTGTTTCTTACAACTTCTCCTTTTTCGCTTAGCTTATTTCTGAAGACCCACTTAGTTCCAATGATGTTAAATCCTTTTGGTCTTGGAACCAGATCCCAAACATCATTCCTTGTAAACTGATTTAGTTCTTCTTGCATGGCAATTATCCAGTCAGCATCTTCCAGAGCTTGATCAACAGAAGTTGGCTCAATTAGACATACTAGACCAAATTGACATTCAACATTGTTCTTAAGGAATGCTCTTGTTCTGATGGGATCATCTTTGTTTCCAATGATAACATCTTCTGAGTGAGCAGAGTTGAGTCTAGAAGATCTTCTGATAGTTGGCTCTTCAAAAATTCTGAGATTCTCTAATAAAGCAGCAACTTGATCTTCTGAAACTTTGCTTTTTGGTTCTTCATGATCTGAGATAGAGATATCTATATCTGCAAAATTCTCAAACTGCTTTGGCTTTTCAAGACCAAGCTTATCATCAAATCTGATATTGATTGATTCTTCAACAACCAATGTTTCAGTATTGTATACTCTGTAGCCTTTAGAGCGTTCAGAATATCCAAGAAGGAAACACTTTTGTGCCTTAGAATCAAACTTATGCAGATGATCTTTAGTGTTCAGAATATAACATACACATCCAAATGGATGGAAATAAGAAATGTTGGGCTTTCTGTTCTTCCACAGTTCATAAGGAGTCTTATTAAGAATAGGCCTTATGGAGATTCTATTCTGAATATAACATGCAGTGTTAATTGCTTCTGCCCAGAAATGCTTAGCCATATTGGTTTCATTGATCATGGTTCTGGCCATTTCTTGTAGAGTCCTATTCTTTCGTTCTACAACTCCATTTTGCTGAGGAGTTCTAGGACAAGAGAAATCATGGGCAATACCATTTTCTTTGAAATAAATTTCAAAGAATCTGTTCTCAAATTCACCACCATGATCACTTCTAACCTTTATGATTTTACACTCTTTCTCAGATTGGATCTGAGTGCAGAAATCAAAGAACACTGTATGTGACTCATCTTTGTGTTTTAAGAACTTTACCCATGTCCATCTGCTATAGTCGTCTATGATGACTAATCCATATTTCTTCCCTCTGATTGATGCTATTTTGACTGGGCCAAAAAGATCAATGTGCAGAAGTTCTAGCGGCCTAGAGGAAGAGACAACATTCTTAGATTTGAATGCAGGTTTTGAAAACTTCCCTTTCTGACATGCTTCGCAAAGAGCATCTGATTTGTATTTCAGAGGGAGTCCTCTGACCAGATTAAGTTTGTTAATCTGAGAAATATTTCTCAAACTAGCATGACCTAATCTTCTGTGTCAGACCCACTGCTCCTCACTAACAGAAAGAAGGCAAGTAACCCTTTGATTCTTAAGATCTGTAAGATCAATCTTATTAATGTTGTTCTTTCTCTTGCCTGTAAA
This sequence comes from Vicia villosa, assembly GCF_029867415.1. NCBI lineage: Eukaryota > Viridiplantae > Streptophyta > Magnoliopsida > Fabales > Fabaceae > Vicia > Vicia villosa. Next base: position 119,916,106 of record NC_081182.1, on the reverse strand, counting down.
TAGGATTGAGCCATCCTTCTGACTAATAGCTTTACAAGACTTTTGATTAAAGATTATGTCATAACCATTGTCACTTAATTGACTTATGGACAATAAGTTATGAGCTAATCCATCTACTAGCAGAACATTAGTTATAGAGGGAGAGTTACCAATACATATGATTCCAGAGCCAATGATCTTGCCCTTCTGGTTCCCTCCAAACTTAACTTCTCCAGCAGATTTAAGCATCAGGTCTTGGAACATAGACCATTTTCCCGTCATGTGCCGCGAGCACCCAGAGTCCAGGTACCATGAAATGTTTTCCTTTGTTTTCTTGGCTGCCGAGGATATCTGCAACATGAATTATATTTTCCTTAGGTACCCACATTTTCTTGGGTCCTTTTGGGTTAGTTCTCCTCAAGTTCTTATTGAACTTATGTTTAGCATGAAAATTAACAGGTGGTACAGCATGATATTCCCTATTCTGAGTAACATGATATTTCTAGAATGTGTAACATGCTTCTTGGTGTGTGTTATGTGGAAACTCTTAGCATGTGATGTGTGCCTAATATCATGAGAATGACCATACTTGAATTGATCATACAAAGGTTTGTATGTGATTTTCATCTCATCAACAGATTCAAGTTTATATGGGGTTTCACCCTCATAGCCTATGTCAACTCTTTTGTTTCCACTAACTGCATATATTATAGAGGCTAGCTGACTTCTGCCAATACGTCTAGATAAAAACTTCCTGAAACTCAAGTCATATTCCTTAAGAATATTGTTCATGCTTGGAATAGATTTTTCTGAACTAGAAGATGATTCAACATCTTTAGATAGTTTTAAAACTTTTTCCTTAAGTTCAGAATTTTCTAATTCAAGCTTCTTAGTTTCAGATGAAGGATAGAAAAACACTTAGAAAGGGGGGGTTTGAATAAGTGTAGTCTTAAAAACTTGAACGATAAAAACAAATTGCACAGTTATTTTTATCCTGGTTCGTTGTTAACTAAACTACTCCAGTCCACCCCCACGGAGTGATTTACCTCAACTGAGGATTTAATCCACTAATCGCAACAGATTACAATGGTTTTCCACTTAGACAACTTCTAAGTCTTCTAGAGTCTTCTGATCACAACTTGATCACTCTAGGAACAACTGCTTAGAGACCTTCTAAGACTTCTCTAGAGTATACTGATCACAACCCGATCACTCTAGTCCTTTACAAATTAATGTAAACAAATTCTAAGAGTATTACAATTGCTTCTTAAAAGCGATAATCACAAACTGTGATATTTCTCTTACAGATTTAAGCTTATACTCACTAAAGTATTACCACAGTAATGTAGTGAGGTTGAAGATGAAGTTTCTGAGCTTTGATTTGAACAACGTTTCAGCAAGTTAATATTCACAGAAAATGTTAAGAATTTTTTGTAACCTTGCTTCTCATCAGAACTTCATTTATATAGGCGTTTGAGAAGATGACCGTTGGGAGCATTTAATGCTTTGCGTATTCCGTACAGCATTGCATTTAATGTTTCACTGTTTTGTCAACTACCTCGAGCCTTGCTTTTGTTGTGACTACTGACATTGCCTTTAGTAGCTTCTAACGTTCCTTTTGTCAGTCAGCGTAGCCTGCCATCTAGTACTTGATTCTGATTTGTTCTTTGTAAATACAACGTTGAAAATCATCAGAGTACAAACAGCTTGGTGCAGAGCATCTTCTGATCTTCTGATCTTGATATGCTTCTGAGCGTGATTCCATGACTTCAGTGCTTCTGCTTCTGAACTCAAGTTCTTCTGATGCTTCTAATAGACCATGTTCTGATTCTGCTTGACCATCTTCTGATGTCTTGCCAGACCATGTGCTGAAGTTGCATACTGAACCTTCTGAGTCAAAGCTTCTTAGCGCTGATTTGTGCATACTCTTTATATATTTCCTGAAAAGGAAATTGCAAGGATTAGAGTACCACATTATCTTGAGCAAAATTCATATACATTGTTATCATCAAAACTAAGATTATTGATCAGAACAATTCTTGTTCTAACAATCTCCCCCTTTTTGATGATGACAAAAACATATATAAATGATATGAATTTGCAATCAGAATAACAGACGGCAAAAGACAATTACACAGTTATAGCATAAGCATATAAACATAATGTGAATGTGTCTCCCCCTGAGATTAACAATCTCCCCCTGAAATTAATACTAGAAGAATTTTATAAATAAAAGACTTCCCTGAGTATTTCAGTAGAGACGTTCACATATGCTTGAATTTCAGAACATTCACTGCTTCTGATTTCTGCTTCCATAGGATAGCTTCAGAACATTGAATTTCTTTAGATCCTCAGAACATTCACAGCTTCTGATTCCTGCTTCCATCGGACAGCTTCAGAACTTGAATTTCTTTGATCCTCAGAACATTCACAGCTTCTGATTCCTGCTTCCATCGGACAGCTTCAGAGCTTGAATTTCTTCTTACATCACTCAATGCTAGATTGTATCAGAACATTGTTGAATGTACCAGAGCATCATCAGAGCATCTCTACATCCTGAAATGTTACAGAACAAAACTAAACGACAAAAGTCAGCATGAATGAATTAGAACATAAAATATGTTTCAGAACACACAATATGTATTAGAGCCATATAAGCCAAATAGAATGTATCAGAACCATATTCTATCATCAGAATATCTGAACATTCTTCCTTCTTGCTTCTGATTCTGAAGCTTCATAGCACTCAGCTTGCTTCAAGAATCTAAGAACTTGATTCATCTTGTTGCTTATTTGATCTTGAATCTTCAATTCCTGCAACAACACAACTTAGAACCATATGAAGCTTGCAGCTTCTGTTAGTAATGTGGGGACTTTCTTCTCGGCAACTGCTAATATAAATCAAATCATTTATCACTATTTCTCCCCCTTTTTGTCATAACATCAAAAAGAATGTAAAAGATTCAGATGTAAGCACAGGACGAATGGAAAGAGAAACAAATAGTCATTGATAAAATAAGCAGAAGTACAAACGAAAAGGGGAACGTGGGGAAGGAAACGTTCTAGGGAAGGGAAACGTTTGACGGATATAAAAACGAAAAAGAAAATAAAGAAAATGATGAATGGCATTTAATGTTACGTGACAAGAGGAGAGAGAGACTATGACAAATGAAGTGATAGAACAGTTACCTAGGAAAGGCGCCTCCTCAACTGCACGCACGCTTGTCCAAATAGGGTAGACACGTGTTACCATCTGGAAAGCTAGATACAGCTGTATTTACTCTAAAAGATATTCTGAATCAACTTAGACAATGAAACGTTAGTAATAAACGAGTCACTACTTCTAATTGATTTAAGGATCAGAACTTCTTATAAAACATTAATCCAATCTCATTTCAGAAGATAGCCATACATAAGATTTTCTCATCTTCTCATTCTGGGCATAAATCCATACTGATATTCTTCAGAATGAACTTAAACCTATCTTCAGCAAGGGGTTTTGTAAAGATATCAGCCCATTGATGGTCTGTATCCACAAAGTATAAGGATAGAACACCCTTCTGAACATAGTCCCTTATGAAATGATGTTTAATCTCAATATGTTTAGCTTTTGAATGTAAGATAGGATTCTTAGATAAACATATAGCAGAAGTATTATCACAGAAAATAGGAATGTTACTCTCATATATCTGATAATCTTCTAGCTGACTTCTCATCCAGAGCATTTGTGTGCTACATCCAGCAGCAGCAACATATTATGCTTCTGTTGTTGAGAGGGCAATAGTAGCTTGCTTCTTGTTGTACCATGAGATCAGATGACTTCCAAGAAATTGACAACTTCCAGAAGTGCTCTTTCTTTCTATTCTATCTCCAGCATAGTCAGCATCACAGAATCCTACTAAGTTGTAATCTTTGGATCTTCTGTAAACTAAACCAACATTAGTAGTACCTTTCAGATACCTCAGAATTCTCTTAATCGCAGTTAAATGAGATTCTCTTGGATCTAATTGGAATCTAGCACACAAACAAACACTGAAGAGAATGTCAGGTCTAGAAGCAGTTAGGTATAGAAGAGATCCAATCATACCTCTGTACAACTTCTGATCTACCTTCTTACTTACCTCATCCTTACCTAGGACACTTGTTGGATGCATAGGAGTTTTGGCTTCTTTGCTTTCAGAAAGATTAAACTTCTTCAGAAGTTCTTTCACATACTTCGTTTGATGAACATAGGTTCCGTCGGAAGTTTGGTTGATTTGAATCCCAAGAAAATACTTGAGTTCTCCCATCATGCTCATTTCAAATTCAGCCTGCATAGACTCAGCAAACTCCTTTCCAAGTGTAGCATTAGATGTTCCAAAGATAATATCATCAACATATATTTGACAAATTAAAATATCCTTTTTAAATGTTTTACAGAAGAGAGTAGTGTCCACTTTTCCTCTAGTGAAACCATTTTCCAGAAGGAAGGAACTCAAACGTTCATACCAAGCTCTAGGAGCTTGTTTCAATCCGTATAATGATTTCTTTAATTTAAAAAACATGATTTGGAGACATGGAGTCTTCAAAACCAGGAGGTTGATGGACATAAACTTCTTCATCTATGTAACCATTTAAGAAGGCACTCTTAACATCCATCTGATAAAGAGTGATGTTGTGTTGAGTGGCAAAAGAAATTAATAGACGAATAGATTCTAACCTGGCCACTGGTGCAAAGGTTTCTGTATAGTCAATCCCTTCTTGCTGACTATAGCCCTGAGCCACCAGTCTGGCTTTGTTTCTTACCACTTCACCTTTCTCACTCAGCTTGTTTCTGAATACCCACTTAGTGCCAATGATGTTAAATCCTTTTGGTCTAGGAACCAAGTCCCATACATCATTCCTTGTAAACTGATTGAGTTCTTCTTGCATGGCAATTATCCAGTCTGGATCTCCTAGAGCTTGATCAACAGAAGTTGGCTCGATCAAAGAAACAAGACCTAATTGACATTCTGCATTGTTCTTAAGGAATGCCCTTGTTCTGATGGGATCATCTTTCTTTCCAAGGATGACATCTTCTGAGTGAGCTGAAGCAAGTCTAGGTGATCTTCTGATAGTTGGTTCTTCAGAAATTCTCAGATTTTCCAAGGATGCAGCAACTTGATCTTCTGATTCTTTGCTGCTTTGGTTTTCAGCTTCTGAAACTTTTCTTCTGGGTTCTTCAACTTCTGAGATATCAATATCAATATCTGCAAAATTCTCAAACTGCTTTGGCTTTTCAAGACCAAGCTTATCATCAAACCTGATATTGATTGATTCTTCTACAATCAATGTTTCAGTATTGTATACTCTGTAGCCTTTAGAGCGTTCAGAATATCAAAGAAGGAAACATTTTTGTGCCTCAGAATCAAACTTACCAAGATGATCTTTAGTGTTCAGAATAAAACAAACACATCCAAAAGGATGAAAATATGAAATGTTGGGCTTTCTGTTCTTCCACAATTCATAAGGAGTCTTATTTAGAATAGGTCTTATAGAGATTCTATTCTGAATATAACATGCAGTGTTTATTGCTTCTGCCCAGAAGTGCTTAACCATATTGGTTTCGTTGATCATGGTTCTGGCCATTTCTTGTAGAGTCCTATTCTTTCTTTCTACAACTCCATTTTGTTGTGGAGTTCTAGGACAAGAGAAATCATGGGCAATACCATTTTCTTTGAAGAACTCCTCAAAGAATTTGTTCTCAAATTCACCACCATGATCACTTCTGACCTTTATGATTTTACACTCCTTCTCAGTTTGGATCTGAGTGCAGAATTCAAAGAACACTGAATGAGACTCATCCTTGTGTTTCAAGAACTTTACCCATGTCCAGCGGCTATAATCATCAACGATGACTAATCCATATTTCTTCCCTTTGACAGATGCTATTTTGATTGGGCCAAACAGATCAATGTGCAAAAGTTCTAACGGCTTTGAGGAAGAGACAACATTCTTAGACTTGAATGCAGGTTTGGAGAACTTGCCCTTTTGACATGCTTCACAAAGAGCATCTGATTTATATTTCAGATTAGGGAGTCCTCTGACAAGATTTAGTTTGTTAATCTGAGAAATCTTTCTCAAACTAGCATGTCCTAATCTCCTGTGCCAGACCCATTGCTCTTCAGAAACAGACATAAGACAAGTCACCTTCTGATTCTTAAGATCCTGAAGATCTGTCTTATAAATGTTGTTCTTTCTCTTGCTTGTAAATAGGATTGAGCCATCCTTCTGACTTACAGCCTTGCAAGACTTTTGATTAAAGATTATGTCATAACCATTGTCACTTAATTGACTTATGGACAATAGGTTATGAGCTAATCCATCTACTAGAAGAACATTAGAAATAGAAGGAGAGTTACCAGACTTTATAGTTCCTGAGCCAATAATTTTGCTCTTCTGATCTCCTCCAAACTTCACTTCTCCAGCAGATTTAAGCACCAGGTCTTGGAACATAGACCTTCTTCCTATCATGTGTCGTGAGCATCCAGAGTCCAGGTACCATGACATGTTGTGCTTTTCCTTCTTTGCAGCCAAGGATATCTGCAATAGGAATAATCTTTTCCTTAGGTACCCACAATTTCTTGGGTCCTTTCTTGTTAGTTCTCCTCAAGTTCTGATTGAACTTGGGTTTAGCAGAATATTTAACAGGAGGAACAGCATGATATTCTTTAGGTTTGTCAGCATGATATTTCTTAGGATGTGTCACATGCTTCTTGGTGTGAACAGTGTTAAACTTCTGTGCATGTGAAGTGAGCCTAATATCATGTGCATGGCCATATTTGAACTGATCATACAATGGCTTGTATGTGATCTTCAGATCATCAATAGGTTCAAATTTATGTGAGGTATCACCCTCATAGCCAAAACCAAACCTTTTGTTTCCAGAAACACCATATATCATAGAAGCAAGATGACTTCTGCCAATACTTCTGGATAAGAACTTTCTGAAGCTCGAGTCATATTCTTTCAGAATATGATTCATGCTAGGAATGGATTTTTCTGTTTCAGAAGGAGATCCACTATCTTTGGATAGATTTAAAACTTTTTCCTTCAGTTCAGAATTTTCCACTTCCAGCTTCTTAGTTTCAAATTCAAACTGCTTCTTCAGCTTTTTGTATTTGATACTAAGATGAGCCTTGAGTTCCAGAAGTTTTGTTAAACTGGAAACTAACTCTTCTCTAGATAGTTCAGAAAATACCTCTTCAGAATCTGATTCTGATGTAGATTCTGATCCATCATCCACTGTGGCCATTAGTGCCAGATTTGCCTGCTCATCTTCAGAGTCTGATTCTGATTCTGAATCATCCCATGTTGCCATAAGACCTTTATTCTTATGAAATATCTTCTTGGGATTTTCCTTCTGAAGTTTTGGGCACTCACTTTTGAAGTGTCCTGGCTCATTGCACTCATAGCACACAACCTTTTTCTTGTCATATCTTCTGCCTCCAGAAGATTCTCCTCTTTCAGGCTTCTTTGAGCTTTTGAAGCTCCTGAACTTCCTTTGCTTACTTTTCCAGAGTTGATTGACTCTTCTGGAAATCATGGACAGTTCATCTTCTTCTTCTTCTGATTCTGATTCTTCAGAATCTTCTTCTTCAGCCTGAAAAGCGTTAGTGCATTTTTTAAAATTAGATTTTAATGCAACAGACTTACCTTTCTTCTGAGGTTCGTTTGCATCCAGCTCTATTTCATGGCTTCTCAAGGCACTGATAAGCTCTTCCAACGAAACTTCATTCAGATTCTTCGCGATCTTGAATGCAGTCACCATTGGGCCCCATCTTCTGGGCAAGCTTCTGATGATCTTCTTTACATAATCAGCCTTGGTGTAGCCTTTGTCCAGAACTCTTAATCCAGCAGTCAGAGTTTGAAATCTTGAAAACATCTTCTCAAAGTCTTCATCATCCTCCATCTTGAAGGCTTCGTACTTCTGGATTAGTGCAAGAGCTTTGGTCTCCTTGACTTGAGCATTTCCTTCATGAGTCATTTTCAAGGACTCATATATGTCATGAGCCGTTTCCCTGTTAGATATCTTCTCATACTCAGCATGAGAGATAGCATTCAGCAAAACAGTCCTGCATTTGTGATGATTTTTGAAATCTTTCTTTTGATCATCAGTCATTTCGCTTCTCGTGAGCCGTACACCAGTAGCTTTAATAGGATGTTTGTAACCATCCAACAGAAGATCCCATAGATCAGCATCTAGACCAAGAAAGTAACTTTCCAGTTTATCTTTCCAGTATTCAAAGTTTTCACCATCAAATACTGGTGGTCTAGTATAACCATTGTTACCGTTGTATTGCTCAGCAGAGCCAGATGTAGATGCAGTTGGATTTGTTTGAACTTCACCAGCCATCTTTTACTGAAGCGTTTTTCTCTTCCTGAATCTTTTCTAAACACGGTTAAGTGCTTGCACCTTAGAACCGGCGCTCTGATACCAATTGAAGGATAGAAAAACACTTAGAAAGGGGGGGTTTGAATAAGTGTAGTCTTAAAAACTTGAACGATAAAAACAAATTGCACAGTTATTTTTATCCTGGTTCGTTGTTAACTAAACTAATCCAGTCCACCCCCACGGAGTGATTTACCTCAACTGAGGATTTAATCCACTAATCGCAACAGATTACAATGGTTTTCCACTTAGACAACTTCTAAGTCTTCTAGAGTCTTATGATCACAACTTGATCACTCTATGAACAACTGCTTAGAGACCTTCTAAGACTTCTCTAGAGTATACTGATCACAACCCGATCACTCTAGTCCTTTACAAATTAATATAAACAAATTCTAAGAGTATTACAATTGCTTCTTAAAAGCGATAATCACAAACTGTGATATTTCTTTTACAGATTTAAGCTTATACTCACTAAAGTATTACAACAGTAATGTAGTGAGGTTGAAGATGAAGTTTCTGAGCTTTGATTTGAACAGCGTTTCAGCAAGTTAATATTCACAGAAAATGTTAAGAATTTTTTGTAACCTTGCTTCTCATCAGAACTTCATTTATATAGGCGTTTGAGAAGATGACCGTTGGGAGCATTTAATGCTTTGCGTATTCCGTACAGCATTGCATTTAATGTTTCACTGTTTTGTCAACTACCTCGAGCCTTGCTTTTGCTGTGACTACTGACATTGCCTTTAGTAGCTTCTAACGTTCCTTTTGTCAGTCAGCGTAGCCTGCCATCTAGTACTTGATTCTGATTTGTTCTTTGTAAATACAACGTTGAAAATCATCAGAGTACAAACAGCTTGGTGCAGAGCATCTTCTGATCTTCTGATCTTGATATGCTTCTGAGCGTGATTCCATGACTTCAGTGCTTCTGCTTCTGAACTCAAGTTCTTCTGATGCTTCTAATAGACCATGTTCTGATTCTGCTTGACCATCTTCTGATGTCTTTCCAGACCATGTGCTGAAGTTGCATACTGAACCTTCTGAGTCAAAGCTTCTTAGCGCTGATTTGTGCATACTCTTTATATATTTCCTGAAAAGGAAATTGCAAGGATTAGAGTACCACATTATCTTGAGCAAAATTCATATACATTGTTATCATCAAAACTAAGATTATTGATCAGAACAATTCTTGTTCTAACATCAGATTCGAAGAGCTTCTTCAGCTTTTTGTATTTGATACTAAGTTGAGCCTTGATTTCCTGAATTTCAGTTAGACTAGAAACTAACTCTTCTCTAGAAAGTTCAGAAAATACCTCTTCAGAATCTGAGTCTGATGTAGATTCTGATTCATCATCAACGGTGGCCATCAGTGCTATGTTTGCCTGCTCATCTACAGAGTCTGATTCTTGGTCAGAAGAATCTGAGTCATCCCAAGTAGCCATTAAGCGTTTCTTTTTTCAAACTTCTTCTTGGGCTTTTCCCTCTGAAGCTTTGAACACTCATTCTTGTAATGTCCTTGTTCCTTGCACTCATAGCACGTCACCTTCTTTTTGTCAGATCTTCTGTGTCCAGGATATTCTCCTTTTTAAGGCCTTGTGGAACTTCTGAAGTTCTTGAACTTTCTTTGCTTACTCTTCCAGAGTTGATTTACTCTTTTGGAGATCATGGAAAGTTCTTCTTCTTCTTCTTCTGATTCTGACTCTTCAGAATCTTCTTCTTCAGCCTGAAAAGCGTTAGTGCATTTTTTATTGTTAGATTTTAATGCAATTAACTTACCTTTCTTCTGAGGTTCATTTGCATCCAGCTCTATATCATGACTTCTTAAGGCACTGATCAACTCTTCAAGAGAAACTTCATTCAGATTCTTAGCAATCTTGAATGCAGCCACCATTGGGCCCCATCTTCTGGGGAAGCTTCTGATGATCTTCTTGACATGATCAGCCTTTGTATATCCCTTGTCAAGCACTCTTAATCCAGCAGTCAGAGTCTGGAATCTTGAGAACATTTCTTCAATGTTTTCATCTTCCTCCATCTTGAAAGCTTCATACTTCTGGATTAAAGCAAGAGCTTTTGTCTCCTTGACTTGGGCATTACCTTCATGAGTCATCTTCAAGGATTCAAAGATGTCATAGGCAGTTTCTCTGTTTGTTATTTTCTCATATTCAGCATGAGAAATAGCATTCAGCAGAATAGTCCTTGACTTGTGATGATTTTTGAATTGTTTCTTTTGATCATTACTCATTTCTTGTCTTGACATCTTTACTCTACGAGCATTTACAGGATGTCTGTAACCATTCAAGACTAGATCCCATAAGTCGCCATCTTGACAAAGAAAGTAACTTTCAAGTATATCTTTCCAATACTCAAAATTTTCACCATCAAAGACTGGTGGTCTATTGTAGCCATTGAAACTACTGCTTCCATTACCATTGTTGTTTTGTTCAGGCGTAGGAGTAGATGTAGCTGTTGTATCACCCATATTAACTTTGTGTTTTTCTCCCTGAATCATTTGTCTAACACGGTTAAGTGCTTTCACCTAGAATCGACGCTTTGATGCCAATTGAAGGATAGAAAAACACTTAGAAAGGGGGGGTTTGAATAAGTGTGACTTTAAAAACTTATATGATAAAAACAATGAACACAATTATTTTTATCCTGGTTTGTTGTTAACGAAACTACTCTAGTCCACCCCCTTAGAGTGATTTACCTCAACTGGGGATTTAATCCACTAATCCAACTGATTACAATGGTTATCCACTTAGAAACTTCTAAGTCTTCTAGAGTATACAGATCACAACTTGATCACTCTAGGAATTCACCACTTAGAAAACTTCTAAGTCTTCTAGAGTCTACTGATCACAACTTGATCACTTTAGGAACCTTTTACAAACAATGTAAAATTATGTTTACAAGAGTATAGATTTGCTTCTTATAAAGCTATAATCACAACTGTGATATTTCTCTTAAGTTCTAAGCTTAACACTCACTAAATATTACAAGAGTTTGTGAGGTTGAAGATGAAGTTCGTGAGCTTTGATTTTGACAGCGTTTTGGTATATTGCGCAAATGTTCTCTATGCTGCTTCTGATCAGAACTTCTATATATAGGCGTTGAGAGAAGATGACCGTTGGGTTGCATTTAATGCTTTGCGTGAATAGTATAATGCTGCATTTAATGTTTCACACTTTTGTCAACTACCTCGAGCCATGCTTTTGCTGCTTTTACTGACTTTGCCTTTTGTAGCTTCTAACGTTCCTTTTGTCAGTCACAGATTAGACTTAATAGCCTGTCATCTTGTACTTGCTTCTGAACTCAGATTTGTAGATAACAACGTTTGAATATCAAAGTCAATCAGCTTGGTGCAGAGCATCTTCTTGTCTTCTGACTTTGAAGAGCTTGAGCGTGATACCGTTCAGAACTTCAGTGCTTCTGCTTCTGACTTCATGTTCTTCTGATGCTTCATAGTTCATGTTCTGATTCTGCTTGACCATCTTCTGATGTCTTTCCAGAGCATGTTCTGATGTAGCCATCCAGAACCTTCTGAGTCAGTGCTTCTGAGCGCTGAATTGTGCATACTCTTTATGTATTTACTGAAATGGAAAATGCAAAGGATTAGAGTACCACATTGTCTTATACAAAATTCATATATAATGTTATCATCAAAACATAGAATATTGATCAGAACAAATCTTGTTCTAACAGTTGGGGAGTCCAGGGAAGGTGGAAGATCACCAATGGTATCAATGCTCCAGGACCACAAGAGAGGGAGACACCACATCTCAACCTAAAACCTTAAGGTAATGGGTAAATGAGTCATCTCTCTTATAAATCCAACATTCAACTCGTTCTTAGACGAAGTGGTACTTTAACTATTCACACTTACACTCAACATTCTCCCCCACAAGTTTGACTCCCCCACATCTTATAACAAGATCCAACACTGATCCAGTTCCTGCTCCCCAACCAAGGTAAACCACGGCTCTGATACCATAGTTGGGGAGTCCAGGAGAATTGGGAGCACCAATGAAAGCAATACTCTAGGACCACAAGAGAGGGAGACGCCACATATCAACCCAAAACCTTAAGGTAATAGGTAAATAAGTCTTCTCTCTTATAAATCCAACATCCAACCCATTCATAGGCAATATTTGTTCCTGTCTTGTGTTGTTATTTCGTTCCTCTTTTTTCTATGTTTTTCATATCTCATTTTTTATATGTTGATATAACTTAAAATATATAAATACATATTGTGCGGGTATGGATCGTGGTGAGTATTAAGGTACTCGTACCCGCATCCATACCCGCTTATTTTAATGAATAATTACTCGTGTCAGCGTCGTATCTATTTTGCGGGTTTTTACTCTACCTGTTGTAGGTATTGGAATAATTAAGTGTGGATACAGTTGTCATCCCTAGTTGTGTAGTGCCCACGCAACTTAAAAGTGTGTTTAAATTTCCTAGTTTTGGTGTCATCACATTTCAACTTTCAGAGAGATTATTTATACTCGCCATTTCTTTCACATCTTATCGTAAGAAATGTCAATCTCTGATAAAAACAAAAATTCAACCTCTCGATAATTATTCCAAAATCTAATTTTGCAGCTTAAGCATTGATACATTAGGCATATAATCATGTAACATGAACTTCTATTCAGTCATAAATTTATTTCCCAACATGAATGAATGCAACTCCGGATTAGAGAAATCCCGACACACTATTCCCAAGAAGAATAATCAGTTGAATATTTAAGATGTGGCCGAAAATAGAAAGGGAATTTTTAAATGTTTATAAGATTTGTGAGAAAATAATAGGGTATAATGAGCAATCTCGTATTTAATTTTATGAGGTATTGATCCAACAAATATATTTGGGAGTACATTTGTGAGATTATGCAGTTTGTCTATGCTTTGTTAAAATGTGACCTTCTATTGCGCCATGAACAAAATAATGATAACTCACTTGTCTCTCAAGTTAGTTTAGTCAGTTAGCAAGTAGTTACAGTTTATTTAGGTTAGTTATGATAGCACGCATGTATCCTATCATAACTACCATGCACCTTATGCTTTGTATATATACACTTTGTATCACCTTTAACCAAGTAATGAAGATCACATTTATACTCATAACATGGTATTTTGAGCTCTCTCTTGGAGAGAATCTCTGATCATCATTCACCTTCTTCCTCAAGCATCTTGAGCGCTTTCTTTTTTTTTCCTACTCAAGATCCTTTCATTTTGTTGCATTTTCATTGATTTCCAAAGTTTCTCTCTGAAACTTTGTGCTTTCTTCTTTATTTTCCAAAGTTTCTTACTGAAGCTTTGTACCTACTCAATCCTAACACCACCTTCCATTGTTTTTTTCTCCGCTCCGATCCTTCTTTCACCATGCCGCCTAAAGTTCAACCACCGGTGAAAACTCATTCTCCTCTTTACGTTCACCCGAGCGATGGCCCTAACTCTGTAACCATTGCATCAAAACTCGATGGTAACAATTATGCTATTTTGAGCCAATCAATGCACCGAGCACTTGGAGCCAAGAATAAGCTTTCCATCATTGATGGATCCATGGAGATTCCAGAGTTTGATGATTTGAATCGTGCAGCTTGGGAACGAAGCAACCATCTGGTACATTCTTGGTTAATCAATGATGTTTCTGATTCTATTGCTCAAACTATTGTTTTCCATGAAAATTCTATTGACGTGTGGAATGGTCTCAAAGAAATATTTTCCAAGATTGATTATGTTCGCATAGCTCATTTTCGTTTTCAGTTGAATAACATGAAACAAGGTTCCAAAACCGTGATTGAGTATTTCATTGAAATGAAAGCTCTTTGGGATGAAATAAATGCCTATCGTCCTATTCCTTCATGTAATTTCCCTCATCCGTGTAGATGTAAAGCCATGAGGTCTGCAAGACAATACATCCTTGAAGACCAAGTCATTCAGTTTCTCACTGGATTAAACGATCAATTTTTGGTGGTTAAAACTCAGGTTTTGCTCATGGAATGTTTACCATATATCAATAAAGTATACTCTTTAGTGGCACAAGAAGAAAGCAATTGCAATTCTACACTTTTTGTGGAGGATCCTATACTTGCCAATGCCTATGATTCAAAGAAAGCCTTTGGTCGAGGTAGAGGTACCAATCATGGTAGAGGTAATTCAAGGTATTGCACACATTGCCACAAGTATGGCCACACTGTGGAATTCTGCTATCAAAAGCATGGAGATCCAAATATAAACAAATCTCATTCTTCCAGCAGCAACAACATTGAGTCCTAATCCAGTGCTTCTGAGGTTAATCAACAAGAAGTTATTGATCTTGGTATCACTCAAGAGAGGTATGATCAGCTCATGACCTTACTCCAACAAGCAAACTTGATTCCTTCAGCAGATCCTGAAAATGGCTCAAGCACCAACCAAATCCATACTTCTATATCTGCTCATACTGATCATTCATCAATGAGATTCACCAGTCAGGTATCCCAAGTATCATTACTTATTATGTGAGTCATAGTAAGGTTGTTTGGCTTCTTGATTCTAGAGCAAATGATCAAATATGTTCCTCTAAATCTTACTTTACTATTTTTTATCGAATTAAACCTACCAAAGTACATTTACCAAATGGAAACTCTGTATTATTTAATCATGCTAGCAATGTTCAATTCTCACCTCAATTATATATCACAAATGTACTTTACTCACCTGAATTTCGATTAAACCTTATCTCTGTATCAAAATTGTGTCAATATCTAAATTGTAAAATTACACTTACTGCCTTTTCTTGCCATATACAGGATACGAAAACATCTCAGATGGTTGGTTTAGCTGATTCAGTGAATGGACTCTATCAATTGCAAGTACACCAAGATATCAACCAACAAACCAACCATTTACCTTGCAACCAGAACACTGTTAACACATTAGATGTTCTCTCTTGTAATGCCACCATCCTTCCTTCTTCCCTATGGCACTTTAGACTAGGTCACTTGTCTAGTGATAGATTGTCTAAGATGACACAATTGTACCTAAATATTTCCCATAATAAATCTAACATTTGTGATATATGCCATTTTGCCAAGCAAAAGAAATCGCCCTTTCAAATTAGCACATCTCATGCTTTATCAAAATATGAATTACTGCATTTTGATATTTTGGGGACTATGTCCATTCAATCTGTTCATGGTCACAGATACTTTCTCACCATTCTAGATGACCACATCAGATTCATATGGATTATTTGTCTCAAAACCAAAGCTGATGTTGCCCCTTGTGTCAAAGAGTTCATCATCATGATTGAAACTCAATACCATATCACACCTTTAGACTTCTCTTAGTGTACGTTGATGATATCATTGTTGCTAGGAATTCCTTGACTGAAATTGATCATATCAAATCAGTACTGCAGCACACATTTCAAATCAAAAATCTTGGACAGCTTAAATACTTCCTTGGTCTCGAAGGGCTCACTCTTCTCAAGGAATCACAGTTTTCCAACGCAAATATTGTCTTGATCTTATATTTGACACAAGATATCTTGTCTCTAAGCCTGTGTCCACACTTGTTGATCCAACCATCAAGCTACACCATGATAATGGCCCATCTTATCATTATATATATGCAAATAGGTGCTTGGTTGGCAGGCTGCTTTATCTCACAGCTACAAGACCCGACATTACCTTTATTACACAACAACTGAGTCAATACCTCACCAATCCCATCATCACTCATCACAAGGCAGCTACACGAGTCATTCAATATCTCAAAGGATGTCCCGCTCGTGGTTTATTCTTTCCAAGACAATCTCATACTCAGTTAATTGGTTTTCCAGATGCAGACTGGGCCGATTGTGCAGATACGCGGTGTTCCATATCAGGACAGTGTTTCATCATTGGCAAGTCTCTTGTCTCATGGTGTACAAAGAAGCAACTTACAGTGTCTCTCTCCTCGTCTGAGGCTGAATACCATGCCCTAGAAGCAGTCACTTATGAAATGCAATGGCTGATTTATCTTCTTCGTGATCTCCATCTCCACACCTCTAAGCCACTGGTTTTGTATTGTGACAACTTGAGTGCCATACAAATTGCTGCTAACCCTGTCTTTCACGAACGCACCAAGCATTTAGAGATTAATTGTCACATCGTTCGTGAAAAACTCTAAGCTTGAGTGTTCAAACTTTTACCTGTTACTTCCAAAGATCAGCTGGCTGACTTTTTCAATAAAATACTCTTGCCTCACCCTTTTCATGATCTACTATCCAAGTTGGGGATGATCAATATCTATCCTCCAACTTGTTTGGAATATTAAACCATGAAAAAATAATGATAACTAACTTGTCTCTCTAGTTAGTTTAGTTAGTTAGCAAGTAGTTACAGTTTGTTTAAGTTAGTTATGATAGCACGCATGTATCCTATCATAACTACCATGCACCTTATACTTTGTATATATACACTTTGTATCACCTTTAACCAAGTAATGAAGATCACATTTATACCCATAACTCCTTCAAAGTCAAAGCTAATACCAAAAAATCCACATGTAGTATTGAGGAACGGTTAAGTATCTTGATGAATTTCCACCGATAGTATTAATCTTGTATTAAGGAACAGATAAGTAACTGCCATGGGAATTTTCAGAGATAATATTTCTAGGCAAGAAAAGTTGCTGAAAAGATGTTGAAGAAATAGAGTTTCAAGACTAATTTAATATTAAGGAGATATATTGATCCAAAAAAGTTGTAGTCTAAGTTTTACAAAAAAAATAAAATGGATAAGATAATATATAGAAAGAAAAACGGAGCACAAAATAGAGAGGGAGACTATACCAAGACCCTATCAAGATTAAAAAAACCTAAGGAATGGCAATCCAAGCTTATTGAATCAAACTATTACTCTTTCAGTCCTTATAGGTGCGACCTATACCCTAAAAAGTTCAAAAATGTCTTCTTCTTCTTTTTCTATCCTGAGATACCTCTCCAAACGTACTTAAAATCACACCAACAAAGAAGTTGCAAGTGAAACATTTCTATTTTGTCCAAAAAAAAAAAACTGTCCGAAGAAACATCTTTAAAATAACCGAGAAACATATCTCCATAAAATGTTAAAACATAATGGATTTCATTCATTCTTCTCAATTTTAAGAATCAAATTCAATTTTATCATACCATTCAATTACTCTGAGTTGGCATCTTTTTCAAAATTTCTATCCGATCTAAATTATGTATTCATTGAAATACATGCTCTTAATTTATGTGTTTTTTTTTTCTGGAAATTGATTTGGCTACTAGAGAAATAGTTTTGGATTATTAAAATATATGATTTTTTTTGTGTCCGATGAAAATTTTATGATTCTATTTGTTTTTTCAAAGGATGATGGTTTGATGGTAACATACAGGAGCATATAGTATGGAATATATTTAATAGAATAAAGAAAATCAAGGATGTGTATTAACACTACATTTCCGAATTCAGTAAATACATCCAGACACATTTTTTGAAAAAAAATAGAAATGTTTCACTTACGAAATGTTATAACATGTGTATAGATATGCCTCTAGAGATACATCTCCATTGACTTGAGACAATTGTGAATTTTAACAGGGGTGGAGAAGCATCCATAAGGGTGCTAAGAGCAACCCCAACTGTTATGCTTAGTTTGAAACTTTAAAATTTAGTTTATTTCTACCATTATAGTGAAAATAGACTGAGCCGAGTTAGGCTTTGTCAAACCTGAGTCTGTCAAAAAAACTGAAATTTAAGTCTGACCTATAATCTATTGTAGCCTTATTTTTAGGCCTTTTCGAAGGTCTTCTTAGCCGGTTAGCCTACATAAAAGCTCATTTGTTTTAGACATATATAAACAAGCAATTAAAATGATATTTAAATAGACTAACTAACTAAAAAAGCAAGAGACTAAAAATTTATTTGTGTTGACTTATTTTAACTTACCTATTAGCATATGTTCTTGAGACTATTTGTTTAAGAGAACTTATTAAAATAATATTCATCACGTGTTTTCATCTTATTTTCACAAGGTCTTCAAGATAATCATATTTTATTTATGTATCTTAATTCAAAGTATAAAACATAACATAATGATAATAAAAAATTATTCATATTTATTTAAATATGCCGGTCTAATGGACTTAAAAGACTTTTTTAAGATCCGGGGCCTAGTCTTTTTAACTATATAGGCTTATGAAAAAACTTAGGTCTTTTTTATTTTAAAAAAAAAAATATGTGTGATTTGACCTGAGTCTGTATAGGCTAGTCTGTATTCTGTAAGTAGGGATGGAAATAGGCTGGGCCGAGTTAGGCTTTGTCAAGCCTAAGCCTGTTAAAAAAACTGAAGCCTAAGCTTGTAGCCTGCCGTAGGCTTATTTTTTAGGCCTGAGTCTGATCTTTTCGAAAGTCTGGTTTGCCTATTAGCCTACATAAAAGTCTGTCTATTTATTTTAGACATAAGTAGATAAACAATTAAAATAATGTTTAAATAAACTAACTTATTTTAACTTACCTATTAGCATAAGTTCTAGGAGACTATTTGTTTAAGAAAACTTATGAAAACAATGTTTATCTGGGGTTTTCATCTTTTTAACTAAATAGGTTTATAAAGAAGCCTAGATCTTTTATATTTAAAAATAATATATATCCTGCCCTGAGCCTATATAGATTAGCCTGTAGGTCTCTGTTATCGACTTGGCCTATTTCCACCCTTACATGTAAGGCCACTGTTATCGACATAGCCTATTTCCTATTTCCACCCCTACTGTTCATCACACTTACCACGTCAGCAAAATTCTTTAACAATGATGGTTTAACCTTAACAAGTCACGTGTGCTTCACAAATGTCACAGTCCATCTTAGGGACTTTTGTCGCCATTAGCAAATCACACAATTTGCCGCACACCATGGAAATGTGGCAAAAACTAACTTACGGAAGAGTTCTATCATGAGAATATAAAATTACTACTGAAATTGACCAACTAAATAAACAATGACAAACAACCCTCGGAATGGTTTTATTATCGCAAAATGAAAATGGTGTTTGCATAATCCTTAAACATAAAAGGCATTTCCCAATTATGTATCTTAAACTTGAATTATTTTATATGAAACTGTACATACTCCCCCCAAAAAGTGGAGTGTACTTGTTCATGGAGGTGAAAAGAATCACCTACTTGGGTAATAAACTTATTTTACAAACACAAATCTTCCAGTGCATCAATAAGTTCACCAAACTCCAACAATATTACGATAAAAGAACTATAACAGCTTATACTCAATTCACCATTAGATGATCAAAACCTCCTCCACCTTGAAGTGCGGGAACCCGATTCCCTCCAACATTGTGCAGCAATTGTTGCAGCCACTTCCTAGTTGTGGGGTCCTCCTGAATACATAAAACCAAGACCAAGCAGTGTAACCAAATTAGAAGCTTGAAAAATCTTTCCATATGATGATAAATAGAAAATCTCTAGCTCTAACATTACAGATTTGAGTAACGGAATGAACTAATCGCAACAAGGACTTACACGTAAGCAGCTGCTGAAAGTAGCGTCTCTTAACATGTCTGGAAGACAGCTTCTTAGTGCGTCACAAGCCCTGTTTTAATAAGACCAGGAGTTTGATTGAAGATGGCATTTGAGACTTGAAAGGAAAGGAAAGGGCATGGAACTAGTATGAGCCTATGAGGTTGAAATCCTACTAACAAACCTTGGGTTATCTGACAGGCGAAGATAGCATCGAATGATATGCTTCAACAGACGAGATGATGGTTGCTCAGCAAGAGCTGCCACCATATTTCCAAGAACTCGACCTACTGCAAAGAAACGCTCAGCAGTAGTACAGATGTAGTCCAAGCCCACGTCATCTAACAGAATCTTTTGAACAATAAATGTTGCAACCTGTTGCAGCAGAGCCTTCATTAGACTATCATGCTCAATTTTATCATATTATATGACAGTAATAAGGGAAACCAGACCAGATGGCTTAAAATGTATACAACAAAAGATCAAGAGTTTATCCTAATTACCAAAAATCCTAATGACCAATCCATGAATGCATAAGCAGATTCATTATATGTATATCCAATACAGCAATTCTATAAAAAGTAAAAAATAAAACACAACCTCATATGCAAACATACATGTGAATCAAACATAGACAGGAAAATTGTGGCTAAAACATTTGGAAGGAAATTGTAAACAAGTCTGATTTGCCAGAAAAATACTGTGTTTACATGAATTAGATCAAAACTGACAATCAAGAATCAGTAAACTCAACTGTTTTGGAGAGCTCGCTCCCCATTTCCATAGTGCGCAGGCATAGTGGAATTATTTCAGTAGAAAGCAGAAAACTAATAACCTCGGTATCATCGACCTGGTAAACAAAAAATTCAGACTAAGTTATTACAATTGAAAAACACAAGCATAGATGATACATTGACGACCAAAATTAATAATAATAATAATAATAATTATTATTATTATTATTATTATTATTATTATTATTATTATTATTAAAAAATGGCCTCGGGTGTTTTTAAAGACCGCAAAGGTGTATGAAACATAATGATGGGCTGTAAAAAACCAACACAAAAATAAACTAAGTATAGCAAAGATGAGAATGTTGTGTTGGATGTGCGGTAAGACTAGACGAGATAAGATTAGAAATGACAATATTAGAGTGTTGGGGTAGCATCTATAGTAGAAAAATGGTGGAAAAGAGACTTTGGTGGTTTGGACATGTAGAGAGAAGACTTGTAGATTTTGTAGTAAGGAGAGTAGATCAAATGGAGGAGAGTCAAACAACTAGAAGTAGAGGAAGACATAAAAAAACTATAAGAAAACTATTAAGAAAGATCTTGGAATTAACGAGTTGGATAAAAACATATATTTTATAGAACATTAAGGTGTAGTTTGGTCCATGTAGCCAACCCTACTTAGCGGCTTCTTTGTTTTTGCAGTGGAATATAAATAGTTGGAGACTTATAATTTGTTCTCTGGCCATAGTTCTAAACTCATCATACAAGTTGGACTTTCATTCCATTGAAAAAATCTGTGCCAAGGATTTTATGAACTGGTTAAAAAAACTGAAGTAAAAAGTTGTATGAAATGTAGTCCATCATGAAGTTATTTGCACCTAACATCAGAATGAGTAAGGAAGAAGTACCTTCACTAATGCACCAATGACACCAAGACTAGTCAGCCTCAAGTACTCAAAAGGTCTTGACTTACTTGTGGTGTTCAGGAAGGGGTACAGATACAATGGAATATGAGCTGAAGAAAAGAAAAAGCAAGTGAAAAAGTTCATTATATGAATACAACACACACTTATGAACTATCTTTAACTAATAAAAACAATGGATCATGTGGAGTCAAAGCATTCTCCTTATATTCAATATAAAACGGAAAAGTATTGTACCATCCAATTTCCAAATGCTTCTGGTTTTGCCGGTTTAAAATTGTAGACATCGGAGGTAAGAAAATTTCAAAAACAACAAAGAAAAGATATGAGTATGTCCGAAAAAAGAGAATCAAATGTGGCAACCTTTAAATAATAGGGGACAGTTCGAGCAAAATGGCAAGTCCTAAGGTTAGAAAGGCAATAGCCAAGGGCATGTGAGTTGCATTTAAAGTTTATTAGCACACTCATTTTTACTCATGGAAGCTACTTGTTAGATGTATGACCTTAAGCAGAGAATCCCATCAAATCCTTCATCCATATGCACTCTTTTTACTTGAGTTATATTACTCAGAGTAATTCCCGGATAGTGGCATGGAGCGACTGACCCCAAAAGTGGGATAGCGTATAGCGGATGACAACCCTATTTGTTCATTTTTTGGATAAATTACGAATAATAATTATAAACAAATATTTAATGTAAAACTAAACAAACAACTCAACTCATAAAATAGTCATAAATCAAAGCACACATGACTCTTGTAGTGCATAATCGACTACAAGTCTACAAAGGAAGGTTAAGGTTGAGCCTCAACTCAAATTTGATTCAAAAACACAAAATTACCCTTAAAACATTGTAGATTTAATGGGTAATTTCAATTTTTTAAAGGGGAAAAGGATAGTGGGCCAGAAACCGCTCCAGGCGGGGAACCACTCTGCTCCGCTATCCCGCTATTTACCCTATAGCGGTCGCTATAGTGTTCTGCACCACTAAGGCTCTTCCCATAGAGGTTGGCCTCCGCTCCACTAGAGCGGGATAGCGCCGCTATTAGCTGCTATTGACTATGGTATTACTTATACAGAAATGGCATCAACAAAATCAACCAAATCTAGAGAAGCCAACACCATTTCCCAAAGCATTTCAGCAATAAAAAATGCCACAAAATTTTCATGGACGTGTTGGTCCAACTATTATCAGAACATTTGATGCATATAGATGATAAAAAAATTCAGAAATTCCAAGTCCATTAGATGAATGAGGAAAGTAATATTACCGTTGAGGAATAGCATCCTTGTATCCGGGTGAGATGCTACGCACTGTAAGAAAATAAGAGAAGAAAAAAAACCTTAGTGGCGTCATTGTTATCATTTTCTTTATAATATGTCTCAAATAAAGATAAGATAACGAAACAAAAAAAAGCCACAAAAAGTATAATATTTATGGCTGGTACGTTTCCTAATCAATTGATTATTTGAACTTAAGATTTAAGTAACTGAAATAACACTGCACACATTACTGTCTTCTTTTCTTTTCTCCTATCTTGAGAAGCAAACAGGTGGAGTGGTCGGATACAAATAAGCTACTGTGCACAATATATTGTGTAATATTCCATAACACACACATACACCATTCTAACAAGTGTTAGGCTTTTCATGTGTTATGCCTTCTTGAAATTTTACTAACAAGTAACAACTTTGGTGTGTATGCTTTTTATGTGCAATGCCTCCTTGACATTCAACTAAAATGTATTTACTAAAAGCATGAAATAAAAGTCCAAATTTCATAGTCCGGTGACTTAAGATACGAGTAATAATATAATCAAGCTATTCACAAACAAATACAACAAATGAGGTAAACAAACTTTTCTAACCTGAAGAAGAGCAAGGGCATTGCACACTCGATTTGATTGTGCAGGAGTGAGATTGGGTGGTGATAGCACTGGGTATATCGACACTATTTCCTGAAATAAAACAACATCAAATCCTAGTAAGTGGAAGACATCTGAGTTTGGAAAACAAAACTAAGAGAATCCAATGCTTCAAAAATGAAATGAGATATAAGTTTTTTCAAGGATATTAATGTAAAGAAAATGAAAAATACAAAGAGTGGGGAGGAGAAACTGAATGGCCATATACAGGGCAGGCAGAGGTACCAAAATATAAAACTAAAATAAATGTGGAGAAACTGAGTGCAGTATGCAGAGAATACGGAGACTATAACGTTTTAATATAAACTTATTTTAAGATGCATTACGGGATCAGGTATGATGGCCAATTTTCATATTTAGAGTTTTAAAATGGTTGAAACCAAGTATAACAACAGGTTAGCAAAATATATAACGGACCAAAACAAAGAAAAAGGGGAGAGAATAGAGAAATATGTATGCCAAAATATATTAAAAACCAAAGAAGTAAATATTTATGTAGTCAATGGTAAATAGAAGAGCAACCAACCTTCAAAATGCTAATGCTATAACTAATTTGGCCGCTACTCAAAAACTCAAAGCAACAGGGCAGGGTTTTGCTTAGAGACTAGGGGCTTCTATTGATTACAGATTCATACGAAAGGTTATAGAAAAATAAGCCAAACACTAGAGACAAGGAATATATAGTGCAAGTAACATAGCATACCTGCAAAAGTGCTGCAATAGTGCCAAATGAATTCCATAGCAAGGGAGCAAGATCTTGAAATTGCTCTCTCTTCTGCAATACATAAAACAAAAATGAGATACCCTTGAGTGCAGTAGCAATATTAAAGACAGAAAACATCAAATCATTATGTTATAATTCGATAAGTGTCTTTTATCACGAATTTTAAAATTAAATTGTGAAAGAGCATCAATTCATTAACAAACAATGTTACATCTTGGAGATAACCCCAAATTCAACAAAAGGAAGAAATAATGCACAAACCAACGCCATTGAAACAGATTCTCACTCAAAAGGGAAAACTCGTGCAGAATTGATCATACTTTACTCAAACAAAATTATAACAAACCGGGGAAACAGAGCTTCAAAAAATACACAAAACAGAAAAACATAAAAGTCAAATTGGTCCAACACAGAAGCAAACATCATAACAAGAAACACGTAAACATGATATCAATGCCATATCTTCACAATAACAAACATTTGAAGGCTAGAACAAAGTTTCAATCCATATCTGCAACAATAAATTAATTAATAACAACCTAACGGCACATTAACAAAAAAATTTAAAACAATCCCGTAAATGCAGTTGAGATGGTAAGTAAGAGGTCGTGGGAACATCTAATGAGTTAAATGTGGGTTTGAACCTGAAAAAACCCTCTTCACAACATTGTGTTTGTGAGAGTCTTGCCGCTAACTCTTTGAAACCAAAAACAGATAAAAGCAAATGAAGAGTTTCAATTTTGTTCTCAACCCATATCATCTGAACTCTAATATGGGATTCTAAAATAAAAAGAAAAACAGTAACCTTGCAGAGCTCAAGAAGTGAATTTTCAAGGTGGTTTGGGTTGCGAAGTTTAAGGACGAGTTGTATGGCAGTAGAGGGCATTGTTCCATTCTCCGCAGTGGTTGAACCCTGGGCAATGGTACCCTGAATAGGGGTAACACTGCCACTAGAAGCACCATTCACAGCCAGGGACCAGAAAAGCTCGGCATGTCACTTTTGTGGACAGTTGATATCTTCTGTTTAGGTTTCTTACCTTACCCACTCGCGTTATCTAATCCTTGAAAACACAACACGGCAATTTAATGTGACGTCACTATACTGTCATGTTTTCTTGCTGGCTATCCATGTGTCTTACATGGAAGAAGAAAAATAAAGTATCGAATACCAGTTTTTGCAACAACTGTTTATTTTTTTTCCATTTCCATCTATTTTCTTTGAGATGTAGGTCTTCCAACTTTGGCAATCCAAATCCAGCATAATATCACAAAAGTGTGGATAATAAAGGGCGTAAAGTAAACGTGCATGGAACTCCATGCATTTTAACAAGATACGATACAGATAAAGAGAGTCAAAATATCGTATCAAAACAATTAACTAACCTATACAAAAACCAGAACAGTTCCAATCCATAACAAACAAAAAACCCTAATCACATATTGAAACAAGAAATGAGCAACGAAACGGAGATTTTCAGGAAAAATTATTTGTGATGATGATACTGTAGAGAGTTCGAGAAGAGTTTCAAATTTGTTCTCAATCCATATCATCTGAACTCTAATCTGGGATTCTAAAATAAATAAATAAAAACAGTAACCTTGCAGAGCTCAAGAAGTGAACTTTCAAGGTGGTTTAGGTTGTGAAGTTTAAGGACGGGTCGTACGGCAGCAGAGGGCATTGTTCCATTCCCCACAGCGGTTGAACCCTGGGCAATGGTACCCTGATTAGGGGTAACACTCCCACCAGAAGCACCATTCATAGCCAGGGACCAGAAAAGCTCGGCATGTGACTTTTGTGGACAGTTGATATCTTCTGTTTAGGTTTCTTACCTTACCCGCTCGCTTTATCTCATCCATGAAAACACAACACAGCATATTAATGTAACGTCACTATACTATCGTGTTTTGTTGCTGGTTATCCACATGTCTTACATGGAAGAAGAAAAAAGGTATTGAATACCAGTTTTTGCAACAACTTTTATTTTTTTTCTATTTCTATCTATTTTTCTTTAAGATATAGGTTTTCCGACTTTGGCAATCCAGATCCAGCTCAAGATCACAAAAGTATGGACAATAAAGAATGCAAAAAATAGCAGATTGGTAAATGTGCATGGAACCCCATGCATTTTAACACGCTTCCAACGCGCAGGCTGAACTTTGAACACACCACGTCTAAAGTTTTTTACACACCCTTTCTGTGCCTAAGACTGGATAATTTTTGTATTTTGAAAAATTCTAGGTTGCCTTTGAAAATCTGCAGGTAGGTTATCCCACAGAAAATTAAAATCAACCACGCGTACTCACTAACTTTGTTTAAAGTTCTATGTCAATTGGCAATGTTTGACATAGTTAGTGAAGTAAACTGGCTGATTTTGATTGTGATAAGTAACTTGCCCATAGTTTTTCAAAGGCGACCTAAGCCTCACCTTGTATTTTTAAAACACACACCTTTCTAGAAACATACCACATTTTGAAAATCTGTAGTTTTGAACACACACCTTTCAAGAAAAATAACACACTTTGAAAATCTGTAGTTTTTAACACACATACCTTTCTAGAAACATAACACATTTTGAAAATCTGTAGTTTTTAACACACACACCTTTCTAGAAACATAACACATTTCGAAAATCTGTAGTTTTGAACACACACCTTTCAAGAAAAATAACACACTTTGAAAATCTGTAGTTTTTAACACACACACCTTTCTAGAAACATAACACATTTTGAAAATCTGTAGTTTTTAACACACACACCTTTCTAGAAACATAACACATTTTGAAAATCTGTAGTTTTTAACACACGCTCAGCCTCGCGGCTGGACATCTCTAGTATATCCTTCGAGATATCAAGAATGCCAAATCAGAATTCAGAATAAAGTAGGTTTAACTAAACAACAAAAAAGCCTAGTTCAAAAACTGAATCATAATAGATTAGGTTTAACTAAACCACAGACACACTCCCCGCATCTAATATGAGTCAGACGAGTGAATCAGAACAAACATTGATTACATCTCCCACGCAACCTTAACTTCAACAAAGGAACAATCAATAATCCACAAATCAAAGCCATCACAACCAATTCTCATCCCCCAAATTGATCTAATTATAAATTCATAGCAAAAACTAAATCAATAATCATTAACTAAAAAAAAATAAGTATAATTCAAAACTTATAACAAGAACAACTAAATAAAAAATTAAAACATTATGCTCTTCTCCGACTCGAGAGATTTGTGTATGCAGTTACCAGCATAAAATACATAGAATACAGATAAAGAGTGTCACAATATCATATCACAACAATTAACTAACATATAATGAAAGCCAAAACAGTTCCAATCCATAACAAACAACAAACCCTAATCTCACATTGAAACGAGAAATCAACAACGAAAATGAAATGAAAGGGAAAAAGGCTTTGATGATTATACCTTAGAGAGTTCGAGAAGAGCATTTTCACGAAGCTCTGGGGTACTGAGTTCGAGAACGAGTTGTTCAGAAGAAGCCATGCTCCGATCCCGGTTACCGGCGGGAGATTGAGAGTTAGCAACGGAAGAATGAGAAAGAGCAGTAGCACCACCAACACCGAATGCAGAGTTCATAGACAGATAATGGGGCAAACTCGACATCTGGCAAATGATTTTCACGTTTTCGCACTATTCTTATACAGTACTATTATTTATTTCTTTATCATAAATATTTATATTTATATATATACTCCTACAGTTTATTTTTTTTAATTATTATTTTTGACTTTTTACATTTATGAAGAAAAATAATAATTTTTATTATTTTTAAATATTTCATTTTTACTATTTCATTTTTATATTTATAATATTTTAATTATTTATTATTTTATTTAATCTTTTTTCTTTAATTTACAATAAATTATTAGGAAAAAATCTGACAAAATTAAAATTAGTGCTATTTTAAATTTTATAAATGAAAATAAAAAAGAATTTAAAAAAAAAATACATTAAAAAGGAATAGTGTGATTTTAGTCAAAAAGAATGCATATTATTAGTCAAAAAGAATGCATATTATTATATTGGGTAAATATTCATTTATCTGTATCTACTAAAATAACAATATTTATATGTTGATTTTATTATTAAAATAAATTTAATTTATTGAATTTAATAGAATATATGAATGTTTGAAATACTATAAATATTGATGTTGGTTTATAGTAACTAGGGATAGTAATTTGACACATCTCTGATAGTTGTCTGCAAAAATTATTCATAATAGATATGATAAAAATCCGCAAAATGGGTATGAGTGTAAATATGAACAATTACCACTAAAATTAGCATGTATGAGAGCAGATACGAGTATCTTAATACTCATTCTACCTCATAGTCACGTAATGTATATTTATATAGTTTTATTTTTAATTATATTATCAATTTTATTAAATACTTCGCTATTAAACTTGTACGCATTTGAATATATATATATATATATATATATATATATATATATATATATATATATATATATATATATATATATATATATATATATATATATATATATATATATATATATATATATATTTGTTAATTTCTTAACTCAAAAATTACATTTTTAAGTCTTTTTTAAAATGTTATTAAAAACCTCAAATAACATCATAATTTCAAATTTTGTTTGAAATTCATATAAACAAATATGAGTATTAAGGTACCTATAGGATACGGATACAAGCATCGGTGTCCACACGAAAATGGATTTGAATTCGAGTATATTTTTTTCTAATAGTAAGTATGGGGAATGTACTATATGACATAATAGTAACCACCTCAAATCGTCTATATGACATAATCATTTTTTGGTTTAATTATAATTTAATTTTTCTATTTCAACTTGTTTATAAAATTAATCTTTATATTTTAAATTTAAACAATTTTGATTAGTTTTTCTTTCACTCTTTTGTACTAAAAAAATGACGTGAATTATTATAAGTGACACGTCATTTAAAATTGACGCGTCCATAATTTCAAGTGTAAAATTATAAGAAGAAATTAAAATTGTTTGAATTTAAAATAAGATGATTAATTTCGTAAATCAAATAAAATAAAAAAATCGAATAAAATAAAAAAATCAAAATATAATTAAATTTTTGTTTAAATATAATTAATTTAAGGGATTAATGGTTATGCACGATAAATGTAAAAAGTTTTACACTATCAGCTCATCTCAACCATTCATAATTATTATTTTATATATAAATAAAATAAAAGTTAAACATAATTTAAAATCTGATGGTTATAATTTACTGGCGGTGTAAAATTACTTTACACCGTCGATGTATTTCCATTAAATTCTTAGTTTAAAATTTAAAAAAAATTTAACATGAGTTATTTTTAATAAGATTGAGAAGACTCGGAAGAGAATTGTTATAATGTGTGGGCATTATTGATTAATAATTTAATATAATACTTAAATGTATTGAAATTATAAATATTTTTTAAATAATTTTATAAACTAAAAAACAAAATGAATTTAAAAAATAAATTAACTAAAGACACGTTTGAATTAAAGAATCAAAATAGTTAAATCTAGCTCTAATTTTTAGTTTTGATTGATTTTAATTTAACTTTGAAACTTCAATAGATAGAATTCACAAATAAGATACTTCCTTCGTCTCATAAGAATACTATAATTAATGTATTTAAAATTATAAAAAATAAAATTTACTTACAATATAGAATAAAAGGAGTAGTTATTAATTTTCATTAGTGTACACTTTTATTGACAATAATATTTATATTATATTTGTCAATTTGGATGGTCAGGTAGATAAGCTTTTTTTACTTATAATATAGGCCAGTTTGTTTTGGCTTTTTTTTAAAATGTTTTTTATAGTGTCACATAACTTTGTGAAAAAAAAAAAGTTTACAAATAAATTTTTTATAAAAGTTTCAAATGAAAATTTTGTTTGAATAGTTATTCTTAAAATGTGATTTTAGGTATTTCATCTTTTTATGAAAAAAAAATTGGATATCAAAATTTCAAAAAATCACTTTTGAAGCTATTTCAAATAGATTTTCATAAAAATTATTTTTGAAATATAACTTTTTGAAAAAATTAAAATTTTGATTAAATTTTAATCTTCAATAATATAAGTTTATACTCTAGGATGAATACAACTTTTTGAAAAAACTTATCTTTTGAGTGAAAGATGACTACAATGAAAAACAGTTTTCTCACAAAATATTTATTATTATTGCTTTTCATAGCTTGGTATGGATTAGAAAATCCGATTAAACTAATAACTAAGAAAAATCACATGCCTATTATTATGTTATTAAAAAACTAAGAAATATTAAAAAAATTAATACCCAATCAAATCAAATAAGATGAACTTATAACATTCTTTTATTTTAAATATATGTATTACCTTTCATATCAATATAAAAGTAAATAATATTTAATTAAAAATAGTGTTTTTTTAAAATCAGAGTTGGTGTTGATCGATGGTGTAGGACTTTTGAAATGGTGATGCTCATCTCTGGTACGACAACACGGGGTGGACCTGCAAAGTTGGGCACTCCAACGTCCAAATGAATTTCAGAGTTCATAATGAGTGAAGTAAAAGATGGATATCAAAAAAGTGTCTTTTGGATCTTCATGTGTGTCCATTATGTATGTTGGACTATTTGATTTGGGATTTGCATTGTTGGGATGGATATGTGAATCTCACTCGCATTGGTCCTTTGACAGGCATAGAATAATTGCCTCCAAGGCTCGTTGGATATTTACCAGTCGGGAAGTTTTTTAAAATTGGGGCTGACATTTTGTTGTTGTATCATACCACAAGGAGAATTGGAAAGGTCATAGAGCAGTTACAAAAATAGCGGGATAACAAGTGCATTAAATGTTTTTCTCATCATTGATATATTTTGTCACTCTCCCGGGCGCACGACTCTAGGCATGCAAGTTAGGGTGTAATTTTCCTCTATAGTGTACTAGAGTGCATCTGAATTACTTGTATTCCTAAGTAATAATTGATCTGTCACCCTTGGACTCCCCTTTACTTCAAATTTGGGTCGTTTATTTGTTACTTATTTCATTATAAATGGTTAGACCTTTATTCAAACATCCTTTTTGTTTTGTTTTCCATTTGAAATATGCTTAATTCCTCTGTCTTCATTATACTATTCGTGAATTTTGACAATTCTAGCCATTTGACGTCTCTTTACCGCGGATTATATTTTTCTTGTGTCCTATTTTACCAAGGTACATCCCTATCTTCCTTTTGTGGGTCTTGGAGAGCTTAGACAATTTTTATAGGTACATTCCTAAAAAATTGTATTGGAGGAGGGTCTCGGAGGGCTTAGACAAATTATTCAAATAAAATTTATGTTGTTATCGTATTCCAAAAATTAAAAATATGTTAATGATAAGCATTTTTTTATCATTCTATACAACATCTTTTTTTCGAAAAATGCTAAAGATCTCTCTATATTTAAAAAAAAATCATTTTCAAAACCCTATCTTCCTCTCCCCTTCAAACTCCCAATCAAAGTCTTAGGGTAATGAGGATGATTCGTCAATAGGGGAAATCGTTGTTCGTGTCGCCTCTCTTGCCCATGCCAAATTTAATCTGGGTATTGTTTTATCTAAGATGATTGAGCATGAGAATGTTGTTTAATTTAATCTCTCATGAAAGATTCTTCTTGTAGGCATTCTAGGGTTTGTGCTTCCTTTCAAAATCATTTTATTGTTGCTTATCAGATTGACCTATTTTACGATGCAGAAACAAGTATGGTTCGGGTAACACCCCATATTTTTCCTTAATTAATTTAAATTGAAATTAAATTATTTATTGGGATTATTTGGGCATTTTATTGGATTTATTGGATAATTATGGAAAATGAGGTTATTGGGCTTAATGTCGTGTTTAGTAAAAGGGGGTGCTAAGGGTTAGGCCCTTACTAAAGTGAATTTTTATTTTTCATAAAATAAGGTAAACAAGAAAAATTGTGAATTAGAAGTAAAAAGAGAAGGAAGCAGAGAACGTGAAAGCTGAAGAGGTGCGAAACAAAGGAAGAACCAAGAAACAACCTTTGAACGCTTGGGCTTATGGAACGAAGGGGTCATCATTAACCCCTAAACCCCAGCCACTAGGCTAGCAGCTATCATGACGCATTAAATGCCACACAAAGCTCAAGGCTGCCACTCACACGCTACCTTTTTTCCACCAGACACTTGTTCCTCTCCCCGTCTGACGATCGGTCTCATTGGAAATCGTTGCCCTGGTCGACAAATAGCCATAACTCTCCTCGGTTGGTCCTCTAGGACCGTTTGCAGAAACTTCAAGTCGACGCTCCCATGCCCGGAAGCAACGACTTGGGGGGCTCCTGTTCTGGACTGGCTCAAATGTTTCAATTGGCCCAATCCACTCTTTGGCATAGACCGGCCCAATAAGCATTGACCCAACCCACAAAAGCCAAGAGGGTATAACATTTACCCAACATTCCAAGCACGTCTGGGGGTTAGCCGAGCATGTTGGGATTCCATCCCCGGACACGACTAGTCAAGACCTAGTCAAAGGTCTCATATATTCTAGGT
The DNA here is from genome assembly GCF_029867415.1 of Vicia villosa. Lineage (NCBI taxonomy): Eukaryota > Viridiplantae > Streptophyta > Magnoliopsida > Fabales > Fabaceae > Vicia > Vicia villosa. The sequence goes on along the minus strand of NC_081182.1, from coordinate 119,883,301 downwards.
CGGAAAACACGCCCAAGCCCAAAAGATAGGAGATCCATTCTGCTCCATGAGAACACTTATAAATAGCCCTCTATCCCTAGAGGGCAAGTAATCAAAACTTCACCCAAAATCTCATACTTTCAGTTGTACCTTGTTGTTCTCTTACTTACTTTGGCATCAGAGTGTCTTGCAGGTACAACTCAGTTTTCTCTCAACCGTCACCGAATACCAAGCCTACAGTTGGTGGCCACCTGTTCTGCCCGTAACGAACAATTGTTTTTATTTTTTTTAATAATAAAACTAGTTCCATATGTCAAATTTTTACTGGTCCGTAGTTTTAATTTGAAAAAGCCAAAAAGAGTGATTGAAATTATTTCATATGATTCAGATAAAAGGGTGGTGCGCTACCCATGTATGCAATTTATTTTTATTTTTTATTTAAATAATTATTTCTTAAATTTAATTAATTTTAATATTAATCAGGCCTTGAGCCCATCATGTGTAGTCTGACCTAATAACACCTATTAACCCACATAGTTTAATTAATTTATTTTAGCTTTTCTTCATTTAGTTTTGGTTTAGATAGATAAATAAAAAGAAAAAAATAATTTTAATTAGTTTAATTAATTTATTTAGATCTTTTATATTAATTTAGATCTCGTTTTCTTATTTAATTAGAAAAATAAAGTACAATTTTTTAATTAAGTTGATTTGAAAGGTCAAAAAATACCAAAAACACGTCTTTAGTCTTTTTTATTCAATATGAAAGTATTTGTAATTTTTCAATTAAATGCAAGTGTAAATAAAATATGTCACCCTCATTAACAATTTGTAATTCATCACCATCTGTGCATAAAATTACTAACTAAAGATCAACCAACCTAACACTTGCAAACTATGATGACTCTGATTTTTGATACGTAGGCATAAGGTGTGACGCCTTAGCGAGTCCACTAACACTTAATTGAATATATACCATTTGTAAATGAATAATTGAAGAAAGTAGAAATTAAGCAAGCATAAACACATTTACCCTAATCTTAGAAAAGGTTACCCTTGATTACAAGGGAAATGAGGGGTTCCTAACACCTCCCCTGCTTAATCGACTCCCGAATCTAGAATCTTTCTTTTTTAGGTTTTCCTTATTGTTTCCTTGTACTTAGGTTAGGACAAATAAATGATGGTGGCGACTCTTTGAATTTTGTCGGCCGCGCGACATAAGCCATGTTATGATCCTTGTTACCAACGGGAGATTAAGAGTTAGCAACAGAACAACGAGAAATAGCAGTAGCACCAGTACCGAATGCAGAGTTCATAGACTAATAATGGGGCAAACTCGACATCTGGCAAATGATTTCCAAGTTTCACACTATTCTTATACAACTTTTAAAAAAAAAAATTTGTAATTATTTATATTTGAGTATAGCTATTTAGTACGAAACAATTTGAAGAAGAAAGGTAAGAATACACACGTGTCACTATTTTAGAGGTGAATTTTAAAGTAATTTTAAATTTATTTTCCTATTTAATAGGGATCATGGAGTTGTAGTAATAATTAATGGTTGAGATTTATTCATGCATTTCTTGTTTTCTATATTCTTACTAATAAGCATTTTCTTTTATATTTATATTATATTCTCTCATTTCATTTTAAAATATTATTTTTTGACTTTTTAAATTTATCAAGAAAAATAATAGACTTTTTAAACTAAAAGAACATAATAAAAATAACAAATAAAACTATAATATAAATTAATAAAAATTCACATATTTTTAATCAATATTTTATATTTATTATAAATTATACATAATTATATTTATTAAAATATATTATTTATTTGAAATAACATTTAAGGTAAAGATTCAAATTAATCTGGTGCAACGCACGGGTCATATATCTAGTATATATAAATTCAAAGGTATCATGATGACAACCTTAACCACGTGTCATCATGATAGCAACTCTTGGCAAAACCCTAATTCTAATATGACTTAAATAGTCTTCTGGTTTCTGTAAGTTAGCGAGTTTTTGCGTTTAGTCCCTTAATCTTTTTTTGTAGTTCTGAATCCTTATATCTCACTTTCTTGTTGCTTTTGGTCCCTTCTCTATCCACTTGGTCAAGCTATCATCTTGTTTAAATAACTATAATAGGAATATATATTATATAAGGCTGTAATATTATCAAAATAATTTATTAATTAATTTAATTTTTTATATCACTAAATAGTTTATTAATTAATAAAATAATTTATTGATTAGTTTATTTATAATTAATATTTTAATTAATAATGTTAATATTTTATTACTATTTAATAAAATAGTGAAAATATAAAATATTTTGTAAACTATTAATATTTAATAAATTATTTAATATTTAAATTATTAATATTAAATAAATTAATGAATCGTTAATTAATAATTGATATCTTCATCCCTAACCTTCATCCCCATAATTATGAACTAAAACCAAATAAATGTGTTCATATCTTCATCCCAACCTTCATACACTAAGAATTTTTGTCTTATATAGTCTTTTCACCCCTATAAGTTGGCGTGCTTTTGGTTTTAGTCCCTAAATCTCTTTTTTTTTCTTACGATTTTAGTCCCTAATTCTGGGTTTCCGTTGCTGCATTTTTTGGCTTTAATCCCTAATTCTGGGTTTCTCTTACTTCATTTTATTCTCAGTTTAATTTTTGACTGAATAACTTATAGGAACCAGAAGACTATTTAAGCCTTATAATATTTATTAATTTTACCAAACAATAAAAATAATAATAATAATAGTAAATATAATAATTTTAATTTTAATTTTAATCTACTTAATATAAATTCAAAGAAGTCGTGATGGCAACCCTAGCCACGTGTCATCTTGGTAATAATCTTAGCCGCATAGTAACAATTCTAAGTACAAATCCTAATTATACAAACTATATATTAAAATAAATAATAATAATTTAAAATAATAAATAATAAAATAATAGTAATTTAAATTATTAACTAAAATCTATATTAATATAATAAATGAGTGAATGAATAAAATTAAAGAATAGTGGTTACTAAATAGAAAAAAAAGTAATTTAAAGGTTTATGATATTTTGTAACTACTTTTCTTTTAAGTAATTCAAAGGTTTATGAGTTACAAAATCACATATTGTGTAACTCCTTTTAATTATAAGTAGTAAAAGGTTTATCATATTTTGTAACTCCTTTTCTTTAATTATATTCATAATCATATTTTGTAACTCTTTTTCTTAAATTATATTCATAATCATATATTTTGTTCTTTAAAAGGTTTATGTGATATTGAGTTATGATCATTGTCTACAAACAACTTTTTAATGGTATAATTCGATTATGTATAAATTTTTTTATTTCTATTCATGCATTTATATTGATTTTTGTGAAAGAATACAAACTCAAACTATTTTATTTAAATATTTAAACTTTTTTTTTATTGATTTAACTTTTGTTAATTTAATATTATAACTTTCTTTCTAATTTTATTTTATTCCTTCATATGAATATGGTTTTTTTATGTGAATTAGGTGAAGAGGATAGATTTATGTTACATCATTTTTGTTTGAGAAGTCTATGAAATGGTTTTTAGTGTAAGTATATATTTTTATATGTAATAGTAATTGTATAAATCAATTATTTTTCTATTGATACATTTTTTTGTTAGTTTGTTTTTCTATCTTCCTTTCTCATTTTCTTTTATTTATTAATGTGTGGTTATTTTTCACGTGAACAGGAAAAAAATAAATCTAAACAATTATAAAATGAATATGCTGCCAAACTGACTAACCAATGACATATATTACAAAATTTTATCTGATGGAAAACACACGCATATTTTTTTCAAAAAGATTTTTCAAGAATCATTTGACCTCCCTAATTTAGTTTTTTTAATTTATAATTTGACCTTCATGATACTAATTTTAAAATAAATACTTGAGCTCTTTAAATTTTTTTATTTTATTAAATAAAATATGTAAGATATGTTTTTGAAGATATTGACTAAGTATTATATTATTTAAAAATATTATTATCTAAAAATCTCATCATTTTTTTTATTATTGACTAGCAATTATTTATTACCATACTTATGATTTCTTTTATTTTTGGCTAAATTACAGTTTTGGTCCCCCTATTTTAGTGTTTTCACGATTTTAGTCCCCCTGTTTTGTTTTTAAACAATTTTGGTCCCCCATCCCCACTTTGGCTACCAAAAACGCCTATGTGGCACTTTTTAAATTACGTGGCATTATTATTTCGTTCATTTTTTCCATATCATTATAATTAAATATTAAAATTGGGTTATTTAAGAAAGCAACCTTCTTCTTAGTCTTTGAGTATGCTAGGGTTTCCCATCTAAAAAGCTGCCTCTTTTTCTTATTCGTGTTTTCAGATTTAAGGGTGGCACACACTTACTGATCTACTTTCTTCTGTGTTTCATTTCAATCCCTCCTTCCTATGGAATCTGAAGCATTTAGCATTTCAAGTAACCTCTCTCATTCTAGGAGAAGAAGGCTGCAGTGTTATTGTGGGTTGGACGCCCCCCTTGTTACTTCCTGGACATCTCAGATTTAAGGGTGGCACACACTTACTGATCTACTTTCTTCTTCTTCTTCTTCTGTGTTTCATTTCAATCCCTCCTTCCTATGGCATCTGAAGCATTTAGCATTTCAAGTAACCTCTCTCATTCTAGGAGAAGAAGGCTGCAGTGTTATTGTGGGTTGGACGCCCCCCTTGTTACTTCCTGGACATCTCAGAATCCAGGTCGAAGGTTCTATGGTTGTGGGTTATACAAGGTAATTCAAAATCCCTTATTTTTTACGTCCTTGTATAAAAGTTTTAATTTTCTCAATCACTGAGCAATGGTCGTGTGTTATACAGTTACAAGGAAGGAAAGGATGTGCATATTTTGAGTGGTATGATGAGCAACTGGAAGAACGTTCAAATGAGGTCATCAACTCATTATTGAAGAAAGTTAACAAATTGAAGAAGGAATTATTGATAAAGAAGACTGATGACAAGTTGAAAAAGAAAGTCAAGTTTTTAGTTACATTTTTGGTTTTGTCTTGGGTTGTGATATTAGTGTTGCTTCTAAAAATTGTGGTTGGATAATGTATTGTTGGTTGTATAATGTATTGTTAGTGTAATGATAATGTAATATAGGTGTAATGTATTTTGACAATGAAAATTATCAGTACATGGTTTAATTTGAAAATTATCAATACATGGTGCTATTTCAAAATTATCAGTATGTTTAGATTCCTTATGGTTAAATTATCAGTACATGGTTCATTTATCAGTATATGGTTCTATTTCACAAGTATTATCAGTCTGTTTAGATTTCTTATGGTTCAAGTACATGATTCAATTATCAGTACATGGTTCAAAATAATGGTAAGCTGCAAATGTTAATGAAAGATCCAAAACATCATTCAATTTCAATTTAGTTGGTAAGCTGCAAATGTTAATACAACAATGACAGTAACTTTGAAAATAGTTAATACATTTGTTAACTTTCAAAACAACAATGACAGTAAGTTTGCAAATAGTTAATACATTTGTTAACTTTCAAAACAACAATGACAGTAACTTTGCAAATAGTTAATACATTTGTTAACTTTCAAAACAACAATGACAGTAATTTGTTTCATAGGTAATACATTTGTTAACTTTCAAAACAACAATGACAGTAACTTTGCAAATAGTTAATACATTTGTTAACTTTCAAAACAACAATGACAGTAATTTGTTTCATAGGTAACATCAAGCACTAAAGGCGCCCAAAAGGTTAGTACATCTGCCCAAAAGGTTGATACATTTTCCCAAAAGGATTTCCTATCTAGTTGTTTCTTGTGTTAGAGGCGCCTGCGATCCTTGTGTCAAAACAGTAGGCGCTTCATCGGTTGATGACTTCTTTTGCTTCTTTCTTTTGGTATTTCCTGAGGTTGATGCTTTCTTCTGCTTATTTGTCTTATTACATCCTTTGGGCAACTGTCGATCCGCTGCTGTCTTTCCCTTGCACGTCCTTGAATTGTGCCCAAAATTCCCACAGCTTTTACACTTGACAGTTGTCAAGATTCTAGGTAACACATTGCTTGAAATGGGCTCATCATTAGACTTGTTTCTTTTCTTTTTGGGTCGTCCTGGAGCTCTCCTCATGACTGGTGGATTAATTGGTTTACCTTCCGTTGTTGGCCAAAGTCTTGGACCATTCGAAGGTAGAACAATATAAGAGTATGTGGCCTTGAAACTTGTTTTCCTGTGCAGCAAGAATTTTAGTATTTCAGTTCAGCAAGAACTCAGAATTTCAGTATCAACTCAATAAGAACTCAGTATTTCAATATTTAAATATCAGAATTTCAGAATTAAGTATTAAGTATATCAATATAAGAACTCAGAATTTCAGTATTAAGTATATCAGTATATCAGTAACTCAAAATTAAGAATTTCACTATAAGAACTCAGAATTTCAGAATTTCAGAATTTCAGTATTTCAGTATATCAGTAACTCAGAATTAAGAATTTCACTATAAGGAACTCAGAATTTCAGAATTTTAGTATATGAGTAACTCAGCATTGTATATCAGTATATAAGTAAAATACAAATACATACCTATAATACTGTGACACAAAAGGAAATGTGTCAGCCTTTTTGTGTAAAATACAACCAATGGCGTGAACACATGGAATGCCGCTTAGAGCCCATTTACGGCAAGCGCAGTGATGTAGTTATAAGTTCACCTCGTAAGTGTCCGTACCATTGGTCACACTAAAGATATTGAAAGCATCATCTCCGTGCCATGTTGGTGTCCAACCACCAGCTTCCCTCTTCAATCTTTTAATAGTTCGTTCCACCCTAGGACAAATATTGCCTCTGAATCGAGTAATGAGATTTTTCTGCTTCACTATCCTTGTTGTAATGTAATGCTTTATACCTTCGAGTAAAATGATGATGGGCTTGTCTATATACTCCAATATAGCCATGTTGAACGCCTCACACATGTTATTTACCTGCAAATCACAATGACTGTAAGTGCGGAATGCAGACCTACTCCACATGGCAGCCGGAATGTCCTTCATGTCTTTACAAGCAGCTGGATCGATAAGTTCAATTTTTTTCATGGCTCTTTCCCAATCTGGAACTACAGTTGCCCTAGATGCTTGCCATAGTAACTCTTTCATACGTGCGCCAGGGTACCTCTTCTTCCAGTTTCCATACAAGTGCTTAACACACAACCTGTGTTCTACATTCGGCCCCAACTCAGCAATAGCAGGTACCAAGCCCTATCATAATACAACAATGTTAATATTGTATAACATAATCAGAAAGGAAATAAATAATGAAAAAAGTAAGATAACAACCTTTTGTTGGTCTGAAATAAAACCATAAGACCTTGGAAAAATGTTGTTCAGATCTGCTAATAAAAGATCCAGAAACCACTTCCATGAGTCTCTTGTCTCGGCTTCCACCACAGCATAAGCAATTGGATAAATCTGATTGTTCCCGTCCATTCCCACTGCCGCCATTAGCTGACCACCGTACTCACCCTTCAAAAAACACGCATCAAGACCAATCAAAGGCCTGCAGGTATATGCGAATGCTGCTTTACAGGCCTCTAGACATATGTATATCCTCTCAAAAACAGGTCCAGCATCAGACATACCACACTTGATTATGACAGTGGTATTATGATTAGACCTTCTGAGCTCCTCGGCATAATTTCTCAAATATGCGTATTGCTCAGTCTCAGCACCATGTATTAGTTCCAATGCTCTTGTTTTGGCCCTATATGCTTGTGCCAACGACAACTTCGCACCCCACTTTTCAAGTGACTCTGCAACCAACCCCTTTGGCCTTATTTCAGGTGTATGTCTCAAGAGTGGTATAAATTTCTTAGCCAACCATTCTGTTGTAGCTTGCCTATTCTTAGCAGTCCTATGACAAGTGTGATCATCAGTCACGCTCACCAACTGCCAGTATTCGTTCGCTACCCTTTTACTAAATCTCATGTAAAAGGGACAGTCCTTATCACACCTAACAACAACTCGTTTCCTATCGTTTTTCGTGATATGTAGGTTTTTTATCTTTTCCATTGCAAATGACTTCACTGCCCCTCTAATAAGACTTTTTTAGGCAAATGACATTCCAAGCTCAAATCTCACATGATCCCCAATTTCGGGCATTTTAAACTTCGGAAAAGTAGGTTCATCACCTTCGTCCTCACTTCCTCAGGGAGTATCAAGTTCATCTGATTCAACATCATAGGCTTCTTGAAAATCAGATGCTTTGGTTGGTTCTTGGGTTGAGGAGACTTGGGTTGCATCGTTGTTTTCTTGTGTAAATGTGTGGCTTGGTACCTCGTGTGTCCAATCCCAATCATCCTCAACTAAGTCATCATTTACAAAATCTTCACTATCACCCAAATCATCTTTCTCATCTTGCACAAAATCTTCGTCGTCCTCACTTTCATCCTCATTTACTCCTTCTTCCCTCTCTTCCACATTTATTTCTTCCCTCTCTTCCTCGTTTATTTCTTCCCTCCCTTCCATATTTACTTCTTCCCTATCTTCCATATGTATTTATTCTCTCTCTTCCATATGTATTTCTTCTCTCTCTTCCATATGTACTTCTTCCATCCCTTCCATATTTACTTCTTCCCTCTCTTCCACATTTACCTTTTCCCTCTCTTCCACATTTACTTCTTCCATATGTACTTCAACATACTCTCTTGCTTCTTCTTCTGTTAAAACTTCGGGTTCATCTACTACATGCTCAACATAGATATTACCAATATCGTAGCCCTTCATGTCTTCCCCAAATTTCAACACATCTGCATCACTGTCAAGAGGTCTTAGCCCACGCTCAAACGATAATTTTGGGTGATGATACCACATGCCCTTGATTTTTACATAACCCAACTCATTTATAACCTTCATAAAGTCCATATAACACATATAATCCACATCAAATTCCCAATTCAGCTCTTCTACCTTTCCATTAACATAAATCTTACAAGGATACAGAACAAAGTACCCCCCATGATTAATCCTTAACCTAACTACACTTTTTTCAGCTGGCCTATAACAAAAAAACAAACAATTAACAACATACCTAAAACAAACTTCCAAATATTATAAACATGAATGAGCAGCAGAATTTCAGTTCAGCAAAATCTCAGCCACAAAGCACCCCTAAGTTAACGACAACAAACTCTCAGTTCAGCAAAATCTCAGCAAATAATCAAAATACTATAAACATGAATTAATAGCAAAATTTCCAGTTAACAACATACCTAAAACAAAACTTCTCCTCTGGCTTAGACTTAGAAGAAGACATTTCTGCATATGAAATCAATTGAAGGTCTGCGGTGAAATTAGGGTTTTCAAAAGAAGATTAGGGGTGAAACTACGAATTCGAAATTACCTGGAGGATGCTTTTTTGTTGGATGCGATTTGGACGTGATTTGGAAATGGTTCAGACCTCAAGTGTTCCTTTCCCTTTCGTCATGCTTCTTCACTGAAACGTTCGTTCTTTCCCTTCTTCGTTTGGCTAATGGTTCAAACCTGTGTGTTTTGTTTTTAACTAAAACAATAAAATAAATAAACATAAATTACTTACTTTTTATTATTTGTTGGTGAAATGACCTGGCATTTGACATTAGCGAAATAATAATGCCACGTAATTTAAAAAGTGCCACATAGGCGTTTTTGGTAGCCAAAGTGGGGATTGGGGACCAAAATTGTTTAAAAACAAAACAGGGGGACTAAAATCGTGAAAACACTAAAATAGGGGGACCAAAACTGTAATTTAGCCTTTATTTTTTATAAGTTATATTTTTTATTATTCATATTCTAAACTAATAATTAAATGTGAAACAGTATAATTTTATGTAATTTCGACAAATTTTTTATTTTCCATTCAATAGTAATTAATAAATAAGTTCTTTGATGGTAATTATATAATGTTTAAAAGGGAGCAAATTATATATAAATTCAATGATTGTTATTACATTCTTTTATAACTTACTCATTCTCATATGATATATTATATATATATATATATATATATATATATATATATATATATATATATATATATATATATATATATATATATATATATGAGGAGAGATCAAATTATACCCGAAGAGTTACACTCATTTAATAACTTCACATCGGAGAATTATTTTTTTAAAATCAACCGTTGGATTGAAACATATTGTCATATAGATCATACCTATAAAATTTGAGATTAATCTATAATGATTTACTATGTCGTCAAGATACAGAAAGATTAACGTCAAAATGGACTTTCATATAACGTTAATTTTGATGTAATTCGATGACATAGTAAATAATTATAGATAAATCTCAAATTTTATACGTATGATTTATATGATGATATCTTTCAATCCAACGCTTGATTTCAAAAAATAATTATTCGATGTGAAATTATTGAACGGTGTAACAATAATTTCACATCGAATAATTATTTTTTGAAATATATATATATATATATATATATATATATATATATATATATATATATATATATATATATATATATATATATATATATATATATATGTTGTGAATTCAATGCCAAGAACAAAGTATAAAACAAGGAAAGAATAAAGAACAAGGAAGAAGAAGAACATAAGAATTGGTTATAACTGCTATTCTTTTACTTTCTCTTAGAAAACAAGATTACAAGTTTACAAGAATAACAAATAACCCATCTCACCCTAAATTAAGATTTGCAGCATGCAATGATGATAGACTAGTATGCTACTTGTAATAAAACCTAACATACTAACTAATGGGCTTTTTCTACAAGGTCCATTACACAAGCTAACTTAACAAACTAGGGTTTAAACACTAAAACCTAATTTAACATGCTAATGACCCTAGCATCTTCAACACCTGCATGCTAGACCTATCTTCTGTAACACCCCTTTTCTAATACCCCAAATATTTAAACATATAATCAGAGTAAATAAGCATACATATAAATAAAGGGCGTCACATCAACGTTTTCAAAAACTAAAAACTTTCAAAAACCAATATCATTCATCAATCAAATATACAATTACACCTGGTCATCAAGGTAACACTATTCACTTGTCATAATTCATCAAGAATATGCTTCACAGCGGAAATAATAAATACTCATACATTTCATAAATGCTCATGTCCCATACCATAATCATATATCAATAATAATCCAAAAGATAATATAACGTCACATCCAAGATATTCGACACCATGGTCTCTCAACAACAAATAACAAAACATACATGTTCACAAGATAATATCATAATACATATCCAAAACAAAACATGAGTTCAATACTACTAATTCCAACCCAGTGTTACATGACCAGAGCATTGACTCACTACCTAATCACCCAACAAACGCGGACGCTCTCCGGCTAAACCCTGCACGAATGTTGAAAGTATTTGTGGGTAAATATTTTCGGTAATATATCGTATCCACAGGGATTGGTTTAATATCACTGCCGTTCTATAGTTAATTATTTTGAGTGAGAAAAAGTAATTGGATTTGTTTTATGATTATAATGCTATCAAATCTAAACAATAGTTTAAATGCAAATACTGAAAGTTTGTTAACGATTAAGGAAACATGTTGAGCTTCAGGGTTCATCAACCTATTCCTATACAATGTATTGATCAAATCACAAGTGAACAATCATTTGAAATATTATCTTCACTTATCCCCAAATATGATTCCATGTCTGCAAATCAAATTAGATAAACTTTTACCGGTACGAGATTCGATCTCTCCAAATATCAATATCGATAATAGTAATAAGGAACGATAATTATGAAAACTCAATCACAATTCCATCTCTGCGAACTGAGATTGAATCAATATAGTAACCTAGGGCAAAAGTTAGAATCTTTTCTTTCGATCAAAGACTCCACAATGATTTAAAATAAAAACAAGGTTTCTTATTGATAATAAATTCAAACAATTGTTCATAGGAAAAAATCAATGGTATTGTATATTCATAGGTTAACTACTACCTTAAACTCAACAAGAGGAATTTAGCTCTCCATAGACATGAAGAACACACAAGAATTAATAGAGGGATTCATCTTCATCAACGGAATGTCTTCAATTGGTAAAGATTTGGCCTTCGATTGTTGTTCTCGGCTTCAAACTCAGAATGCTCTCCTAATTTCGCTCACAAAAGATCTGACCTTTACTTGGAAGCTAGGGTTTTTATTTATAAGTTTTGGGCTTTTAATATCGAGGCCGCGGCGCGGCAACGGATGAACGCGGCGCGACACAAAACAGAGACTTTTTCGCGGCGCCAGCTAGAACTCCCGCGGCGCGCCCTTGTCAAACTTTGTCTTCTTGTTTTGCCTTTGAGACTTCTAGCTATCTCTCCTCCTCATGTTCTTGTAAAGCTCATTTTCAGCTCCAAACCTGCATCAATAGTACCCACAAGTGATTCGATTTGCTTTACACATGAACTAAACTTGTTCAGCTCAATTCTTACTAAAAACCTATGGATCTATCACAATTTGCATTAGTTTAGACGAGAAATTACTTATATTAACACATGAATTTACCATTAATTCACTCCTAACAACGAACTACTAAGCTTCGGAACCTGCACGTTACCAACAAAGGGTAACATTCAAACAGAAGGGTGATAATTCAAATTATTATGAAGAAAGTATAATAAAGTACAATGATTTAATTAATAATCATAGGAATTCATCACACTTCGCATAATCATGTAAATAGCATTATCTAATATATTTCACATGTTCAAGTATGCCACAAACTCAAAGCTTTGATATTCAAAAGAATCCAATACTATTATTCCAAATATACACATAAACTATAATTATCACATATTCATATTTATCACAATTTCATGTATCAAACATCACCAAATTCAATTATCACATCTCATACACACATAACAATCACATAAATGCATATATTCAAACATCACATAACACTAAATGTGACTCAATGCAAGACATGTGACTCTATGCATGTGGTACCGAATGAGAACCCCACGTTTCACCGCTTTCCGATTCAATATCTAGAATCCAAGCCACGCTTTCGATCCGGACAAGATCAAAGCTAACACGCCTATAACCATTTCATCAATCTTAACTTACCGTATACTACAATAATCCAACTTTATGAATTATCCACCAATTGTATACGATATTCATAACACATAGATATCATTCACATATAAAGGCCAAAAAATAATTACGATTCACAAAATCCAATTAACAATAGTAACCACACTATCTCATGTTAATTCACATTCACCAATTATATATCACAATCAATCAACTAATCACTAGGATTCATGTCAAACGGCTACCCACATAAAACAATTCACAATTCACAATTTATCATTTCCATCACAAAACCAACATTTATTATAAAGATATTCAAATCAAACACAATTACGATCGATTCGTAAAATATCAAAATTTCAACAAAATAACACCACCATATTAATCTACTAATTAAACTTAGCTACCATGTAAATTTTCATTAAATTCTGGGCAACTAATTATACCGTTTAATTCGGCTATTTCGATCAAACGGGACTGTTTTGCATTTTATAATTACAGTCCTCATTTTCAATTTGTATCATACCAATAAATACTTCCTAAGTAACAATGCACATGGAACGAAACAGGACACAAATATTGGAACTACAACATGAAATAGTAACGAGAACCAAGACGCATAAGGCATAAAACGAAATGAACATTTGAGGCTTAATGGGGTTTCATTTTCCATTTCATACCATTATATATATATAGTAGCTGCATATGTATGAAGTAGAAACGAGACAACATAACAGCAGACACTGTAGCATGAAAAACACAAATACCATGGCTAATTGGGTGTGCCGACCGTCGTAGCTACAAGTCCCGAACAGCAAGGTGTATTTGTTTCCAATTCAATTTTCTATTCCACACAGCACTTCAATATCATTTCCAAATTCAATTCTAATTTCAACACAATAACCTAATCATGTTAATCTACCCATTGACCCAATCATATTAACCCATAATAATAAGGATTCTTCCCCTTACCTTGAATCAATCTCCTTCTATCTTCTAGTTTCTCCCCAAATCCTCTTCTCTTCTCCTTTTTCTCCTCTAGCCTCTTTTTTCTTTTTTTCCCTCTGTAACTCGGTGGGAGAACTAACTTTTTAGAAATATGCGGATAGCAAGAGTCGCCACCGACTTTTATTTTATCCAATATATAGAAAGGATAAAAGAACAGAAAAGACCTTTGAAATTATTTGAGTTCGGGGGTAGGTTATACAAAGGGAATGTGTAAGCACCCTTTGTATCCATGGTTATCCATGGGCTCTTAATTGCTTAGTTCACTTTTTGTTTTCAAAATGTTGAAGTGAATAGAAAAAGAATTTGAATAAGGACTTTAGCTTGTAAAATAAGCGTAGCCTTTTTAAAGGTTTTTTGAAAGAGGAAAGTTGAATTTAAACCAGAGCAAGCAATTAAGAGGTAGGTACCCTTAAATTATAAAAATTCGTTCTTTTAGCTTTTCAGGGCTATATATACCATAGGAGGGTAGGAAGCCATTTTATTGGATGTAAAGGGTCATCGGAATAATCGTTCGCCATAAGACTGACCCTGCCATAAAGAGGGCAAGTAGTCTAAGGGAAGGATATAATAGTCATTTAATATTTTAGGCAACAGGCGAGGATACCTTAGCAATGGGGACAAATCATCATTTACCGAGGCAACATCGAGGGACAAAATTGATGATGAATGAACTGAGGGAAACATTTGCTTTAGGTATCCTCGGAATCGAGGGACTTGACTATTTTAAAGGCATAATTAGTAAGGCAACAAGGCAACAGGCAACGAGAGAGGTCACCCTAAAGGTGTGTGTGTGGCACAATCATGTGGTTCAGTTCAGTGATGTTTATCTTATAAGTTAGTTATTCTAATTCAATTCAAGGTTGCACTCCCTAGGATTACTAACCACGCAGTTAATATTATGGCGAAATAAAAAGGCAGAAAAATAAAATCTTACGCTATTACAATAAACACCTTGGGCAAAAATAAAAGGGCAAAATAAAAAGAGAATAATTATTTTAGGGTAATCGAATGGCTTGAGCCTTCATCGATCCTTGATCTACCCTGGAAAATAAGAATGAAGAAGAGAAAGGTTAGTGCATTATGGATCTATTGATTATTTACACAAACCCTAATGTAAACCAAAATAGGCAAAACAATTAATTTAATATTTTTAGTAACTATTAAGAGTTAAGAAAATCGAAAGTTCGATTAAATTTAATAATTAGACAATTATTGGATTAGACCCTAATTAATTAATTAAAAGCAGATGTGAAAAAAACAATAACTTTTATTGTAAAAAAATGATTATTAATGTTATGAGAAAAATCGAGTTTTCGATTAAATAAATTAGAGAGTCATGAAAATATTTATTTAATAATTAGAATGTTTAAATAAAATAATTTTAATAATTAAAAAAATAAGATAGAGGAAAGGAAATAAATAAAAGGGGTTTATGTAATTAAAAATAATAAAAAATTATAGAAACTTAGCTCTATGATTAGGTGTGGCAAGCCTGTGAGGGACTATGGTACGCCTGCTGCTTCTGGCGCGTCAAATTCGTCAATACGCACATCTGATGATAGATGGAAAGGTTGCATCATGGTCATAGATGGACTATACACACCGGATCTGTAACAAAAGTCTTTTATAAAAAAATAAAGGGAAAGCGCAGGAGATGGGGATCGATCCAAGGTACTCTTGTTTACCAATGCGCCCTTTGCCATCCATACTACATTCATTACTTGATATTAATATGCAACATATATAATATAAAAAAAACAATTTAAGAAAATTTGAACAAAAGAAATCTTCGCGCCCAGACCACTCGTCTTCTCCATTTGAATTTCTTTTTACCAGGGGTTTTACCTACAAACAAAAACCGTGGGTAAAGCCTATAGCCACGGATTTCAAGTGTCACTACACGCCTGCAAACATCAAAATCTGTTATACGATTCAAATAAATTCCAATTAACCATCCAGATACACAAAATTCTATCCCCTGAACGCGATGAAACTATCAATTTCGATCAATTTGTCCTCTATTCACGATTCCCAAATTTGAAGCTTTGGAACCCTAACCATGGCACAATCTTTAACCTGCAACTAAACTCCAATCAAAGTATCCAGAAAGTATGCAAGCATGATTCTAAACCTAAATATATGATCAAAACGCATTCATATTACGTGGATAGTCGTAATAAAAAAAAATCAAAAGTGGCAAACCGTGATGCTCTTCTGGATCGATGCAAGGAGTTATGGACGATGAGGATGATTGGATTAGCTTCAAGAAACGTCCAGGGATTGATTGGGATACTTAAAACGCTTTGAATCCTCCCCAAACCATGAGAACGGTTTTGACCTTTTCTTGAATTTTAAGGAACTCGGTTAGGGCTTCCAAGGCTGCCAATCCTTATGAACTCTGTCCCCTAATGCTAAGCCTCTATTATGTATATATATGTGATGAATTTAGGCCACAAATTGGATCACATCTTGGTGAATTAAGGAGATTGAAATTTGATTGATTTTTGAATGCAAACTTTCTAAATTGGCTCCAATCTTATCCCTATCCTTCCAATCTCCTTTGCAACGAAAATTGATTAAATATTTGACATTTAGGTGATTGCAATTGATTGGGAATCAAAGGAAAATCAAATTTTTTGAATTTCTTTCCCTTATTTGATTTAAACGGTATTTTAAATGAAACAAAAATTCAAATAAAATATAATAAAAATCAAATAACCATGGGATTGAGTTTGGAGGCACTTATTGACTTGGGGAACAAGTTTGGATCTTAAAAGATTGGGCCTCTTTGCAAAAAAAATCATTTTAGACCATATTTACTTCACACTTTTCATCCAAATTGTCCAACTTTGACAAGGAATATCTCTCTCTCAATTTTTAAGATATAGAGGAGTTCTACGACATTTTGGAAACTTCAAGATGTCCTATACAAGCCACTTTGGAAGCTTTTTTCCATTTGAGGATTTTATCTTGATGATATGGGCTTTGACAAAACACTGCTTTTAGTTGACTTTCAAGAAGGACCTATAATCTTTTGATCCATATCTCTCAAATGAAGCATTTGTAGACTTGGCATGTGAGAGACAAAGTTGTAGAGAATTCAATTTCCTTCATAATGAGCTTTAGATGGAAAATTTCTGATGTTCCATGTGAAAGTTATGGCTGGTCAAAGTTCAGTTGACTTTTAGGTCAAAAACCCTAATTTAGAAACTGAGTTTTGTTGATTTCTGAACTTTTCTTGATGAATCATGATCAATCCTTGATCAAATGATGAATGATACTTCAAAATAAGGATGTTGACAAAAAATCAGGAATTTTGACTGTACTTTCACCATAGTTGACTTTTAGGTCAAACTAGTCGATTGTTGACTTTCTGAACAATTGATTGAGCAATCCTTGGAATTGAAGTTTGTATTTTGTCATAGAGATAGTTTGAAACATCATAAGCCATATGAAATCCATTGGGGATCTTGATCCATCAATTTCCTTTAAAGAATTCAAAACCCTAGTTTAGCAAGCCCTTGTTTAGGAGAGTGTGTCTTAGGTTAATCCTTGAATCTTGAACCTTTGTCTGAGATTGAAAAGTGAAATGAGATGGGCAAATTTTGGGGTGTGACACCCTCAAATGAGTTATAACCTCTAAAACCCTATTTTCCTTACTATCTCTATTTTTAATGGGCTTAATGTAACACCCTATAATTTTAATTTTTAATTTATTTGGTATTTAAATCAATAATTAGAATTATTTGGCTTTTTGGAAACTATTTGGAAAGTTTGGTGTAAGCCATTGGGCCATGTGTGGCATTAGTAAGGAAGGGGGGGTGTTATACTAGTAAAGCCTTTTTACTAATTAGAATCTTTTTTCACAAAAGTAAGGAAATTGGGAGAAAGGAAAAAGGAACGTGAAAAGCAGAACAGAAGAGACGAAAGATTTGGAAGCTGATACGTGAAGAGGAACTGTAGAGGAAGAGACCTATCAAGAATTTTGACTAAGGTAAGGGGGGACTCTTCGGTTAGCATCTATTATCGCATTCTTAGATGATAATATTGATTAGGGATGTCGTTTGAGTCAATTGGATTGTATGTTAGGTTAGGAATGTTATAATTGATGAAATTGCATGAATTGTTGGATTAATAATGTTTTGTTTTGATGTATATGATGTAATTTGTGATTGTATGATTGTAACTGGTGTTTAGAGTCGATTTTGGGGAGGACCTAACCTAGCTAGTTTCTATGCAGGGTCGCTAGTGGTCCGCTGAGCGGAGGTCTGAAGGAAGTTCGCTTCTGCCTCACGTCGCTAGTGGTCCGCTGAGCGGACCTTGCTGTGTAGAAAATTGTCCAAACTTGAAAATGATGTATCTTTTTAACCGTTGGCCTGTCTTGAGTGCCGTTTTGAGTATGATGGACCTCATAACATAACCTATGCGTTTAAATGAAGAAATGATGGGTAACCTTCGATTATTAATGAATCATGATTTATTGCTGGGTGAATGATGTATTGTGCATATATGTGATGAAATGTGATAATACATGCTATGTTGAAGCAATAATCATGTGATGATTTATTGGTTGTTTGACGATGAAGATTAGATAATATTTGAATGACGTTAACATATATAAACATGCTTTGATGATGATGATGATTTGAGTATTGAATGATGCTACTCATTAGCTTGACGATGATATAAGTATGTTCATATATGTTTGCATTCATTCATAATCATTTGTTGAGGCTGTATCCATGATGATGTGTTAGATCAGTGAAGGGCATGATTCCCATTGTGTGGAATCTGTGCTGGCAGGACCGTATCTTGAAGATGTTGGATCGGCCGGTGGGTTATTCTCATTGATGATGTTTGGTACCACATGCATAGTGTCAGTAATTACATATGCATGATTTTCATAACATGATTGAATGTGTTTCAGTGTTATGAATTGATGATGTACTAGTTGTGTAGTTGTT
The DNA here is from genome assembly GCF_029867415.1 of Vicia villosa. NCBI lineage: Eukaryota > Viridiplantae > Streptophyta > Magnoliopsida > Fabales > Fabaceae > Vicia > Vicia villosa. The sequence goes on along the minus strand of NC_081182.1, from coordinate 119,864,201 downwards.
GAATTGTATGAATATAATACAATTGGGTGAATTATATAACTATGATGTTTTATTATTTATGATGCAATAATATTTGTTAATTGCGATGAGACTCACCCTTACATGTTGTTATTTTCAGATTGAGGTAGCGGCTTTCCGACTTGGTGAGGATTAGCTCATGAGTCAGTGTGTTTTAGTTAGCGTCAGGTGTCATGCTCTGATATAGTGTAACACTGGGGGACGTGATGTTTTGAGTTTATGTTTTATAACTCTAATTGTTTGTTTTGAATTTGAAGGATAAGTTTTAAAAGATGTTGAACTTATCTGCATGATTTAAATTTCGATGTGTTGACATGAATTATTATGTATTATGATGAATTCCTCAGTGAACGCATGACAATGACATTTGATATTTATTTTAAATATGAATTGTGGCACTCTTGTTTTCATGTTTACTCTGAATATTTATTTAATTGCCGCGAGGTTTAGAAGGGTGTTACACTTAACCCACAAATCAATTTCATATTTTATTTCTACTACTTAGGCCCAATTAGTTATATCTCTCTAATAACTTAATTAACCCATTAAACCCAATAAACTCAATTATACACAAAATCAATTAATTCAATTAATTATTATATCACATAATAAATAAATAAATAATTAACACACCAAATAAAATAAAATAATATAATAAAATAAATACGGATAAAATCCTCCAATAACTCAATGTCTCATATTTCTAGTCTAATCTTAATTACTCGAAAAATTCCCAAAAGGATAAATATTAACTCATTAATATTTTTAATACTAAAAATATTAAAATTTTAGATTAAACATCGATTCACTATCCCGAACTAATACCGACTAAATCGTCCCAAAACGCGAAAATTTCAATAAACATCACAAATGACTAAATAAGCAAATAATTATTTTTCAGGGCGTTACAACTCTCCCCCACTTAAAAGATTTTCGGCCTAAAAAATTTACCTCAAAAGAACAACTCCGGATATGAATCCTTCATCTGACTCTCAAGCTCCCAAGTCACATTACCACTAGCCGGTCCACCCCAAACGACTTTGACCAAAACGATCACGAAGCTTCTTCACCTCTCGATCTTCAATCCGCATAGGTGATGTATCAACCGTCAAATTATCTCTTACTTGAACATCATCTAATTGAACAACATGTCATACCCTAATTTTGACCCCCCTGAGATGTCACACCTCCAGACTTTTCATCAAATTCAAAACAACTACTCAAAGCAGTCACTTAGTCATCTGGCACTTAATCAAGGATATTCAGGAACAAAAGAGCTCAGGAAAAGGATCAATCAATAGGAGAATAACATCTAATACAATCACATAACTCAAATGATTCATTCATTTACCTATGATTGATTAGACACCAGACACCTAGACCCAGGTTTGCTCAGCTAGGGTTTTGAACCCATCAAGGACTAAAATCAGGGACCACATTTGGGAAACCCTAAAAAGACCCATGGCATCACTCAAAGGCTTAAATCATCTTCAAATGATCCATATGACAATATCCACTGGGCATTGTACTTTAATTCAAGATCTACAGTCATCAATTTCATCTGGTCGACAATTAGGGTTTTTGACCTGATTCACCAAGATAGTTGACTTTTAATCAGAACATGGATCCAAAACTCAAAACATGACTCAAGAAATTCTATTACCTCAATATAATCCATTCACATCGTTCATTTAAGGAGGAGAGTTTGATTCATCACAAAAGTCCAAGATTTCACTTCATTTGGAAAAAGTCAACTATGCAAGATCACCTTTGACTTTTAGGATTTTTGGTCAAACCATGACTTTTAAAGATCAATATCATCAATATATGATTATTTAAGTCATTTGGCAAAAGAAATTCAAGAAAATTCATCATGGATCAAAAAGTCAGGAATTAGGGTTTTTAAGGGTACTTTGGGAACTCAAAATTTTGCTTACACACTCAAAAAACTCCCAAAATGAAAGTTGTAGATCTTGAAAAATAAAACAACATCTTACAATGCAACTTTTTTCAAGAAATCAATCATTTAAGAGATTTGGGATTTGGAAGTTATAGGTTATAAAAAACTTAGAAAAAATTCTAAGTGTTTTTAACCTAGTTTTCTTCCAACTTTAGGCCTGTTTTTCAAAAATTTCCCAAATGATTTTGGAAAAACCCTAAACTAATGAATTGAAGTACATGTTAAGGGCTTTCCAAATTGTGCTCAACATTCTCCAAATTCATTTTGAGCTAAGAGTTATGCTTGTTCAAAGTTGGCCTCATGAAGTAAAATTATAGGTCATGTACCATTTTGAAACTTTGCAATTTTGTGCAAATGACTTCACCAATGGATTCTATACGACCCATAACACATAAGAAAATATGTCATACATTCATTTTCACCATGGCATAAGAATTGAAGAATATTCCCAAAACAAGAACATGTGATTATGTAATCATTACTTTTGAGAATTTATGGTAAGTGATGATTCATCAATTGGAATCTTCTCCTAAACCAATAGAAAGCTTCTACACATCATAAATGTTCCTTAAGATATGCAAGGATCAATGGCTAGGGAGAATGCTCAAAAATGCCATCATTGCATTTGCAAGATTCCTTGAATTTCTTCATGGCCAAGAAACCAAAACTACCTCACTAAGCAAGCTCACTCTCTTCAATCTATACAGAGATCTTTGCCTATAAATAGAAGTGTCATCCTTCATATTAAACACACCAAAGCAACCCTACTTCTTGCTTTCTCTTTCTCTCCCTCATGCTTATGGTTTTCAAAAGTTCTTTGGCAAGAAGAATCGATTTCTTCAAACCAGAGCTTTTCTTTTGAAAGTAAGCATTCTAACATCTCAAGGGGGTTCATTAGAAGTGATCCAAGCACCTGGATCATTTCTATAAGTGGAGGAGCACCATAGTCACTTCCATTTTGAAGCTCGAGCCTTTGGAGGTCTGTAGCACAATTCAGGAGGTGTCAAGCAAGTCCAAGCATCTAAACAGGTTTCTTAGGGTGTGGTGAAGCTATCCAGATGGTCGCAGCTCATCTGTAAGTTCAGAATCCTCAACCTCCATTTTCATTTGAAGCTCAAATCGAAGGAGTCGAACAGGACAATTTCGAAGCATTCAAGTTACAATAAGCATTTAGTTAGCATCAGTGAGTCCCCAGGAAGCTTTTAGGATCATTCAGCCATAGCCAGAAGTTCTCCACCATAGCCATCGACCTCCATTTTTAGAGGTATTTTTTCAAACTCTAACACTCATATTTAAGTACTCTTCTTGATATATCTCGACACCAGTTTGTGCAGCATCATTAGAGGATTAAAAACCCTCTATCATCATTCATTTATTCATCTTGTTCATCATTTAATTTTAAAATTAGGGTTTATGTGTTCTTCGTGTTCATACTGAAATTCGTTAGTTACACTTAGAATAAATGAATTCTGAATCCATGATCATGTTCCTCGTCTAAAAACGAGCAAAATTGATGTTTACATCATACCATTTGGTTGAGAAACCAGAGAGTTAGAAATTCAAATTCTCACGAGCTCATGGAAGAAGATGATTATGGTGGCGCGCAAATTTGAATCTCCTGGGTGTTTTTAAAATAAAACTAATTCATGGTGGTGATATTACAAACTGAGCACGTAGCTTAGTTGGTCAGGTTTTGTGAAGTAGTTGTCAAGGGCGTGGGTTCAAGCCTTGCTAGGGCCAAAACCAATTTTTTACCACTTTTCTTCTCTAATTTCTTCATAACTTAAACCATTTAATTCACTTATCAAATTAATTCATTTTAACTTCATTTTTCACACACTTGTCAATTAATATATCTATTTTATGAACAATAAAAAAATCACAAAAAATATTATTTATTTCATGTATTTTTTATTAGGTTTAAAATGGTGTATTTTAAGTATTTTCTTAATACTTCAAATTTATGTTTTCCTTTGTTTTTTAACCTAATTATTGTATGAATAATTTTGTGATAAAACCCTAAGCCATTTAGGTCTTAATTAGGTTTAGATTTCATCTTTACTTTAATTAAGTTGACTTTTTGTCAATTTTCAAAACTATTTTCAATCTCCGATCAAACGGACAATCCAGGTTTTCAGACAACAAAACCTTGTATCTCCTCAACTGTTTCTCATAAACAGTAATTCATTTTCAACGGGCCTCTAATAGAGTGTAAGTCCCAACACCTTTTTATTTTCTTAGTTTGTTTTCAAAAACTGTATTTACAAAATCTTCTTTCTGTTTTCAAAACATTCTTCTAGTATTTGAAGGGCATTATTCCCGGTGAAACTCTTCAGATACCTATGTGACCTATGTCCATCTTCACTTCTTCTGTTTTCAAAAACCTTTAACTGTTTATCATAAATATTCAACCGTTATCAATAAAAAAACAAAATTGCTGGTGAGGCTTTGTATATACATCTTCAAAGGCCTCCACTCCATCCAGGTTAGGCTTTACAGGCTTTCAATTTACAGTCTTTATCTAAATTACTGTCAAGTATAAACTGTATATATATTGTTTAGAACTACGTCTGAGTATAAACCTTAGGACAGTTGAACTATATATATATATATATATATATATATATATATATATATATATATATATATATATATATTATAGGACTATGGCCTAGGATTGAGAATGTCTTCCCGGTGAAGGCTCTTTCCTAATTAGAGATCTTTTAGTTCAAACCCTCAAGATGAATTATTCCCGGTGAAACATCTTGAAAAAGCCTTAGAACCCAAAATAGGATACATCCACCCAAGAGGAATTATTCCCGGTGAAACCTCTTACCCATTTGCTTAGAGCCAAAATAAGTTCAAAACCACATAGCTTTCTCTTGTGTTATAACAAGGACCCTCGACGAGCCTCGATTAGCCTCCTATTGGGCTTTGTACAAGGACCCACACGCTTCTTAAAAGCATTCCCAGCTTCCTCTTGAGCTTGTATACAAGGACCCATCAGGTTTCTTATAAACATAGGAACAGGTCTTTAGTTACCTTTTAGCCTACCTTGGTGAGTTTCTTCCATTCTTTAAACCAGACTTTAAACAAGCTAAGAATGTCTCAATCTCACATTGAGTCCACCTTTTGCAATGAGAGACATGGACAGTCTCTGTCACCCTTATCTTCATTAATCTTCCTTAGCAGAGTCTAGGATCCATAGTTGTATATCCTTAGTCAGTGTCAGCCTTAATCTTGGGCTTTAAACAAGAAGTCTCAACTAGATAATCTTTCTGCCAATAAATACCCCTAGAAAGGGTCAGCCTCCAAAATCACCCCTTAAATCCAAATTCCCTGGAAAGGGTTAGCTTCCAAAAGTTAAACTTTCAAAAGATTAAACTCTCCAGTAGAGTAAAACCCCTGGAAAGGGTCAGCCTCCAAAATCAGTTCTTCTAAAGTCATAATTCCCTGGAAAGGGTTAGCTTCCAAAAATTCAACTTTTAAAAGATAAATCTCACTTAAAGTCAATCTCAGTCAAAGTCAAGTCCTCAGTAGAGTCTAATTTAGGTCAATCATCCAAATAAATTCCCCAGTAGAGTCAATCTCCCAACCTGGGTCTTTCATTCAACAAAAGCACAATCCTCAGTAGGGTCAACCTTTAGGGTAATCCTCAACAGAATAATCCCCTCTGAGTCAAAAGTACCCACACTCGTAGATCTTTCTTCATTAAAAAGTCATCCTCAACCTTGGGCTTTGTACAAGGCACATACTCCTCTTAGAGTCAAAACCATACTCATAGGTATTCCCTTAGAGAGTCAGCCACAACCTTGGGCTTTGTACAAGGCAGATAATAGAGTCTCCCCAGTGAGTCCTTCATCATCAAGTAGCCACAACCTTGGGCTTTGTACAAGGCAGATAAACCACATTTCCTGTGTCAAAGATTCCTACCCTATAGGATCTTTTCCCCATAGAGTCATCCATACTCAGTTTCCTCAAACAGTCAACCACAACCTTGGGCTTTGTACAAGGCAGAAAACAATGTTTTCCCTAGCCAGAGAAGCCATAACCTTGGGCTTCATACAAGGCAGAAAATAACATATTCCCCGATTAAGAGTCAGCCACAATTTTGGGCTTTGTACAGTACATCAAAAATAAAATCCATCAAATAAACACTCTCCAACTAGAGTCAGCCTCAAATCTGGGCTTTGTACATAACACATATTTCCTTTAGTTAATCCCCAGTGGAGTCATCTCCCAGAGTCAATAAAATCAATCAATCAAAAAGCCTCAAGCTTGGGCCTCATACAAGCCAGCTAAAGTCAAATCTTTTATACAGTAGATAGATATAGCTTATCTCTATAGAGAGATCTTTCTCCTATCTCACCACATTCAAACAAACAAACATTACATTACATTTTAATTTTAATCAGTCTCCCATTTCGGATTTTGAAAGGCATGCTCTGTCAGTAAACCCAGGCATGTGGTAACTTTCCCTAATTTGGTTGAGCACCTTTTCTTTCATTCAAGACGCAGTTGACTGGTATACTTGCACATACGCAAGTAAGGTCCCCCTCTTGAATGAAATGAATTCAGTTATTCTGTCACTCTTTTAATGTTTGTGGTGGAATCGTAGAAATACCTCTCTGTAAAGATGATTTCATGTCTCTTTACCGTAAACAGAGATTTAATTCAAGCTTCAACCTTGAGCTTTAAGCAAGGCACCAAAAATAATTAATTTCCCTAATTAGTTCTCCGAACTACAAAAAGCTCTGACTTCCATTAGGGATATGTAGGCATGAGGTTCACAAGGAATCTCAGCGAGCTAATAAAATACCAAAAATAGTCAGTCTGTCTTTCTTTTAATTCAATTCAATTCCTTCTCCTAACACAAAGGAGAAACTTTCCCAATAATAACCAACAAACACAAACACATAGACACAGAGAAGGTTCCCGTTGAGTACTACGGATATGTAGGGTGCTTAAACTCTTCCCTATGTATAACCGACCTCCCGGACTCCATAATTTCTAGTCTAGGTGAATCCCCACACTTAGCAAACTCCTAGGGTTTATTTGAGATCTTTTTCCCCTTTCCTATTCGTAGGATAATTAAAAAGTTCGTGTGATATCGTAGGAAGAACTGAAACAAAATTCATCCCGCCACGGGCGCATTCTCCTTCTAAATTTCGCGTGAAGGGTCTAGCGTGTCGTCCTCCCAAGTGAAACAGGGAGGTAAAGAAAACGACACCCACCAAAAAATGGCGACTCTGATGGGGAGAGTAATAACCTTGGTTTTTCATCCAAACCAATGGTTGACCTGTGCTGGTCCAGCCCCCAATGAGGAATTAGGGATGCCAAATTCCCCCTCAAACAAGAGAGATCCTGCCTAACCTCTGTGTCTTTTCATGTGATTGTTGCATATATACTTGTTTATTTTGTTTTTTCTGTATCGGGAAAGGGCTTGATTCCCCCTTGTGGTGAGAAATCCTATACCCGGATTTGAGTGCAACATACGATAGGATGGAGGATGTCTTCTGTAACACCCTTCTAAACCCCGAGGAAATTTATAAAATAATTCAGAGTAAAACATGAAAATAAGGGTGCCACAATTCCAATTAAACAAATTTATCATAACTTCATTGTCATGCTTTCACTAAGGAACAATTCATCATAATACATAAACATCTCATGTTAACAGAGCGGAAAATTCATCATACGGATAAGCATAACATCATTTATGCAATATCTCACAAAATTACTCCAATAACAACAAAATAGAGTATCATCATCAACTCTAAACTAGCGTTCGCCCAGTGTTACAATATCAGAGCATGACACCGACACTATACTAAACGAACTAACTCATGAGCTAATCCTCACCGAGTCAAAAGCCGCTACTCGCCAATCTGAAATCATCAAAGTAAGGGTGAGTCTCATTCACAATTAACAAATGTTATCGAATCATAAACAATAACACATCATAGTCACATTATTCATCCAATTTCATTATATTCAGATTGTCAGGAAGTACTCATCAACACACAACAACAAATAGAATACATTACCAAGAGACAACACCATAATTCATCCAAACAAATCATAACCATTACACAATCATCACATATTATAACATTGGACAATCTTCCATTCATGTTATAATAACACAAGTAACCTAATGTAAATGCAACTATATGCATGTGGTACCAAAATCTGGGATAACCCATCTCACCGATCCACCATCGTCAAGGATACGGCAACACCCACTCACTAATTCCACACAATGGGAATTAGCTACCACTGATCCACCATCGCCAAGGATCAGCCACATAATGATTATGAATGCATGTATCAACCATAGCATGCTTATCACCCACATAAATCAACCAAATGTCATAATCATCAACCACCACAATAATCAATAGCCATACACAGTTATGCTATTTCTCAACCACAATAAAATACATATTTTACATCAACAATATATGTATAACAAACACCAATTACAACCACAACATCATAACAGGTAAATCATTCATTATACAGTGCAACAGCAATAACACCCCTCACAATCGTGTACCAAGTACCACAAAGCAACTCATCAACGACAGAGTATTTACCTCATCATTCCTCAAACACATGATGACCATATTTACCATGAACAACACCCATTTGCACAATTAACAGAAGCAACCACATTATCACAACATACATCATTGCACATATTCAATTATGCACACAACAACCATTGCACCTCATCAGCTATGCAAAACCAGAATAAACCACATTTGAGGAAAATGATACTTTTTAAAATAAAATCAAGTTGTTATTGTTTTATTCATTTCATATGGTAGAACATTCAATTCAAGGAACAACGTCCAAAACGGCGTCTAAAACGGACTTACGGTTTGAAAGTTACACATCTTTAACTTTTTACAAGAAAACAGTTATCGCTACAGCACGCGGCGCAACCAACGTTCGCGGCGCGACCTGACGCATACAAACACGTTCGCGGCGCCAACCTATGCACGCGGCGCGATGCGAGAAAACAAGTACGCCTTCGCGGCGCGAACTGGCAAAAGTCAGAGCTTTCATCGCATTTGACAGCATTACGGGATTTACCCCAAAATCCCCAAAACCAAACCAAGTTATGTTATGAACCTCAAATACCACCATATCAGCCACATACATGTTATAACACAAATATAACACACAAAGAGGATCATTTAATCATCATAACAATCATATAATCATACAATTCATCAAATCATACAATTCCCCTCAAAATCATCCCAAAACCCCAATCCATCATATAACCAATTGACACAAACAATGCATCTAAATCAGTCCTATTATCTATGATACGATAAAAGATATTAACCGGAAGAGTCCCCCCTTACCTTAGCCAAGGATCTTGATTAGCCCTCTTCCTCTTCTGTTCCTCTTTCACGTATCAGCACTTCTACTCTTCTGCTCCTCTTCCACATCTCTTTTCCTTTTTTCCTCAATTCCTTATTTTTATGAAAAATAGATTTTAATTAGTAAAGGGCTTTACTAACATAGCACCCCCTCTTTACTAACACCACACTTGGCCCAATAGCTCATCTCATAATTCTTTCTAAATAATTCCACCAAAATACCGAATAATTCCAAATAATAATTTAATTTCCGATTAAATTAAAATTAGAAAATATGGGGTGTTACATCTTCTCGGTGAAGGCCCTCTAATCTTGGTTCCCAAATCTACTCTTGGGATTTGCCTGGCTGGTTGTGATTAACTGCGCCAATGCATTCCGAGACTAATTTGTACCAGGAGGACCTAGAAACACATTAAACCCACTTAAAGCCTTCCTTAGGACGTAGAGCGGTGATTACGGAAGTAATTGTCACGCAGATACTACACTCAGAGAAAACTCTCTTATAGATACCAATCAACGTATCTTTAAGATTGAGCAAAAGCTCTGAGACCCCTAGAACCCGTTCTACAGGTACAAAAATCCTTATCCTTAGTTTACCCTGGGGCGAGGTTTGCGTTGTGACTCCATGACCACTATACCCTTCTACGCCATGTTTGTTTAAAAATTCTTGTGTGTGCATTCATGCATTCATCATAATAATAAAAAACAAACGAGTCTTTTTCGAGTCGTTTTTCAAGGAAACTAAATAACGAACGTTTTGAACTTCATAGAAAGAGTGAAACGGGGAAAGGACTTAAGGATCTATACCATGGATTACGGAAGAAAGAGAGCTAGGAAATACACCTTCAAGATTCCTAAGGTAGAGGAATTGGAAAAGCTAGGAAAACTGGTGGTCAACCCCCAGGCTTTCAAGGAGAAGTATGGAAAACTTCTGCCTCTTCTCAACACTAACATTGTGGATGGGATTCTTCCCACATTGGTACAGTTTTACGATCCAACGTATCACTGCTTCACCTTTCCAGATTATCAACTCATGCCTACATTAGAGGAGTACTCTCGTCTGGTTGGAATACCCGTGTACGCGCAAAATCCATACTCCGGTTTGGAAAAGAATCCTGACGACATTATCATTACTGCAACTACTCCCTTGAACGTAGTCGACATCAGAACTCATATGGTGAGTAAAGGAGGAATTCAAGGATTACCCTCCAAGTTCTTGTTAGATCAAGCTCGGTACTTCGTCAGCATCCAAGATATGAGTGCTTTTGAGGAAATCTTGGCATTGCTTATCTACAGTTGTTTTTGTTTCTGAACATTGACAACTTCGTCGACATCAACACAATTAAGATCTTCTTGATTGGAAATCCAGTTCCAACCTTGCTTGCGGATGCTTACCACTCTGTGCATTCAAGAAACCTGCAGCGAGGAGGATTAATCACATGCTGCGTACCGTTGTTAGACGAATGGTTCGTCTCGCACTTGCCAAAGTCTAGCACTTTCTGGAATATGAGGGATGGCCTTAACTAGTCACAGAAAATCATGTCCTTCACTCATACAGACATTGATTGGTGTAGTCCTGACAACGACGAAACCAAGATCATCTTCAGTTGTGGAAGTTATCCCAACGTACCCCTTATTGGAACTAAGGGAGGAATCAGTTATAATCCAGCTTTAGCCCGTCGTCAATACGGCTATCCCATGAAAAATATACCAAGTAGTATTCAATTGGAAGGTCTGTTCTTCAAGAACATCGACGATCATGGAAACATGCTGAAGAAGGAAATTGTACAAGCCTGGCGTCTTGTTCACACAAAAGGGAGAAGATTATTAGGAAAACATCTTTGCATCTCCCTGGATCCTTACCTTCAATAGGTACACGTCAGAGCATTCAAATAGTATAAGTACAATCTGGATATGGCTCCCGACAGAGATCAACTCAGGGCCATGACTCAAAAGGATAGAGAAAGCTTCAAGGAATACACTCAGAGATGGCGTGAAGTTGCTGCTCAAATTTGTCCTCCACTTGAAGAGAAAGAAATGACAAAAATTTATCTCAAGACTTTGAGTCCATTTTACTACGGGCGAATGGTCGCCAGTGCTCCAAGTGACTTTACCGAGATGGTAAACATGGGCGTACGTTTAGAAGAAGCAGTTCGAGAAGGACGCTTGAACAAAGAACCAGAATCTTCTATTGGTCCTAGAAAGTACGGAAGTTCTTTCCAAAAGAAAAAGGATCAAGATGTCAGCAATGTCTTGCACTAAGCTAAGAAGAAATTTCCACCTCAAGTTGCTACAATAACTCCGATTGTTAACTCAGCGCCAGCTTATCAACCTCGGGTTTCTCAACAACCATTTCAACAAAGGTCACAACAACCTCAGCAGTAGGTTCGACCTCCAAATTACAACAATCGGGTTTCAAGGTATCCTGCCTTTGACCCCGTACCAATACCGTATGCGGAATTGTTTCCAACATTACTGGCAAAAGGACTCATTCAGACAAGGAGTCCTCCAAATCCGGCAAAAAGTTCTTCACCATCGTTCAAGGCTGGCCAATCTTGTCCCTATCATCAAGGGGCACCAGGTCACAACATTGAGAATTGTCTCCCTTTTAAGACTGACGTTCAAAGATTAGTGAAGAGTGGAATGCTATCCTTCAAAGATACTAATCTTAACGTCCAAGAAAATCCTTTGCCGCAACATAAAGAAGCTTCAGTGAATCTGATAGATCAACACCCCAACATCATTCAAATCTACGACATTCGTCAGATAGGGGAAATCTCGTCAAGATGCATGCTAGACAAGCTGGATACGGCCATGTGCCACCTCACAACTACTTCACATGTGAAATTTGTCCAAAGAATAATCAGGGATGTGCTGTAGTTCAAGCTGCATTACAAGAACAAATGGACTTAGGATGGATCCAACACATCCGAGTCAAAACTGAGTACGACATCAACATGGTTCAAGGATGTCCAGGAGAATACAAAATCTATAAAGTTGAAGACCTCGAAGGATCGGTAGTCAGGTTCCATAAGACTTTAAATGGACTTGCCTACTTTGGAACGGATTTCCATCCTTACAGTAGATGCAGAATCTGTCGAAGAAATTCACGAGGATGTTTGCGCGTTCGTAACGACATTCAGAAACTAATGGATGAAAATACCATTACAGTTCTTGCCAATAGAGAAGATGACGAAGTCTTTACCGTATCTCCTCAAATTAATCAAGTTAAACAATGCAAGTCAAGTATGACAGCAGGAAGACAGAAATTGCTCCGTTAGTCATTTACTTACCAGGTCCTGTACCATATGAGTCCAGCAAGGCTATACCATACAAGTATAACGCTACATTCATTGAAAATGGTAAGGAAATACCATTACCTTCTGTTGTCAACATTGCTGACGTTAGTCGAGTCACCCGAAGTGGACGAGTCTTCAACAGAACAACAGAAAATATGGAGAAGCCTTCTGAAGAAGCACCACATAAGCAAGACAATCATCCGACCAATGCTGTTCAAGCGAAAGAAAATGATGAGATCTTGAAATTAATCTAGAGGAGTGAGTACAACATTGTAGACCAGCTGCTACATACTCCATCTAGGATATATGTTCTCCCCCTGCTATTGAGTTCTGAAGCTAATAGGGAAGCTTTACAGAAAGTTTTGGAACAAGATTTCGTAGAACCTAGTGTTACCATGGAACAATTCAACAACATCATCGCCAATATTTCCGCAGGAACTAACCTGAGTTTCTGTGACGAAGATCTTCCTGAAGAAGGAGTGGACCATAACCTTCCACTTCACATCTCAGTTGGCTGCATGAATGATATACTCATAGGAGTCCTAATAGATAATGGATCCTCTCTCAATGTCATACCGAAATCAACCTTGTCAAGATTATCCTTCAAAGATTACCCGCTAAGGGACAGTCACGTCATCGTCAAAGCATTTGATGAATCAAGGAAGTCAGTTTTTGGAGAAGTAGATCTTCCCATAACTATTGGACCTCAAACGTTCAAAATCACTTTCCAAGTTATGGATATCCAGACACAATACAGTTGTTTGCTAGGTCGCCCATGGATTCATGAGGCTGGGGCAATTACTTCAACACTTCATCAGAAACTGAAATTCATGAGAAATGACAAATTAGTAACCGTATTTGGAGAACAAGCTCTGATCGTCAGCAACCTGTCATCATTCTCTGACATAGAACCAAAAGAAGTCGCTGGAACTAAATTCCAAGCACTTTCCTTAGACAAGGAAAAAGGAAAGGAGAAAGCAACATCTATTTCTTCCTACAAGGATGCAATCCAAGTTGTAAAGGATGGCACTACCAGTGGTTGGGGGAACATTGAGATTCCTACCAACAACAAGAACATAACAGGAGTTGGATTCTTTCCAACTTCATCAAAGGCTATTCCAGGGATTGAGGTAGTTCTCCCAATTCAAGAAACTTTCCGCAGCGGAGGTTTTCTTCAACCTGTTTAACAAACAGTCAATACCAACGGTACGGAAAACACCGATGAGAATTTTGAAGTGGAATGTATGTCCTACCTTCTCGAGACATGATACATATCCCTATCAGAGTCTGATTCACCTTGCTGTTATCCAATTAAAGGATCTGAAAGTAAGACTCAACCAAGCAGTGACGAAGTTACTAACAGCTTTACCACCAGAAGTCATGGTTCATCAGAAGAAGTTCCTCCTATCCCCGAAGAAACTTGGGATACATTAGGAGAACCAAGTGGTAAATTCGACTACATGGTGAAATACTCCGCTCCTGAAAGTTCAAAAATCTCTCTTGAAGACATTATTCCAACTGGATGGAACATTGATTACGAGTACCTCACTCAGCCAAAATAGATATATAACCCTTGCTATTCATCATCATCAACTGGTGAAGTCATCATTGAGGATTATATCCCCAAGTCACCTTCCGAGGCTACAGATTTAAAGTATACATACCTAGTCAATGCCATCTTGGGAGAAGAGCAAGATCAAAATACAGAAGAGGATGATCTCAAAAGTGTCTCCGACAACGAGTCTCTCCATTCAGAAGATTGGAAGTTTCCTCAAAAGAAAATCCGACATACTCCACTTGGGAATGGGTATGCTCACACAACCCAGTCTGCTGAAGTAGAAGAAGATCGTCTGAGTGTTGCAAAGATAGTGGTTGGTAAATCAAGACCTACCACAGGCCAACTCAAGTCTAAGGTGCTAGATTACCTAGTGCACAATGGGGTTCGCCACTATTGGACAGCTGTTGAAGTTTCGACTGTTGTTCGCACTCCTAAGTAGGAACTTTCACCGTTATTTTGTCCTCTCACCATAGCCCAGGGTGAAGAGATGTTTCATAGGGCTTTGCATTTTACTATTTCTTAGGAAAATGTCCCTCTTTGCTTCGTCCAAAGCAATAGAGTTTTGTTTTATAGGGTCTTTGTTTCAAGAAGTGACTGTCGATAAATAAAAATGTCATTTTGTTCCTTCGTTAGTTTTTCCCTTTTCTTTTTTCGGAAATTGGTAATCCTAAAAAAAATACCCTTAAAAAACATCAAAATATTCCATTAACTGCATACACCGAGTCTTCCCTCGTTGTCTAAATAAAACTCATCACACATATGCAGATTAATCATAAAATACCCCGTTGAAACGTACGATCGTATGACTTCTCCAAGCTTTGAGTTTCCTGTATTCGAGGCAGAGGAAGAAGAAGACGAAGAAATATCAAAAGAAATTTCATGGTTACTTCAACAAAGGGAAGAGGCCATTCAGCCATACAATGAGCCTCTAGAGATCATTAACCTTGGTTCCGATGGAAACAGAAAAGAGGTTAAGATTGGAGCTTCGCTCAGTTCAGAGATCAGAGAGAGTTTTATACAATTGCTCAAAGAATTCTCGGATGTCTTCGCTTGGTCCTATCAGGATATGCCAGGGTTGGATACCAGTATAGTGGAGCATCATTTGCCATTGAAACCAGAATGCCCTCCGGTCAAGCAAAAATTGAGAAGAACTCATCCAGAAATGGCCATGAAAATCAAAGAGGACGTTCAAAAGCAAATCAACGTTGGTTTCCTCGTCACTTCAGAATACCCTCAGTGGTTAGCTAACATTGTTCCCGTTCCTAAGAAAGAAGGAAAAGTCCGCATGTGTGTCGACTATAGAGATTTGAACAAAGCTAGCCCTAAGGATGATTTTCCTTTACCACATATTGACATGTTGGTTGACAGTACAGCAAAATCCAAAGTTTTCTCATTCATGGACGGATTTTCGGGATACAACCAAATCAAAATGACACCTGAAGACATGGAGAAAACAGCTTTCATCACCCCCTGGGGCACGTTCTGCTACCACGTTATGCCTTTTGGACTAAAGAACGCAGGGGTAACTTATCAAAGAGCCATGACTACACTTTTCCACGACATGATGCATAAGGAAGTGGAAGTCTATGTGGATGACATGATTGCCAAATCAGAAAATGAGGAAGATCATATACAGAATCTGACAAAGTTATTTCAACGCTTACGGAAGTTTCAGCTTCGCCTGAATCCCAATAAGTGTACCTTTGGTGTCTACTCAGGAAAACTCCTTGGTTTCATCGTCAGCAAACGAGGAATTGAAGTAGATCCAGATAAAGTCAAGGCAATTCAAGAAATGCCTTCACCCAGAACCGAGAAACAAGTTAGAGGATTTCATGGACGTCTGAATTACATCTCGAGATTCATATATCTCATAACTGCAACTTGTGCTCCAATTTTCAAACTTCTACGAAAAAATCAAAGTTGCGTCTGGACAGACGATTGTCAGAAAGCGTTCGACAACATTAAGGAATATCTGCTCGAACCACCCATCCTGTCTCCTCCAGTGGAAGGAAGAACTTTGATAATGTACTTAACCGTCTTAGAAGATTCCATGGGTTGTGTCCTTGGACAGCAAGACGAGACAAGAAGAAAAGAGCATGCCATCTACTACCTAAGCAAGAAATTCACCTACTATGAATCCCGATACTCCATGCTCGAGAAAACCTGTTGTGCTTTGGCCTGGGCTGCCAAGCGTCTCCGCCAGTACATGATTCGACATACTACTTGTTTGATTTCCAAGATGGATCCAATCAAGTACATCTTTGAGAAGCCTGCTTTAACTTGGAGAATTTCCCGTTGGCAGATGTTGTTATCAGAATATGACATTGAGTATCACGCACAGAAAGCCGTGAAAGGAAACATCCTAGCTGAGCACCTGGCTCACCACCCACTCAATGGTCATGAATCAACCAGTTTTGACTTTCCGAACGAGGACGTTATGTACCTCAAGATGAAAGATTACGACGAGCCACTACCAGATGAAGGACCTGAGATAGGATCCCAGTGGGGCTTAATCTTTGACGGAGCTGTCAATGCTTATGGACGAGGAATTGGGGCAATCATTGTTACCCCTCGAGGTACCCATATTCCATTTACCGCCAGATTAACTTTCAAATGTACAAACAATGAGGCCGAATATGAAGCTTGCATCATGGGTCTCGAAGAAGCCGTGGATCTAAGAATCAAACACTTGGATGTATACAGATATTTTGCTTTGGTCATCAATCAAATCAAAGGAGAATGGGAAACACGCCAACCTGGGCTAATCCCTTGCAAAGACTACGCAAGAAGATTGTTACCATTCTTCGTTAGGGTAGATTTTCATCACATTCCTCGTGAAGAAAATAACTTGGCTGATGCATTAGCCACACTCTCTTCCATGATTAGGATAAATCATTGGAATGACGTTCCTCGGATCGATGTTATGCGCTTGGATAGGCCCGCTCATGTTTTCACAGTAGAAGCAATCATCGACGACAAACCGTGGTGTCACGACATCAAAAACTTTCTTCAAAGGCAAGAGTACCCTCTCGGGGCGTCAAAGAAAGATAGAAAGACTTTGAGAAACTTAGCTGGAAGATTCTTCCTGAATGAAGATGTTATGTACAAGAGAAATTTCGACATGGTTCTGCTCAGGATTGTTGACAGAAACGAAGCAGAAACACTCATGAGAGAAATACATGAAGGTTCCTTTGGTACTCACACCAATGGACACACCATGACAAGGAAAATACTGAGAGCAGGATATTATTGGCTGACAATGGAGTCAGATTGCTACCAGTATGCAAAGAGGTGTCACAAGTGCCAAATCTACGCCGATAGAATTCATGTGCCACCATCTCTTCTCAACATACTCTCTTCCCCTTGGCCTTTCTCCATGTGGGGAATCGACGTGATTGAAATGATCGAGCCAAAAGCGCCCAACGGACATCGCTTCATCTTGGTAGCCATAGACTATTTCACCAAGTGGGTTGAAGCAGCTTCATATACAAATGTCACAAGACAAGTTGTCGTCAGGTTTATCAAGAATCACATCATCTGTCGCTACGGTATTCCTAGCAGGATAATCACTGACAATGGTACAAATTTGAATAACAAAATGACGAAGGAGCTTTGTGAAGAATTCAAGATTGAACATCACAACTCATCTCCTTACAGACCAAAGATGAATGGGGCTGTAGAAGCAGCTGGCAAAAATATCAAGAAAATCATTCAGAAAATGGTCATCACTTACAAAGATTGGCATGAAATGCTCCCGTTTGCTCTTCATGGTTACCGTACATCTGTACGTACTTCGACTGGAGCAACTCCTTTCTCCCTTGTATATGGCATGGAGGCAGTCCTACCCATAGAGGTTGAGATCCCATCAATGAGAGTCTTGATGGACGCAAAATTAACAGAAGCCGAGTGGTGTCAAAGCAGATTCGATGAGTTAAACTTAATCAAAGAAAAGCGCATGACAGCTTTATGCCACGGACAGTTATATCAACAAAGAATGAAGAAAGCTTTCGACAAAAAGGTTCGACCTCGCACAATCAAAGAAGGCGACCTTGTACTCAAAAAGATTCAATCTTTTCTCACAGATTCAAGAGGCAAATGGACTCCCAATTACGACGGCCCATACGTGGTCAAGAGAGCTTTCTCAGGAGGAGCCTTAATACTCACGACTATGGATGGAGAAGAATTCACCCGTCCTGTGAACGTCGATGCAATCAAGAAATACTTCACCTAAATAATTAAAAGAACAACTCGCTAAGTTGAAAACTCGCAAAGAGCGTCTTAAGCAAAAAAGAGCGTCTCGGTGGATCGAAAACCCGAAAGAGCGATTCAGGCAAAAATTAGAGACATAAAATTATAATAATCAATCCCGGTAGACTTAAAACCCGATGGGGGTAGTCTACGCAAAAGTTAGGGATATATGGCAAGTAACTGTGTTCAGGACATACTTGATCATTCGAAGTCCATAGCGGAGTATTCATCATCAGTAGGTCATCTTCTACGAAGCACGAATACATCGCAGTTCAGAGTGGAAGGGAAAGATAACGGTCGTCACGTTTCATCGTAGTCTTTTTCCCGAAAATTACCAATTTCCAACTTTGTAAATACTCCATGGAATCAAGCATTTGGCTGATTACCATTCCATAAATAATAATTTGAGCCTTGTGCCTTTCCTTTGCAATCGAGTCGTTTTCAGTTTCTTAAAATGCATTTTAAGTTTAACCGTCATTTTCTTGAAACAAAATGTTTTCATAAAATAAAATAATTTTTTTACAAAATAAAGGTGAAATTTCTTTCCAAGGATTACAAACAATAGGAAGAATGCAAACAATTGTTCCGAGAACGGTTGAGACTCCGGGAACAGGTTTCCCCATGAGGTCGCTTTGCGAACATCTCCCGATAAAGGATTTTCACTTCACATCATTTCACTCACTTCGAATAGCGGGCAACCAGTAACCAGGTATCCCCAACGGAGTACAAACTGGAAGAAGAGGACATTTTTTGATCAACAAAAAATTCAAGTCACAGGATTTCACATTCGCGACAATTCTATTCACATTCACTTTACATTTTATAATCCTCATAATATTCATGCATCATATCATATGTCTGCATAGAGGGGTTATCTAGCTAGGTTTTGATCCTACAATTACCCGAGACACGTGGACCTCAACTCGAGTTTTCCCGGCAAGTCAACAAAGTGCATTCCTTTGCACGAAGACGGTTTATATACCAGGGAAATCTCAAGCAAATCAGCAAATGGTAATCTCCTTCAAAGGGATAATGTGTTCACTCCCAAGCAAAGTCGACAATAGCTATCTTCTTCAAATAAGATAGTTTGTTTACTTTTGGAATTCCCCGGTTGAGATTCTCCTGCAGAGCGATACTCGACCATCTTCTTCAAATAATATAGTTTGTTTCGCGTTTGAATTCCCCAGAGGGTCGACGAACGGTGTTCTTCTCTAAATAGTTCAGATTCCCCGGTAGAATTGACGAGTGACAGTTTTTCCTCCTGGAAAACAGTTTGATAATTCCCCAGAAGGGTCAATAGATGGAACTCTTCGTCAAAGGAAATAATTTGGATTCTCCAGCGGATCGACAAATGGTAGTCTTCTTCCAGAAGACAATTTGTTCACTTCCAAGGCTTTCTCAGCATAAGTCGGTGAATGGTAGTTTTCTTTCCGAAGACAGTTCGTCCACTTTCAAGCGAAGTCATTAGCCCCTCAAAAGGGCGCATGATCATAGGATATTCCTTCAAAGACATCAAGTTAGAAGGAAAAGATGATGAAGTTTCTTAATTACCATCAAATGGTGATTCGCACCTCCAAGTGTTGGTGAGGAGTTTGATGAGGAAACAATTCTTGGAGATTTTCTCTTCATCAGAGATATCTTCCAAAAGATGATGAAGTTTCTTAATTACCATCAAATGGTGATTCTCACCTCCAAGTGCTGGTGAGGAGTTTGATGAGGAAACAACCCTTGGAGATTTTCTCTTCATCAGAGATATCTTCCAAAAGATGATGAAGTTTCTTAGTTACCATCAAATGGCGATTCTCACCTCCAAGTGCTGGTGGGGAGTTTGATTAGGAAACAACCCTTGGAGATTTTCTCTTCATCAGAGATATCCTCCAAAAGATGATGAAGTTTCTTAATTACCATCAAATGGTGATTCTCACCTCCAAGTGCTGGTGAGGAGTTTGATGAGGAAACAAACCTTGGAGATTTTCTCTTCATCAGAGATATCTTCCAAAAGATGATGAAGTTTCTTAATTACCATCAAATGGTGATTCTCACCTCCAAGTGCTGGTGAGGAGTTTGATGAGGAAACAACCCTTGGAGATTTTCTCTTCATCAGAGATATCTTCCAAAAGATAATGAAGTTTCTTAATTACCATCAAATGGTGATTCTCACCTCCAAGTGCTGGTGAGGAGTTTGATGAGGAAACAAACCTTGGAGATTTTCTCTTTATTTGAGATATCATCCAAAATCACAACTGAATCCAGTTTCGTGATCGGACATCCGAAACAAGGAGAAGTTGTTTACCTTTTTCTAAGTAGTAAACACTTAGTTAAAGAAGATGGATCGCGCATTTTGTATTGCCATCCATTCACCAGAATTTGCATAAGCACATTTCTACAGGAGTTTATCTCCCTATCCCCCGCCAAGTGCGACAACAGGATCGATTCGTGCGCCGGGATTTTATTATCACTGCGACATCTCATGGACGCCCAAAATTTGGGCTTTTGATAGGAAAATAGCAAGTGTACTATTTTTGCCTATGTAGTAGTAATGGGAAAATCCCAAGTATCGAATCTCAAGGACTGCTTGACGATACAGAGTTTCACAACAATTTCAATTAAACAAAAGTTCAAAAGGGTGTTTTGGTTGGTTTTGCAAATAATGTAAATAAGCAGAATATTAAAACGATGAACAGAGATGAGTAGGTTGCTAGGGGTCGGTGAATGATTCTTCCTGTAACAACTATCCTTCTCAATGCAATAACATAGTTTCACAATTGATTACCGGTTCTCAAGAATATCTAATCCTAAGGCCTTAGTGAAAAGATCTTTGACGTCACAACCTAATTACTATGTCCATAGATAATTATAATTATGATCAAGCATTCCAATACCAAGAATTTCCGGTTAAGATAAAATATCCCTAGTCCTAGGTGATAATTATTATCCTATGTTCTTACTCATGTCAATGAACAATTGCTGTCCAGCTAAATTTATTCATACAAATTCATTATCCGTTTGTCCGACGGTTAAGGCATAAAGAACAGATGTAAAACAAACCAATTATATGAAAACCAAATTATTATTGCATCAAAGAAATAAAGTTATCACATTCAGAATCAAGATCACCCCCCTAGCAATAGGGGTTTAGCTACTCATAAAAATAACAGAAAACATAGTTTTGATTGTAGACATTACAGATAAATGAAGGAATCAGATCTTCAATGGCTAATGCTCATAGAATCCTTCACTCCTTGCATCAATCTTGAATTCTCCAGCCTCTCTAATGTATTTTCGCACTCAAAACTGTCCAACCCTTGTCCAAACGCAATCTCCTTCTTTTATTTCTGACTGACTGGGCTTTTCAGCAAGAAAGCCCAAATTTTCTCGTGCACACGCGTGTGGGCATGCGTTTGGTGCTTTGACACGCGTCCTGGGACGCGTCCTGGCAGGGGGGGCATTTCTTTTGCAATTCTGGCTTCTGGGACGCGTGTGGGCACGCGTCTGGTGACTTGGGACGCGTCTGGGAACGCATGTGATGTTGTGAAACGCGTGTGGGCACGCGTCTAGGCAGAGGTGTGCCTTTCTGGCTCCTTGCATGACATGGGACGCGTGTGGGCACGCGTTTGCTCACCAGACTGCAATTTTCTACCCCCACACGCGTGTGAGGACGCGTTTGAGCAGCATGGGCTCCATTTTCAAGCTCCACACGCGTCTGGAGACGCGTTTAGCCAGTTTGTGTGCTTTTCTTCAGTTATGTACTTTTTTTTGCACTGATTTACCCTTTTTCATTCACCTGAGCCTACAATCACTGAAACACACAATCAAAGCATAAAATGCGGAAAAAGGAAATAACACATAAAATAAAATACTTCAAAGACAACTAAAAATAACGGTAAAAACACGTGTAAAAACCACTGATCAGCTTTCTTCGATATTTAAGTCTCTTCCACGCAGGAGAGATCAAGATGTCAATCTTTCTCCCTCCGGGTGAAATAAACTTAAATAGGGGCATCTGTCATACCCTAATTTTGACCCCCCCTGAGATGTCACATCTCCAGACTTTTCATCAAATTCAAAACAACTACTCAAAGCAGTCACTTAGTCATCTGGAACTTAATCAAGGATATTCAGGAACAAAAGAGCTCAGGCAAAGGATCAATCAACAGGAGAATAACCTCTAATACAATCACATAACTCAAATGATTCATTCATTTACCTATGATTGATTAGACACCAGACACCTAGACTCAGGTTTGCTCAGCTAGGGAAACCCTAAAAATACCCAGGGCATCACTCAAAGGCTTAAATCATCTTCAAATGATCCATACGACAATATCCACTGGGCATTGTACTTTAATTCAAGATCTACAGTCATCAATTTCATCTGGTCGACAATTAGGGTTTTTGACCTAATTCACCAAGATAGTTGACTTTTAATCAAGACATAGATCCAAAACTCAAAACATGACTCAAGAAATTCTATTACCTCAATATAATCCATTCACATCATTCATTTAAGGAGGAGAGTTTGATTCATCACAAAAGTCCAAGATTTCACTTCATTTGGAAAAAGTCAACTATGCAAGATCACCTTTGACTTTTAGGATTTTTGGTCAAACCATGACTTTTAAAGATCAAGATCATCAATATATGATTATTAAAGTCATTTGGAAAAAGAAATTCAAGAAAATTCATCATGGATCAAAAAGTCAGGAATTAGGGTTTTTAAGGGTACTTTGGGAACTCAAAATTTTGCTTACACACTCAAAAAACTCCCAAATGATTTGGGATTTGGGATTTGGAAGTTATAGGTTATAAAAACTTAGAAAAAATTCTAAGTGTTTTTAACCTAGTTTTCTTCCAACTTTAGGCCTGTTTTTCACAAATTTCCCAAATGATTTTGGAAAAACCCTAAACTAATGAATTGAAGTACATGTTAAGGGCTTTCAAATTGTGCTCAACCTTCTCCAAATTCATTTTGAGCTAAGAGTTATGCTTGTTCAAAGTTGGCCTAATGAAGTAAAATTATAGGTCATGTACCATTTTGAAACTTTGCAATTTTGTGCAAATGACTTCACCAATGGATGCTACACGACCCATAACACATAAGAAAAGATGCCATACATTCATTTTCACCATGGCATAAGAAGTGAAGAATATTCCCAAAACAAAAACATGTGATTATGTAATCATTACTTTTGAGAATTTATGGTAAGTGATGATTCATCAATTGGAATCTTCTCCTAAGCCAATAGAAAGATTCTACACATCATAAATGTTCCCTAAGATATGCAAGGATCAATGGCTAGGGAGAATGATCGAAAATGCCATCACTGCATTTGCAAGATTCCTTGAATTTCTTCATGGCCAAGAAACCAAAACTACCTCACTAAGCAAGCTCACTCTCTTCAATCTGTACAGAGATCTTTGCCTATAAATAGAAGTGTCATCCTTCATATTAAACACACCAAAGCAACCCTACTTCTTGCTTTCTCTTTCTCTCCCTCATGCTTATGGTTTTCAAAAGTTCTTTGGCAAGAAGAATCGATTTCTTCAAACCAGAGATTTTCTTTCGAAAGTAAGCATTCTAACATCTCAAGGGGGTTCATTAGAAGTGATCCAAGCACCTGGATCATTTCTGTAAGTGGAGGAGCACCATAGTCACTTCCATTTTGAAGCTCGAGCAGTTGAAGGTCTGTAGCACAATTTAGGAGGTGTCAAGCAAGTCCAAGCATCCAAACAGGTTCCTTAGGGTGTGGTGAAGCTATCCAGATGGTCGCAGCTCATCTGTAAGTTCAGAATCCTCAACCTCCATGTTCACTTGAAGCTCAAATCGAAGGAGTCGAACAGGACAATTCTGAAGCATTCAAGTTATAATAAGCATTCAGTTAGCATCACTGAGTCCCCAGGAAGCTTTTAGGATCATTCAACCATAGCCAGAAGTTCTCCACCATAGCCATCGACCTCCATTTTCGGAGGTATTTTTTCAAACTCTAACACTCATATTTAAGTAATCTTCTTGATATATCTCGACACCAATTTGTGCAGCATCATCAGAGGATTAAAAACCCTCTATCATCATTCATTTATTCATCTTGTTCATCATTTAATTTTAAAATTAGGGTTTATGTGTTCTTCGTATTCATACTGAAATTCGTTAGTTACACTTAGAATAAATAAATTCTGAACCCATGATCATGTTCCTCGTCCAAAAACGAGCAAAATTGATGTTTACATCATACCATTTGGTTGAGAAACCAGAGAGTTAGAAATTTAAATTCTCACGAGCTCAAGGAAGAAGATGACTATGGTGGCGCGCAAATTTGAATCTCCTGAGTGTTTTTAAAATAAAACTAATTCATGGTGGTGATATTACAAATTGAGCGTGTAGCTGAGTTGGTCAGGTTTTGTGAAGTAGTTGTCAAGGGTGTGGGTTCAAGCCTTGCTAGGACCAAAACCAATTCACTTATCAAATTAATTCATTTTAACTTCATTTTTCACACACTTGTCAATTAATATATCTATTTTATGAACAATCAAAAAATCACAAAAAATATTATTTATTTCATGTAGTTTTTATTAGGTTTAAAATGGTGTATTTTAAGTATTTTCTTAATACTTCAAATATATGTTTTCCGTTGTTTTTTAACCTAATTATTGTATGAATAATTTTGTTATAAAACCCTAAGCCATTTAGGTCTTAATTAGGTTTAGATTTCATCTTTACTTTAATTAAGTTGACTTTTTGTCAATTTTCAAAACTATTTTCAATCTCCGATCAAACGGACGATCCAGGCTTTCAGATAACAAAACCTTGTATCTCCTCAACTGTTTCTCATAAACAGTAATTCATTTTCAATGGGCCTCTAATAGAGTGTAAGTCCCAACACCTTTTTCTTTTCTTAGTTTGTTTTCAAAAACTGTATTTACAAAATCTTCTTTCTGTTTTCAAAACATTCTTCTGGTATTTGAAGGGCATTATTCCCGGTGAAACTCTTCAGATACCTATGTGACCTATGTCCATCTTCACTTCTTCTGTTTTCAAAAACCTTTAACTGTTTATAATAAATATTCAACTGTTATCAATAAAACAACAAAATTGCTGGTGAGGCTTTGTATATACATCTTCAAAGGCCTCCACTCCATCCAGGTTAGGCTTTACAAGCATTCAATTTACAGTCTTTATCTAAATTACTGTCAAGTATAAACTGTAGATATATTGTTTAGAACGACGTCTGAGTATAAACCTTAGGACAGTTAAACTATATATATATATATATATATATATATATATATATATATATATATATATATATATATATATATATATATATATATATATATATATATATATATATATATATTTATAGGACTATGGCCTAGGATTGAGAATGTCTTCCCGGTGAAGGCTATTTCCTAATTAGAGATCTTTTAGTTCAAACCCTCAAGATGAATTATTCCCGGTGAAACATCTTGAAAAAGCCTTAGAACCCAAAATAGGATACATCCACCCTGGAGGAATTATTCCCGGTGAAACCTCTTACCCAATTGCTTAGAGCCAAAATAAGTTCAAAACCACATAGCTTTCTCTTGTGCTATAACAAGGAACCTCGATGACCCTCGATTAGCCTCCTCTTGGGCTTTGTGCAAGGACCCACAGGCTTCTTAAAAGCATTCCCAGCTTCCTCTTGAGCTTGTATACAAGGACCCATCATGTTTCTTATAAACATAGGAACAGGTCTTTAGTTACCTTTTAGCCTACCTTGGTGAGTTTCTTCCATTCTTTAAACCAGACTTTAAACAAGTTAAGAATGTCTCAATCTCACATTGAGTCCACCTTTTGGAATGAGAGACATGGACAGTCTCTGTCACCCTTATCTTCATTAATCTTCCTTAGCAGAGTCTAGGATCCATAGTTGTCTATCCTTAGTCAATGTCATCCTTAATCTTAGGCTTTAAACAAGAAGTCTCAACTAGATAATCTTTCTGCCAATAAATACCCCTGGAAAGGGTCAGCCTCCAAAATCACCCCATAAATCCAAATTCCCTGGAAAGGGTTAGCTTCCAAAAATTAAACTTTCAAAAGATTAAACTCTCCAGTAGAGTAAAACCCTGGGAAAGGGTCAGCCTCCAAAATCAGTTCTTCTAAAGTCATAATTCCCTGGAAAGGGTTAGCTTCCAAAAATTCAACTTTTAAAAGATAAATCTCACTTAAAGTCAATCTAAGTCATTGTCAAGTCCTCAGTAGAGTCTACTTTAGGTCAATCATCCAAATAAATTCCCCAGTAGAGTCAATCTCCCAACATGGGTCTTTCATTCAACAAAAGCACAATCCTCAGTAGGGTCAACCTTTAGGGTAATCCTCAACAGAATAATCCCCTATGAGTCAAAAGATCCCACACTGGTAGATCTTTCTTCATTAAAAAGTCAGCCTCAACATTGGGCTTTGTACAAGGCACATACTCCTCTTAGAGTCAACACCATACTCGTAGGTATTCCCTTAGAGAGTCAGCCACAACCTTGGGCTTTGTACAAGGCAGATAATAGAGTCTCCCCAGTGAGTCCTTCATCATCAAGTAGCCACAACCTTGGGCTTTGTACAAGGCAGATAAACCACATTTCCTATGTCAAAGATTCCTAACCTCTAGGATCTTTTCCCCATAGAGTCATCCATACTCAGTTTCCTCAAACAGTCAGCCACAACCTTGGGCTTTGTACAAGGCAGAAAACAATGTTTTCCCTAGCCAGAGTAGCCATAACCTTGGGCTTCATACAAGGCAGAAAATAACATATTCCCGGATTAAGAGTCAGCCACAATTCTGGGCTTTGTACAGAACACTAAAAATAAAATCCATCAAATAAACACTCTCTAACTAGAGTCAGCCTCAATTCTGGGCTCTGTACATAACACATATTTCCTTTAGTTAATCCCCAGTGGAGTCATCTCCCAGAGTCAATAAAATCAATCAATCAAAAAGCCTCAAGCTTGGGCCTCATACAAGCCAGCTAAAGTCAAATCTTTTATACAGTAGATAGATATAGCTTATCTCTATAGAGAGATCTTTCTCCTATCTCACCACATTCAAACAAACAAACACTACATTACATTTTAATTTTAATCAGTCTCCCATTTCGGATTTTGAAAGGCATGCTCTGTCAGTAAACCCAGGCATGTGGTAACTTTCCCTAATTTGGTTGATCACCTTTTCTTTCATTCAAGACGCAGTTGACTGGTATACTTGCACATACGCAAGTAAGGTCCCCCTATTGAATGAAATGAATTCAGTTATTCTGTCACTCTTTTAATGTTTGTGCTGAAATAGTAGAAATACCTCTCTGTAAAGATGATTTCATGTCTCTTTACCGTAAACAGAGATTTAATTCAAGCTTCGACCTTGAGCTTTAAGCAAGGCACCAAAAATAATTAATTTCCCTAATTAGTTCTCCGAACTACAAAAAGCTCTGACTTCCATTAGGGATATGTAGGCATGAGGTTCACAAGGAATCTCAGCGAGCTAATAAAATACCAAAAATAGTCAATCTGTCTTTCTTTTAATTCAATTCAATTCCTTCTCCTAACACAAAGGAGAAACTTTACCAATAATAAGCAAAAAACATAAACACATAGACACAGAGAAGGTTCCCGTAGAGTACTACGGATATGTAGGGTGCTTAAACTTTTCCCTATGTATAACCGACCTCCCGGACTCCAGAATTTCTAGTCTAGGTGAATCCCCACACTTAGCAAACTCCTATGATTTATTTGAGATCTTTTTCCCCTTTCCTATTCGTAGGATAATTAAAAAGTTCGTGTGATATCGTAGGATGAACTGAAACAAAATTCATCCCGCCACAGGCGCATTCTCCTTCCAAATTTCGTGTGAAGGGTCTAGCGTGCCGTCCTCCCAAGTGAAACAGGGAGGTAAAGAAAATGACACCACACAACATGCGATGGATCCGCAATGTACCTCCTCAATTGAGACACATGGAACACATCATGAAGATTAGAAAGCGACGGTGGCAATGCAATCTGATATGCCATTTCACCTACTCTCTCCGAAATCTGATAAGGACCAATGAAACACGACGTCAACTTACGCCACTTCAAAGCTCTACCAACACCCGTCATAGGTGTAACCCTAAAAAACACATGATCATCAACATCAAACTAAAGTGCTTTCCTCCTCTTATCGTGATAACTATTTTGACGACTCTGAGAAGCCTTCATCTTCTCTTGAATCATCTTAATCTTATCTGTAGTCTCTTTAATTAACTCAGGTCCAACCACGACACTCTTTCCCAATTCATACCAACACAAGGGAGTTCTACACCTTCTACCATAAAGAGCCTCAAAAGGTGGCATCCCAATACTCGAATGGAAACTGTTGTTATATGTAAACTCGATCAAAGGCAAGAAACTATCCCAATTTCCTCCTTGTTTCAAAATACAAGACCTCAAAAGATCTTCAAGCAACTGAATAATCCTCACCGTTTGACCATCAGTTTGCGGATGATACGCCGAACTCAAACGCAACTTTGTACCCAAAGCATTTTGCAAACCTTCCCAAAATCTCGAAGTGAACCTTGGATCCTTATCCGAAACAATACTCGACGAAATACCATGCAAACAAACAATCTTCTAGATGTACAACTTAGGAAGTCTCTCCATCGAATAACCCATCCTCATCGGAATAAAATGAGCATAATTCGTCAACCTATCCACAATGACCCAAATCGCCTCACAATTACTCGATGTAGAAAACCCGAAACAAAATCCATAGAGATACTATCCCATTTCCACTCGGGAATAGATAACGGTTGCATCAAACCAGACGGATTTTGATGTTCAATCTTTGACTTTTGACAAGTCAAACATGAATACACAAATTCCGCTATATCCTTCTTCATACCTTGCCACCAAAACATTTTCCTCAAATCTTGATAAATTTTAGTAGCACCAGGATGAATACTCAAACCACTTCTATGCCCTTCCTCAAGAATCCTTTTTCTCAAATCCGCAACATCTGGAACACAAACTCGATCACGACACCTCATGATATCATTCTCATCAATCCGAAAGTCACCATCTTTGCCTTGATTAATCAATGTAAATCGATCAACCAAACCCAAATCATATTTCTGTCCTTCTCGAATCTCATCCAAAATACCACTAGTAAGCTTCAACATACCAAGCTTCACACCACTAGAAGTCTCTTCACATACCAAACTCAAATCTCTAAACTATTCTAATAATTCCATCTCTCGCATCATCAACATTGACATGTGCAAAGACTTCATACTCAAGGCATCAGCTACAACATTCGCCTTATCAGGATGGTAGTTCAAACCAAAATCATAGTCCTTCAAGAACTCCAACCATCTCCTTTGCCTTATATTTAACTCTTTCTGATCAAACAAATACTTTAAGCTCCTGTGATCACTAAACACATCAAATCTTGAACCAAACAAATAATGCCTCCAAAGTTTCAAAACAAACACAACTGCGGCCAATTCTAAGTCATGCGTCGGATACCTCTCATGAACCTTAAGTTGCCTTGAAGCATAAGCTACCACTTGTTGATTCTGCATTAACACACCACCTAGACCCAACAAGGAAGCATCACAATATACCACAAATGGTTCTACCGGATTAGGCAAAATTAAAATAGGTGCTGTTGTCAATCTTCCCAAAATCTCTACCAAAGATACTCAGCGGACAATTCAGACACACATTAGAAGTAGAAACAGAACCCATAGCAGGTGTATCAATAACCAGACTTCTATGCATATCAGATAATACAAGATTCAATCACTTAGCATAATCCAAAGAAATGAAAGAATATGTTGCACCGATATCAATAATGACAATCAAAGGTGTACCATTAATAAAGCACGTACCTTGGATTAGCCTATCATCGGTAGTGGCCTCTGTACCAAACAATGCAAACACTTTTCCATTCGCTTGCTCTTTCTTTGGCTTATCACACTTGGTACTAATGTGACCTTCCTCACCACAATTGTAACAAGTCACACTCGAACCAACTCCACACTTGTTTGCCTTGTGACCAATCTTGCCACACTTGAAACATGTCACAAAATCTTTACCACAATCAACAACACGATGACCTTCAACACCACATTTGAAACACTTAAGTGGAGTAGAAGATCCTCCCCCACTTGGATTATTTCCAAAACCAGATTGTTTCCTCTTGTCATCATACGGTTTCCCATGATCTTGACCTTTGCCCTTCATATCCTTCAAAGCTTTGTAGTGAGAAGCACTCTCCCTACTGTCTTCATCATAGATCTTACTCTTGTTAACCAACTCAAAGAAACGGGTAATCTGTTGATAACCAATGGCCTTCTTGATGTCATGTCTCAAGCCATTCCCAAACTTCAAGCATTTATATCTCTCAGCATTAGCAGTATTGTAATGAGGACAATACTTAATAAGCTCCTGAAATCTAGCAACATATTCAGCAACAGTACCATTTCCTTGCTTCAATTCAAGGAACTCCACCTCCTTCTTCCCACGACAATCTTTTGGAAAGTAGTTCTCCAAGAAGACATCACGAAAAAGATCCCAAGTAACCTGAATACCATCTTCTTCAAACTTCTGAAGAGTGTTGTTCCACTAATCTTCAGCTTCCTTCTCAAGCATATGAATACCAAACTGTATTCTCTGAGCATCCGTACAATTCATAACTCGGAAGATCTTCTCAATTTCCTTCAGCCAAGCTTGAGCCTTATCAGCTTCACGCTCACCCTCAAAGACGGGAGGATTGTTCCTTTGGAACTTCCCTAAAGCATGGAACTCATCATCATCACCATTCCGGTTACCAGCATTCACTTAAGGAATCTGACCGATGGAGCCAGCCAACATCCTCAATGCCTCAGCAATGGCATCATCATTCCTGCCTGCAACCATTGTCCTAAACAACCAAACAACTAGACAAACAATATCGATCGTTTCAGATACACAAATCAAATACAACAGGATTAGAAAACATTAATGACTATTGACCAACTGGTCGATCATGCTATGATACCACTAATATAACACCCTTTTCTAATACCCCAAATATTTAAACATATAATCAGAGTAAATAAGCATGCATATAAATAAAGGGCGTCACATCGACGTTTCAAAAACTAAAAACTTTCAAAAACCAATATTATTCATCAATCAAATATACAATTACACATGGTCATCAAGGTAACACTATTCACTTGTCATAATTCATCAATAATATGCTTCACAGCGGAAATAATAAATACTCATATATTTCATAAATGATCATGTCCCATACTATAATCATATCTCAATAATAACCCACAAGATAATATAACGTCACATCCAAGATATTCGGCACCATGGCCTCTCAACAACAAATAACAAAACATACATGTTCACAAGATAATATCATAATACATATCCAAAACAAAACATGAGTTCAATACTACTAATCTCAACCCAGTGATACATGACCAGAGCATTGACTCACTACCTAATCACCCAACAAACGCGGATGCTCTCCAGCTAAACCCTCCACGAACTACTAAGATTCGGAACCTTCATGTTACCAACAAAGGGCAGCATTCAAATAGAAGGGTGAGAATTCAAATCATTATGAAGAAAGTATAATAAAGTACAATGATTTAATTAACAATCATAGGAATTCACCACACTTCGCATAATCATGTAAATAGCATTATCCAATATATTTCACGTGTTCAAGTATGCCATAAACTCAATGCTTTGATATTCAAAAGAATCCAATACTATTATTCCAAATATACACATAAACCATAATTATCACATATTCACATTTATCACAATTTCAAGTATCAAACATCACCAAATTCAATTATCACATCTCATACACACATAACAATCACATAAATGCATATATTCAAACATCACATAACACCAAATGTGACTCAATGCAAGACATGTGACTCTATGCATGTGGTACCGAATGTGAACCCTACATTTCACCGCTTTCCGATTCAATATCTAGAATCTAAGCCATGCTTTCGATCCAGACAAGATCAAAGCCAACACGCCTATCTCCAATTAAGGATCACATCTTCTACGCCTATTTCCATTCAAGGATCAACGTCTCTTACCATGTGAACCCCCAGTTTCACCGCTTCCACCATAAAACCGACCATGCTATGAATGTATGTACAAATACCAATAATATATGCAATTTTGATTATCTCATCAATCTTAACTTACCGCATACTACAATAATCCAACTCTATGAATTATCTGCCAATTGTATACGACATCCAAAACACATAGATATCATTCACATATAAAGGCCAAAAAATAATCACGGTTCACAAAATCCAATTAACAATAGTAACCACACCATCTCATGTTAATTCACATTCACCAATTATATATCACAATCAATCAACTAATCACCAGGATTCATGTCAAATGGCTACCCACAGAAAACAATTCACAATTTATCATTTCCATCACAAAACCAACATTTATTATAAAGATATTCAAATCAAACACAATTTCGATCGATTCGTAAAATATCACAATTTCAACAAAATAACACCACACATTAATCTACTAATTAAACTTAGCTACCACGTAAATTTTCATTAAATTCCGGACAACTAACTATACGGCTTAATTTGGCTATTTCAATTAAACGGGCCTGTTTTGCATTTCATAATTACAGTCCTCATTCAATTTGTATCATACCAATATATACTTCCTAAGTAACAATGCACATGGAACGAAACAGGACACAGCATGAAACAGTAGTAACGAGAACCAAAACGCAAAAGACATAAAACGAAATGAACATTGGAGGCTTAACGGGGTTTCATTTTCCATTTCATACCATTATATATTATAATACTATTATAATTAATAGTATATATATATATATATATATATATTATAATTGTAGCTGCATATGTATGAAGTAGAAACGAAACAACATAAGCACACACTGTAGCATGAAAAACGCAAATACCATGGCTAATTGGGTGTGCCGACCGCCGTAGCTACAAGTGCCGAACGACAAGGTGTATTTGTTTCCAATTTAATTTTCTATTGCACACATCATTTCAATATTATTTCCAAATTCAATTCTAATTTCTACACAATAACCTAATTATGTTAATCATCCCATTGAACCAATCATACTAACCCATAATAATAAAAATTCTCCCCCTTACCTCAATCTCCTTCTATCTTCTAGTTTCTCCCCAAATCCTCTTCTCTTCTCCTCTTTCTCCTCTAGCCTCTTTTTTCTTCTTTTTTTCCCCAAATGAGTTATAACCTCTAAAACCCTATTTTCCTTACTATATCTATTTTTAATGGGCTTAACCCACAAATCAATTTCATATTTTATTTCTACTACTTTGGCCCAATTAATTATATCTCTCTAATAACTTAATTAACCCATTAAACCCAATAAACACAATTATACACAATATCAATTTATTCAATTAATTATTATATCACATAATAATCAAATAAATAATTAACACACCAAATAGAATAAAATAATATTAAAAAATAAATACGGATAAAATCCTCCAATAACTCAATGTCTCATATTTCCAGTCTAATCTTAATTACTCAAAAAATTTCCAAAAGGCTAAATATTAACTCATTAATATTTCTAATACTAAAAAATATTAAAATTTCCGATTAAACATCGATTCGCTATCCCGAATTAATACCGACTAAACCGTCCCAAATCGCAAAAATTTCAATAAACATCACAAATGACTAAATTAAGCAAATAATTATTTTTCCGGGCGTTACATCTTCGACTACATCATGCACACTTTGATACCAGCATGTGAACAACATTCGACTTCATGTTTAACCCTGTCGAACCAAGAAGCTACCCTTCGACTATACTAGAGTTCGATCCACCAATATATATATATATATACACACACATTTTCATATTGATTTTCTTGTTGTAACTTTTTTGATTTATAAAATTTCCCGATAAATTATATATAACTAAATTTACTAAAATATATTTATTTATTTAAAATAAAATTTAAGGTAAAGATTCAAATCAATCCCGTGCGGAGCACGGGTGGTCAAACTAGTATATATAAATTCAAAGTTGTCAGGATGACAACCTTAATCACGTGTCATTATGATAGCAACTCTTGGCAAAATCCTAATTGTAATATTTATTAATTTGACCAAACAATAAAAATAAATAATAATAATAATAAATATAATAATGTGAACCAATCATTTTTTATGGTTCTGGTTTATAAACCAAACCATTTGTCACAAAAAGCAATTTAAAATTCATAAATGTTTAAAACTGGTTCTAAATGGATTTTGATTTCAATATCAATTTTTAAATTATCTAATTCTATTTAAATTTTATTCTCTTTGAATTAATATCAATTTTTAAATTTAATTACTTAAAACAAATTTTATGAGAGTATCATTAATTAACTTATCATTAATTCTATTATGTGATAAATGTGAAATTAGAATGAACACAATATAAACCAAGCAATGTTACATGCTAAGTTCTCGGATTCCTCTTTATGGAAAGCCATAGCTAAAACTTCTAGTCACCTTAAAGATTTGGGTGTGGAGGTTAGGTTCAGGAGATAGTGTTAATCCTTGGAGTCAGTGTTGGATTGATCAGGGCATGATTTTAGCTGAGTTGGATGTTAATATTCCTTTGAATTTGTTACACTGTTCTGTCAAAGATTTGGTTAATTATGATGGTGAGTGGAATTGGGATAGCCTTGCATGGCTTCCTGATTACGTGAAGTACAAGGTAGCAGCCTTGGTTCCCCCTAAGCTTGAGAATGGTGAAGATGTCCTCATGTTTGCCCTTGATGAGGAAGGTTGTTTTTCCATCAACAAGATGTATAAGCTGCTGGACCACCAAGTTGCAGACACTGCCAACAAAGCCTGGGCGCGGGTTTGGAGTTTGAAAGTGCCGGAACGTGTGAAAAATTTTGTGTGGATTTTATCCCATGACCGCTTGCTTACTAATAACAGGATCAGCATGTTTGGTTTTGGCATTGATGGCTGCCATGTGTGTGGTGCTGTGAAGGAGACGAGCTTACATGTGCTTCGCGATTGTTACGTAGCAAGGAAACTGTGGGACAGTATAATCCCGTTTTCTCTAACATCTTCTTTTTTTACTGCAGGTTGGGAGCAGTGTTTGAAGTTTAATCTTTTCAGCGACACCATCGGTCTCCATGACTGGTGTAATATCTGGTCCATTAGTTGTCACTCTCTGTGGCTATGGAGGAATTCGGAAGTTCCTGATACGTCTTTCATTAGACCGTTTTCGATGAAGGCAGTGATTGAAGATAAAGTCCATCAGTATAATAAAGCTATGCTAGTTCACCATAATGTCATGAACAAGTGTAAAGAGAAGATCGTGGTTCACTGGATTGCCCCTAAAGTGCAAATGGTAAAGTTAAATATTGATGGTGCCTGTGATAGTAATGGTTTAGCTGGGTGTGGTGGTATTGTGCGCGACTCTCGTGGATTCTAGTTAGGTGGTTTTAACAAGAAGATTGGCATATGCAGTCCCTTGTTGGCGGAGCTTTGGGGTATCTACACTGGTTTAAAGTTGGTCATTGATCTTGGCTACCATAACCTTGAGGTAGAGACCGATTCTAAACATGCAGTAGAGTGTATTCATAGAGGAAATTATAGAAATCTGGTGGTGGGGAACTTAGTGAAGAATATCATTGAGTTGATGAAGTCTTTTGATCATGTGGAGATCTTTCACATTTATAGAGAGGCAAACACTTGTGCTAACATTCTTGCCATGGAGGGTAAAAAGATGATTGGAGATAGTAGGTTTTATTCTGAGGTGCCTGCTTGGATGCTTATTCCTTTAAAGAAGGATCAAGATTTTCTTTGTGTTTCTAGGGTCATCCCTTTGTAGTTTTTCTTTTGCTGTTTGGGCCTTTGGCCCTCCCTTTTACCAAAAAAAAATATAAACCAAACAATTGAGTTTGAGTGGTAAACGAGCTCCTGTTAAGGACGAAGGTTCGGGGAATATCGATTTGGATTCCTGGTGGGAACAATACTTGGCTAGAGCCATGATCTTTCGGCACGAACTCTGAGTTCGACTCCTAGTGGGAATGATATTGGGCTAGAGCCATGACCTCTCGGCACGAACTCTGAGTTCGACCCCTGATGGGAACAATACTTGGCTAGAGTCATGACCTCTCGGCACGAACTCTGAGTTCGACCCCTAGTGAGAATAATACTTGGCTAGAGCCATGACCTCTCGGCATGAACTCAGGATTACTAGGGCCCATTCCCCTAGGAACCAGAGCGCATAAAATCTTTAAAACCCTACAAGGTTGCTATCGTTCTCTCAAGTATGCTTCTCTTTCTAAAACCCTAATTTTATATTTTCTGTTTTAGCTTTTACTACTCCTTTATTATAACAATAATGTACATGTGTTTACTTGATTTCAAATCAAGTGATAAACTCATTTGTTTTCAATATTCAATAATGTCTTCAAATCAAGTGATAGATAGTGGAAACTGTGAATTTACTCTTCAATTGCATGCATTTGATAAGGTATGATTTAGGACTTTTCTCACAAAAATTACACAATTCAAATTAGTCCTTCACAAAAAAATGACCCGATTTAATCCCTTATAAAATTTAACCGGACCATATTAGTCCTTTTGTTAATATTTTTTTCAAACCGGTTTTTTTCACTTTTAAAGTGTGACTGGACTGCCACGTTGAATTTTATTTTTTATTTTTCGTTTTTAAATATTAAATTGATTTTTAATTTTAATTTCATTTTTAAATAACTATGAATTAATAATATCAAAAAAGTCAAAATTATTTCTTATGTAGATTTGAACTCAGAACCTTTAAACAATATCTTAAGTCTTAACCACTAATCTAATGTACATTCATGATAAATAATTCCCATAATTTCTAGTAGTATTAAATAATTATGAATTTAAAACAAAAAATACAAAATTTGTATCAATGGGTTCTCGAACCGAAGTCCGTTCAACTTAAATGATAGTCATGTACAACTAGACAAATCAATTTCTATGGTTAATAATTCAAATAAAAAACCAAATAAATATTTAATAATTTTAAATAATACAAAAATTTAAAAATAAAATTAATATAAATCCTAAACATAATTAATCAAATAGAAATAAATAAATAAGTATTTCATTGAATTACTATTAAACTAATTGATCACTATTTAGTTTAATTAACTAAATAATTTTTAAATTAATTAATTATTTAATTTAAATTGATTTAACAATTAATTGAATTACCATTAAATAAATAAATTATTAATTAATTATTAATTAATTTGAATTAGTTTAAAATAAATAAATATTTATTTGTGTATTACTTAATTTCAATTAAATATAATTTAATTTATTTCTATTTGATTAAATATATTAAGAATTTACATTTTATTAATTTTATTTTTAAATTTGTGTATTATTTAAAATTAGTAAATATTTATTTGTGTGATATTTGAAATAAGTAAATGTTTTTTTATAAATTACTAAGTATTCATCATTAAGGTAGTGTTTGGCCCAACTTTTTATCTACTTTTCTTCTCCTTATAAGGAGATGGAGGGCCAAACACATTTTTTATAAAGCTCTTATGAAAAAAAGTAGCTTTTTTTTCAAGGCAAAAAATTAAATAAAAGGAGCTTGTAAAAAAGGCGTTGAAACCAACTTTTTCAGAGCTTAAAACATGTGGTCGCGGTTCGAATCCCAACGAAAGCATTTTTTTTTTAAAATTGCGCTAGTGCAGTGAACGACAATTTTTCAATTTTTTCTACGGTTCATAACATCTAGAGTTATGTTTTATTTTATTTTTTTCTTCTTCTGTTTACATCATCATTTTTGTAGATACTAGTTTTGTCCAACTTTTTATTCGTTTTGTATATTATATCTTATTTTACTATATAATGATTTTCAATAATAATATTATTAAACTATACACTATATTATAGATGTTAATACAACAATTAATCAATACGCATTATATATATATATATATATATATATATATATATATATATATATATATATATATATATATATATATATATATATATATATATATATATATGAAAAAAATAAAATTAAAAAAAACTCTAAAGTTTAA
The DNA here is from genome assembly GCF_029867415.1 of Vicia villosa. Taxonomy (NCBI): domain Eukaryota; kingdom Viridiplantae; phylum Streptophyta; class Magnoliopsida; order Fabales; family Fabaceae; genus Vicia; species Vicia villosa. The sequence continues at coordinate 119,825,567 of NC_081182.1, read as the reverse complement.
AAAATAATCATAGCCAAACAACTTTAACTTAATTTTAAAAGCTCTTATTTTTAACTTTAACTTTAAAGTAACTTTTAAGACTTAAAAAAGCCGGGCCAAACGAGCTCTAAGAATATTAGCAATAGAAATTAATTTGTCTAGTTGTAAAATGATTATTATTTAACGGACTTAGGTTTGAGATTACATTAGTTCAAATTTTATAATTTTTGTTTTAAATTCAGAATTATTAAATATTATTAAAAATTATGGGAATAATTTGTCATGAATGTATATTGGCCTAGCGGTAAAGACTTAAGAAGTTGTTTAAAAATAAAATTAAAATTAAATATTAATTAAATATTTAAAAATGAGATTAATTACTATGCACGGTCAGTGTAAATTTTTTTACACAGTCAGTGCATCACAACCATTCACAAACATTATTTTATAAATAATTAAAATAAAAAATAAATTTCAATATATATTTAACGGTCACGATTCATTGACGGTGTAAAATTGCTTTACACTGTCGGTGCATACCAATTAAATTCTTTAAAAATTGAAAATTAAAAATTAAAATCAAACGTAGCCAGTCAGTCATGGTTTAAGAGTATAAAAATATTAATTTAGTATTTATAAAATTAAAAAATAAAATCAAACGTGGCATTCCAGTCACGGTTTAAAAATATAAAAAAAGTTGGTTTGAAAAAAATATTAACACAAGGATTAATATGGTCCGATTAAATTTTATAAGGGATTAAATCGAATCCTTTTTTGTGAGAGACTAATTTAGACAGTGTCATTTTTGTGAGGGACTAAAATGAGTCATCAATGTTTTTATTTTATCATTGTTGATTCTCAACATAATTGACCTAACCTAAGCTAAAAAAGTTCATTCTTTTTTGTTCAAAATTATCTTAGAAATTATTTGGGAATGAAAATTTAGGAGTTGATTAGTTTCCCCATCTCACACGTATTCACACAAAGTGAAAGAGTGATTTTGAGATAACAGAACCCGCCTACCCACCCTTGTACTTCGGTTCGGGTGAAAGAGTCGAAACACAATGTTTCCCTAATCTTCAAAACCTAGATGATCATCTACAGACTACAGTTGCTTCACTCCAGATATCTCTTACAACAACAAAGGGGGGATGGAGGGGAAAGAGGAAATATAAGCGGTGTCATCAATTAAGAGGATTGTTCCCTTATGTGGTAGTAGTGCCTCCACTCGGAGGAATGCACATCTTCACACACATGAGAATAGATCACAAAACAAGTAAATAAAAGTAAAAAAAAGCGAAAGAAACTTAAAACTTACTGGTAAATGAAGATCACAAGTTGTTCTTGGCTGAGACATAGCCATACCCAAATCCTCTAATCCGAGCCAGGGGAGCTACAAGTTGTTCTTGGCCGAGACCCATCCCACAAGAATTTTGGTTACCCGAGGCCAGAATATAAACACAGTTTAGAAAATCAAGTGTATCCAACAATCATGGTATGTTAGATACAAAAGTCATATGATCTATTGGAATGTTCCTTACATAAATTCTAAATTTTTTGGTGGCGTATTACATATACCTTTAATTTTAATGCGAGCTCATTTTCTTTATTATATATAATGGGAAGCAAAAAAATGAAAAATAAACTTTCTTTGTGACTTTTCAAAGTTCATCCGAAAAATGTAAAGATATTTATACCATAACAGCTATCCGCTATGTTTTAACATCTTAGTGGTGATAAGATATATTCAACTGTTTATGTTTTTGAGTTTATATTATCAATATATCACAATCATTAATATATAACTTTAAGAGTAGTTATGATTAAAGTATAGTAATATTGAAAATGATCTGAAAATTATAATTGATTGACAATATACAAAAGGTTTTATATTGACGTAGTATATAAATTAATTAAATCGCTGCTAAAATAATAAATGGAATCACATAACTAAGATGTGACAATTATAACTTTCTTAATATTTACAATTTCAACTCTTCTGCAAGAGATTTTATAAAGCAGCAAGAAACATCTTAAATTTATGCTAGTTTATGATATCTTGTTGGTAGCCTCTAATTAATTTAGGGTACACCAGAAACATGACTTGCACTACCATTTAATATTAATACCTTATTTGGAGCCTAATGATGCACTTGACAGTATATGAATAAATATTAGTATAGTCAATTATTACTACATATATTAAACTATTGAATAGAGGGATTAGGTTGAGATGAAGAGGAAACAAAACAGTTGACCAAACCATAAAATGTGTAAGCAGAACTTTGTTATGTGATTGTGTTAAAGACTAACTAAAGTGCAAGCACAAGGATCCTTCTCTCAATCTGTTATTTCCCACTGCACTCATCTCAAAGTGCATCTACTTCTTGAGATAAGGTATGATGCTTTTCCATTCTGAATATGGTCAAATACATTTGGTGATGTCCAAACTAGATCTATTACTTAAATTTGAAAAATGCCAAACACAAAATAAGTTTTTTGTCCAAAATTATTAGCCATTTCAACGTGACACTTAAATTTTGACAAGGTTTACTGAATTTTTTACGTGAGAAAAAGTTAATATTTCTTTAGGACCAATCTCGTACTTGTACATGACAAATATTGAGATGTTAATTTGTCATCAAGAAATTAAGTGACCAAATCATACATATCATATTGATGTATTTTTTCTTGAATTGTGTAAATGATTTTATTAACAGGTTGTCTTAAACTATGGCAAATATTGTTGTGACCATTGCAAGTAATGTGGGTAAATATTTGGCGGGACCAGCCATTCGCGAACTTCAATACCTTCTTTGTGTTAATAATGTAATCAATCTTCTTGAGAATGAAAGAGATGCGCTGTCGGCTGAAAGAGGCAACTTGCAAACTCGTGTGGCACAAGCCAAAGAGAGAACTGAAGTAATTGAAAAGCCAGTGGAGAAATGGTTAAATGATGTGGAGAATCTCCTTGAAGAGGTGGAGATTCTTGTACAAAGGACAGAGACTGACCTCAATTGTTTTCAAGGATGGTTTCCAACGTGTAAACGGTATCTATTGTGCAAGGAAATGGTAAAGAAGATAGAGGCAATGGAGAAATTCAAAGGCAAAAGCAATGATATTAATCCATTTTCTCATCTTGCTCCATTACCAGGTATTCAGTATCAGTCATCCGAAGACTTCATTTACTTTGAGTCAACAAAAATGGCTTATGGTCAAATCTGGGAAGCACTCGGGGATGATGGTGTCTCTATAATTGGAGTACATGGAGAGGGTGGATGTGGAAAAACAGCCCTTGTAACAGAAGTTGGCAAAAAGGCTGAGGAATTGGATATGTTTGATAAGGTTATATCAATCACAGTGTCTCGAACTCCAAACATTAGAGGCATTCAAGGAGAAATGGCTGATATGTTAAACTTGAGATTGGGGGAAGAAAGTGAAAAGGGAAGAGCACAGCGTTTATGGTTGTGTTTACAAGAAAATAAGCGAACTCTTCTAATAGTGGATGATCTATGGGAAAAGTTTCATTTGATGGATATAGGGATTCTCTTAGACAGTGTTAACAAGCGAACATGGAAGATCCTCATAACCACTCATAGCGAGCGTATTTGTACATCAATGGAATGCCAAAAGACTACTCATTTGGAGCTCTTGTCTGAAGATGAATCTTGGACTTTCTTCCAAAAATTTGTAAGAGTTGATAACATACTCTCCAAAAATTTGCCACGGGAAATCTGCAATGAATGCGAAAGACTTCCCCTAACAATCAAAACTGTGGCGTTGTCATTAAAAGGAAGGGATGAAAGTGAATGGCATCGGGCATTAGAGAAATTGAGGGATTCAAAGGAATCTAATGATGAAGGAGGAGTGACTGCTACTTTTAGCTGCCTTAAATTATGTTTTGGTTATTTGCTAAGGCCGGAAACAAAACAACTCTTTCTTGTGTGTTCTCTTTTTCCCGAAGACTATCACATCCCAATAGAAGATTTGTTGAGGTATGCAGTTGGACTGAGTGTGGAAGAGAGATTATCATTACAGTCAAGAAGAAGCTTATTTGAAGCAAACATCAGCCAACTTTTAGAATCACATTTGCTGATGCGAGGTTCCGTGAAGATGCATGACGTGGTTCGTGATGCAGCCTTATGGTTTGCAAATAGATCAAAGAATCGCAAAATATTGGTAAATGTGGACAAACCACTTAGCACTGTGGCCAAGGACAACAAAATAAGAGATTGTTTTGCAGTATCCTCATGGTGGTATAATGAAAGTCCCTCTTTCTGTCAATTGCTTGCTCCAAATCTTAAAATGCTATTGCTAAACATAAGTGCTCGTAGATCATGGAATTCCCTGGATTTATCGCATTTAACATTTGAAGGAATACAAGGGCTTGAGGTGTTTTCTCTAACCATCAACTACAAAATAGTACGATTTTCACTACCTCCCTCTATCCAACTGTTGACCAATGTTCGAACTTTGCGCTTAAATGGATTGGAGTTTGGTGACATATCTTTCATAGCAAGCTTAATAAGACTTGAGGTTCTTGACTTGCGACGTTGTAAGTTCAACGAACTTCCTATTGAAATAGGAAAACTCTTACGTCTAAAGCTGCTAGATTTGTCAGAATGTCGTCTTTTTAAAAGGGCCTATAATGGAGCAATAGGAAGATATTCACAACTAGAGGAATTATATGCTTCAGCTTGCTACCCAGAAAAGTATGTTTCTGAGATTGCTATGGATATTGGTTATCTCCCAAATTTACAAAGGTTTAAATTTAGTGATCAAATCACACTAAAACTAATGATTCCTAATATCTCAAATTTGAGGACATCTCAAAAAACAATTCTGCAAATAGGTAAAAATATTTCTTTGACAGGCCTACATGGAGGATGTAAAAATATCATCCCAGATATGGTTGGAATTGTGGGAGGCATGAATGATTTGACTTCTCTCCATCTTACAAGTTGCAGAGAGATAGAATGCATCGTCGATGCAACCTATGATTTCAAGGAAGATGATCTGATTCCCAACTTGGTCGAGTTACGCCTTGAGCGTATAGAAAACATGACAGTATTGTGTCGAGGTCCACCTCTGGAAGTACTACGCTACTTTGAAAAACTAGAAGTACTTGATATACTACTTTGCGAGAAGTTACACATCAGTTTTCCTAGGGAATGTAAGCTGCGAAATCTTAAGATCCTCAGATTAGAATATTGCAGGATTGATGAAGTACTTTTCTCAGCATCTGTTGCTCAAAGTCTGCATCAATTAGAACAACTAAAAATAAGTGGCTGCAATGAATTGAAGCATATAATTGCTGAAAGTGGAAGTGAATACGATGGCTGTAATACAAGTGAGGAAAAAATTTCAAGTTCAATGAATTCTCATTTTCTGATGACCAATCTAAGGGAAGTTGAGATTTTCAGTTGTGGAAGTTTAGAGTCAATATTCCCAATTTCCTATGTTGAAGGACTAAACCAATTGCAAAAGCTGGAAATATCATTATCTCCTAAGCTGGAATATGTGTTTGGTGAATGTGGTCATGAACACCATTCATCTTACCAATACAAGAACCATATCATGCTTCCTCATTTGGAATCTCTCAAACTCCATAATCTTGACAATTTCATTGGGATGTGTCCCGAGAAATGTGAAGCAAAATGGCCATCTCAGTCACTGAGGACAATGACCATACATGATTGTTCAAAATTGAAATGTTTGTTCTCTATCAAAACACATAGAAGCCTACCAGAGTTGATTGAACTTAACATTTACAATTGTCAAGAATTGGAACAAATTGTTGCAGCAAATGAAGAACTTGTGCAGCTTCCCAAAGCTGAAGTTTATTTTCCAAAGCTAAATATTATAAAAATCTATAACTGCAACATGTTGAAAAGCCTTTTCCCTTTTTCTATGGTCAGAATGCTTCCAGAACTAAGCAAGCTTGATATAATAAACTGTACTCAACTTGAAGAGGTATTTAGACATGGTCCCGGAGGAGACGATATTATCAGGGAAATGGAAGTTGTGCTTCCAAACTTGACAAATATAACATTGTATGAGCTACCGAATTTTGTAGATATCTGTCATGGTTATAAGTTACATGCCGTTAAACTTCAAGAACTCGACATATCTCACTGCCCTAAAGCTGTTCCAAGCATAAAAAAAATTCAGGTGACTCTTCTTCCTTGTTAACTAGAATCTTTTGACTTTTCTTTTTCTTGATTTAGTTCAATGTTAGGATAATGAGATAGAAACAAACCTTGAGGTTATTTTGAATATTGCCTATAACTCCTCTTTGACTTACTGAAGACAAATTCCTTAAACATTTTTGGGAGCTAAAAAGGCAACATAAAATAGGTTTTTATTTGCAAATTCAAATATATCATTTGAGTGTACTTATATTTCATCTGCTTACCGAATTTTTTATTTTGTTGTTGATAAGGATGAAACTCAAAGAATCGGGATTAGAAGATGAAGATTCTTTTTATGGATACTTGAATTTCGCATGAGTAATGATGTGTTTGAACCAGACCATATGAGTGAGGTTTTTCACAGTCATCTACAGATGGATCATCATTTTATTTGTTTAGACTGTACAACTTGTATTGAATAACAATGTGGTTAGTCGCATATGAATTTTGAATTTGTGTAAGTGCTATAGCATAGTGGTTATGTATTACTATTGTATGTGGAATAAACACCGACTCTGAAGACAAACAAATGAACATGCACATTTCATCCACGAAATATTGGAATGGAGTGTATTCATATAATTTTATATTGTCAATAATTCTTGGCTTCATACTTTTCTCATTATTATTTCTCGTATATATAAAGGTTACAGGGCTATATCGGTAATTACACTAAATAATTACATTTAAACTAATTCCTATTCACATCCCCCCTCAAATTGATGCTGCTTGTCAATGAGCATCAATTTGCTAACAAGAAACTGATGACGTGGACGCGGAACAGCCTTGGTAAGAATATCTGCAATCTGCAACTGAGTACTGACATGAGGAAGTGATATTATTCTATCATCATAAGCGTCACGGATTGAGTGACAATCAACTTCAATATGTTTGGTGCGTTCATGAAAAACAGGATTCGCAACAATTTGGATTATTTCAGGTTGGAGAGCACCACCATTAGATGGATTGGTGATGGAAGGACCAAATGCAGAGCTTGTACTAGCAGGAAATGCTTGCACCGAGCGTTGTGCTGATCGTGGAGGACGAGTGGGACAATCAGAGATAATATGGCTCCGCTGCTTGCAATAATTACAAAACTTCTTACTGCAACTCTGAGCAAAATGTCCAAATTGTTTACATAAATACTTTCATTTTCTTATTTCATTTTTTAATTACTATTATTTTTATTCTTTTATTTATTTATCTAAATAAATTAGTTTCCTTTATAATAAAACCATAGTGATCTATTGTATCGAAAGTTCGAGTTTTTTACAATTTTATCCATAATTATTTTATTATTTAAAATTCAATTTATTTTCGAATGAACTTGTTATGGATTAAATAATTAGGATTATATCCAATAATTATTTAATCAATATATCGATCTGAACTCTTGATTTTTCTCCATAACTTCGGTTTTATTTCAATTAGTTTGTTATTTTATTAACTATGTTTACACCCGAATCAGGGTTTACGAAAATTAACCCTGCACTAAAAAATGTTTCTTTGGGTATTCTTTTCAGGGTTAATGTTCAGATACCCTCCGACTACACGCCACGTCAAAAGTTAAGTATTCTCTTTAACTCAAAGTCTATTTTGTTTCCTTTTATTAAGGTTCATCATTTAAACGAACTGTGCGTACATTCACTCCCTCTCTTCTGCCTTTGCCCTTTTTAGGTTTACCTCCGAGGTTTTCCTCCGACCGCCAACCATATCAAATCAAACGCAAAGCTAAGTATTTTTCATTTATTCGTGCATTCTTAAATTTTTTACTCTTTTACTGTTAGGGTTAATTTCATTTGCCTTCGAACCGATAATGCACTCACCTCTTCTGTTTATTCTTTCTTGTCCGGTTTTCAGGGTTTGTCGACTGCCAAAGCTACGAGTATTGGTAACCCTAAACCCTAACCCTGATATTTTTTGTCTTTTATTATTACTTATGCCAAACCCTATTAGGGATCCGCTGGTTTCATTGTCCCCTTCCCCATATTGCTTTTGTTATTGCTTTATATTAAACTGCGTGGTTAGTAATCCTAGGGAGTGCAAGTCTTAATTGAATTAAATAATTAATTATAAGATAATTTAATCGAATTAATCACGTGATTTTTGCACCCACGCACACTTTTGGGGTAACCTCTCTGTTGCCTTGTTGCCTTGTTGCCTTGTTGCCTGTTGCCTGTTGCCTTTGTGTTTTTGCAGAATAAGCCATGTCCCTGTCCCTCGAATATGAGGATACCTCAGCCATGCTGCCTCGATAACTAAAGGTCATGCGACCCTAAATGATGCTGCCTTCGATACACAAATATGACCTCGACCCTCGGAAGTTGCCTACGGAAAAAGGCTGAGGTATCTTCTGGCCGCCTACGAATAAGGCTATTCTGAGTCCTTCTCCTTAGACTACCTGCCTCTCTATGGCATGGGTCAGTCTTAGGGCGAATGATAACGCGATGACCCTCCAACCTCCAAACGAAAGGCTTCCTGCCCTCTTATGGCAAGGATAGACCCTTTCATTCTGAAAGGCTAAAAAGAGACCTATCATCTGAGTTTAAGGTAATTGCCCCTAATTGCCTTGCAATGCTCAAACTTTCATTATATTCTTTCTCATAATTTTTCAAAAGGGCTACGCTCATTTACGAGCTAAAGTCCCTATCTCTTTCATCTACATTTTCTAAACAAACGAGCAAGCAAAGCAATTAAGAGCCCATGGAAAACCATGGATGCAAAGGGTGCCTTACACCTTCCCTTTGCATAAATTACCCCCCGAACTTAGATTTCTTTAAAAAGGTTTTTTTCTGTTTCTTTTTGCCTTTCCGAATATTGTTTGGATAAAATAAAAGTCGGTGGCGACTCTTGCTTACCGCGACATTCCGATTAATAAAAAGTCAGTTCACCGTATTACAGAACTGGCGACTCTGCTGGGGATTTTTCGATAAAAGAGGGGTTACCTTAAAAGTTTAGGATCACTTAATTGTATTCTATTGTTTGCTTTGCTTGCTTTATTTTTCAGGGTTGTTTTGGAAATTAACTGAAGGACGAATCCTATTCCCGGATTCAAGAACACTTAAGATTAGGAGTGGCATAGTCATGGCGACCTCTTTCACATATGTGGGAGATGAGTCAATATGAAGTTCACACTTGAGTTAGGACTCCATAGCATATACACACCTTTCTCAAATGAGGGGGGTCTATGTATGTGTCTACGGGTGCGCCGGAGCTCAAGGACCTTTAGTTACCCTTAACCCATCCTGGCCTTTAGGAACGTAGTGGGGGGACTACTCTTGACAAATGTTAAGAACTAGTCGCTACCCGATGCTACAATTCAGATAGGTCCTTTCTCAAAGTATCATTGCATGGTGCGAATGCATCATGTCCGAGGGTGCTTTAGAAGGGCTAACAATTCTGGATAACTCGGTAGAACCCGTTGCTGAAATCTCCTTATCCATAGAAGTACCTTTGGGAAGGACACCTGATCAGACTCCATGCAAGCCTTAAGCCAAAAACTGTGTGACTTGTGTGACTTGCGTGACTTGTTTGTGTTTACTACTAACCTTCATTTCCTCGCAGGTTTTGTTGAAAGGACTTGTTTGTCCTTACCATCTCGCATTAAGTCTAACGAACTGCATTCTCATGACATCATGACATCATAAGCATAACATAATTAACTAACTCTTTCAAGGATCTTAGGAATTTAGGGCGCGCAATTTCAGGTACTCTTATCCAGGGCTGAATTCCTATCAAGGGGCAAGAGGATTTATTTTCCTCTGGCCACATACCTTCCAATTCAGAGACTCGATGCCTATCAAGGGGCAAGAGGATTTATTTTCCTCTAGCCATGTATCTTCAAATTCAGAAGTATCCCGAATCATAGGCGATGACCCACTCGATATGGTGAGCTTGATTCTCAAAGAAGGACGTCCAAAGACGAAAGCCAGAATTCTCTAGACATAGCTGTGTTTGATTCAATGTCTAAACGTTGCAAACTAAATTTCCTATAGATCCTTGAAAGCATTGCATTTGCATTCATAACATCGCATAACAGGTTTCTTACAATAGGTCTCTCATCCCTCCTCGCTGTTTATTTCAGCATCATGAATCTCGAACAATCAGTTAAGGATCTCCAAGCTCAAAACACTGAGTTCCAAGCCTTGATTTTGAATTTGTCCAAGGGGCAAGATGAGCTGAAATCCCTTCTGACTAAGAAGGAAAAGAAGACCAAGAAACCTAAAGGTGTTCTCAATCTGGGAAGAAGGTTCAAAGGCCCTCTCAAAAGGGTTGAAGAAGCTGAAACTCCCAAAGAGGGTAAGAAGACTCGAGTAAAAAAGCTTAGACCAATCTTGCAACTCAGGGATGCTGAAACCTCTGAAGACAGTGATGAGGATGAGCAAGATGATAATGCTAGTATCAAAACCGATGCAAAAAGTAACCACGATTCTGCCAAACTCTCTGAAGAAGAAGAGGACTATTACCATGAGGGCGAACATCCCGATGACAAATACAAGATGTTAGAAGAGCGTCTAAGAAGTGTGGAAATTCAGAAGGTGCCTGGGTTGGACTTTGAAGAACTAGGGCTTGTTCCTGGGGTCATCATTCCCCCAAAATTTAAAACTCCTGCTTTTGCTAAGTATGATGGGGCATCCTGTCCCAAGATGCACTTAAGGTCTTATGTGAGGAAGATTCAGCCTCATACTGCTGACAAGAGGCTCTGGATCCATTTTTTTCAAGAAAGCTTATCTGGAACTCAGCTTGAATGGTACTATCAACTCGAGAGTATCAACATCCGCACCTGGGAAGATTTGGTTGTTGCTTTCTATAAGCAATACCAATATAATTCCGATCTCGCACCAACTCGCATGCAACTACAAAGCATGTCCATGGGACCTAAAGAAAGTTTCAAGGAGTATGCTCAAAAGTGGAGAGATCTAGCTGGAAGAGTCAAACCCTCCTTAGCTGACAGAGAATTGGTCGATATATTTATGAGTACACTGACTGGTCCTTTCTATAGTCATTTATTGGGGAGTTCATCATCTGGATTCACGGAACTCATACTGATTGGGGAACGTGTCGAGAGTGGTATTCGAAGTGGTAAGATTCAAATGGCTACATCTTTAGGTACTACAAAGAAGCATTCTAATGGGAGGTCAGATTCCAATGTTGTGTATGGGCAGAAAAGTATAAGCCATGATCAATCTATTGGGGCAGTTCTGAGCTCCACACCGGCGCCTCAACAGGGTCGTCAAAACAAACAAGATAAACCCAGACGTCAATTCACAAAGATCAATATGTCGCTAGCTCAAGCCTTACAACATCTGCAAAAGGCAAATTTGATCACTCTGAGGGATCCTCCTAAAAATCCTAACACCTCTGCTCCTAGTTACAAACCCAACGCGAGGTGCGCATATCATTCTAACAGTCCTGGACATGACACGGAGAATTGTTGGCCGTTGAAGAATAAGATCCAAGATATGATCGACGCTGGTGAAATTGAGTTCGACCATCCTGCAACTCCTAATGTGATCACTGCTCCCATGCCTAATCACAACAAGATTGCTAATACTATGGATGGCTAGAAGGATGAACTTTTTAGATCATTAGATTTACTTTTGTTTGCAATTTCTATTCTGTTTGTTTAAACATTCGACTTATGATAGACATTATCTATTTTAATAATTATCATCAGTGCATTGCATATGTTTGTCTTGAATACATTATCATTCATTTCAAATCACGTATTTACTTTGCATATGTTTTGTGTTTATTCAACTCCTGCTAAGCTGTAAGCCTTTTGAGGGAGGATGACGAAAACGATACCGCAACCTCATACAGTATGCTTTTGAACGGACTATGTTGACGATGTACAGGCATTATTTCAATTCCTAAACAGTGGAGATATAAGGATGATAATCCCTCGTTAACCCTTTTGAGCCTAAGTTGTAGGAGTTTTCTTTCTTGAATAATTCAAAACCTGTGATCATAACCTGGGGCATGGTAGTTCTCAGTTAATTTGGCTGTGCATTCTATTTTAAGAGAACCATTCAGTACACCTTTCAACAAAGGTTTCAATCACAAACGTTCAACCGCACGCATCAAAGAAGTGTTGGAAATGTCAATCAAAAGACAATGACGGTTCATCAATCAAACAAGGCAGTCATTATCTTTCAAAAAGGAAAGAACGAAAAACATATATACAAAGAAAAGCCTGCTAAGTCAAAAATAAAAAAGATGACTTAGGCAAAAATCAAGGCATCCCGCTGACTGTAAGCTCACAATAGACAGTTCAGGCAAAAGTTAGGGATATCAAAAAGATGAAAAAAGAGAAGTCAATAAATTCTTGAACAACACAAAGTTGTGACTACCAAAAGGAAGAAATGACTGCCATATCACAAGTTCTCATTACTTGCGAACCATCAACATTATCGAAGGCGCAAATCCATAGATCTCTTGGAACTTGAATGCATAAGTCGAATTAACTGAGCTTAGGATCGAAGAACATCACGAAGAGGGGTGGGTACAAATAAACTTTGAGCCTTTATCCTTTGTTTCTTAAACCATGAACCAAGCCACGTTACAACCTTTGAAAGTCCTAATTGAAACATGGTTAGTTCGAAAGCATATTGTTACCAAAAAGGTATCCTGACTCCTTAAGGTTTACCATAAATGCCAAGTTGATGTCACGTTTTTACAAATGGCATGTTGTTATAAATATCATGTTCTTACAAATGTCATGTTTTTACATCTCATGCTTTAATGTTTTTCAAAAACTCAAGACAAACGTATGCACTGCATCTTATGAATTCATTATTAAACAAATTTTGCTACATAATTTCAAATGTTAGCAACAGAGAGAATTTGCACAGGATACAACTAATGACTGAAAGTTATCCCGACAGACAATATTACTCCAAGAAGCAATGTCTCCTACGTATACAAGGGGGCATGACACGTTTTTCCCAATCAATCTGGGGCAATCAAGTCAAGATTCCAAGAATCTCTCAAAAGCCAAACAGTCAGGGGCATCATCCTAAGTTTACGATTACTAGGGGCATGTCGCCTACAATATACACTTCATAAAGTCCTCACTAGTAGGGGCAAATCTATGAAAGTCCAGTTTGACATCTGATCAATACTTAGTGGTGTGTCCTAACCTAATCCAGGAATGGTAGTTACTATAATACTGGGGGCAACTTTCACCCATGTCTCCCCACAGAGATGGGTTCACAAGATCATATCCCCACAGAGTAATCATTAAGAAGATATCTTCAAACGCTCTCGACAAAGACATGGCTCCCCAACAAAGTTTACATCTTCAACACTGCTGGTTCTCCAACACTTTGCTCTTCGCCAACATGGTTTATTAATGTCTTTATTCCCAATCAGGGTACATCAAGTTACTGATCATCCCCAAGCAAGAATCATAAATCCCCAGCTGTACTTCTTCAAGACAAGATCAAACGTCAAAATCCCAATGATACAGAGATTTATTTTCTCAAGATACTCCAAATAGCATAACTCATGTTCATACATCATATATCATAGTTAATTCATAACATACATACGTCTCATGACATATGCATAACACTCTCATTCTTTTAAAAAAAAATTACAATACATACATCACGACATTGCATAAAACTAATGTTTCTTTTGCAATCTACTTATACATCTTCTAGATATAGTGCAGATATAATCAATTCAACGATTTAATTCTGACACTCATTCAAGACAGAGATTTAGTTCTGACACCTAATTTTGGATAACTTCCAAAAATGGTTCAGATATAATCAAGACAGAGATTTACTTCTGACACTTAATTTTGGATATCTTCCAAAGATAGCTCAGAGATAATCAATACAGAGATTTAATTCTGATACTTAATTCCGGGTATTCTCCAGAGATAGTTCAGAGATAATCAATACAGAGATTTAATTCTGATACTTAATTCCGGGTATTCTCCAGAGATAGTTCAGAGATAATCAAGACAAAGATTTAGTTCTGATACTTAATTCCGGGTATTCTCCAAAGATAGTTCAGAGATAATCAAGACGAAGATTTAATTTTGACACTTAATTTTGGGTATCCTCCAAAGATAGTTCAGAGATAATCAAGACAGAGATTTAATTCTGATACCTAACAGTTCAGAGATAATCAAGATAGTTATTTAATTCTGACACTTACTTTTGGGTATCCTCCAAAGATAGTTCAGAGATAATCAAGATAGAGATTTAATTGTGACAATTATTTCGAAAATAGTTCAGAGATAATCAAGACGACGATTTAGTTCTGATACTTAGTTTCGAGCATCCTCCATGAATATTTCAAAAGACTTAGATCTAATTCAGTTACCACGAACGGTGCTGACATGATCAATCTCCAATAAATTTTCTCTCAAAGTCGGATAGCATCTTCAAGCCCATCTCCATCATACATCTTCTCCAAACACCTGGATGGCATCTTCAAGCCCATCTCCGACAAAAGTCCCTACTTCAGCTAGGGCAAATTTCTGGGTATTCTAGTGTTCAATCCTCTTCCACCTTCAGATACCGACTGGCGCACAAACCACTCTACATCTTCAGGTTTAAGATAATTGAACAGGGGCAGCTGTCATACCCCAAAATTTGCCCATACATTTTTTCCCATTTCAATTCAAATCAAGGTACATAGCTCCTAGACACACTCTCCTACACAAGGCTCTAAAACTAGGGTTTTGATTTCTTCAGAGAAAAATCAAGTTTTGACAACCCAAGTGGATCTCATAACTTCTCATATGACTCAAAGAACCTCTATGCCAAATTTCAAGCCCTGATTCAAAGGATAGCCCAGCCAATGGCTCAACATATCTCACAATACCTCCATACAATAAAAATTGAGAGAGCTATGACTTGTTGAAAGTTGGTCAATTTTGGAGAAATGCACAGAAGTTAATGAGAGCAAAATGGACTTTTTGGATCAATGGACTTAAAATATGGATTTGAGACATGTCTATGGGCTTTATGTGGACCATTAAACTAATTATTTTTGTTTATATAAGATTTATTTTATTTATTTGAACTTTAACTCATTTAAATATAAGTAAATCATATAAATGTGAAATATTAGTTTTAATCAAAGATTTGATTTCCCATCAAATATAACCAGTCAAAGAGAATCTTGAGGACCAAGTAATTTAATTGGTGCATGGTTTTGTTATCTTTTATTTTAAATATTTTTTTTATTTTTATTCAATATAAGTCAAAATAAATTAAAATAAAATACCAAAAGATTGATTTAGGTTTATAATTCTATTATTTTTCAAATCTCCAAACCAAAGCTCAATCACGTGGACTTCATGGGACAACAATAGCAAGTTCTAAATCAAATATTTCCTCTTTCAAAGCAAATATTTTTGATCCAAATTGATTTGATTCTCTCAAAAGATGTATGACCTAATTCAAGCCTCATATATAAAGGAGCATGTCCATAACGCAGGGGAGGTTTTTTTTTCGGGGGAACGAATTTCATAAGGATTCACAGCCTCCAAGACCGTGGCTTTTGTTCTTAAAATTCAAGAAAATTCAAGGATTGAATTCGAAGTTAGAGACCATTACAAGGAGTTTCAATAATCTGGACGCGCCTCTGAAGGCATTCTAAGGCGGTACTGACCATTACAAAGCTCTGGAACACCAAGAACACTCGCCGGTATCCCTCACTTCTATTCATTTTTTTTCGTCGATTACATACATTTAAGCATCATGAATAATTTTTGATGATATATTTGTGTTTTCCGTGAGTTTCTAATTGTTTCTGGAATTCTAATTGCGTTTATACGTTCAGATAAAGATTTCACCATTGTTAGGGTTTTGTTCTTCAATTGAGGGGTTTTTTGTACAGGCGAAATCAGACCGAGATAATGGTCCCGTTGCATTCGCAGGGATCGATTTACTTAGTCTATGTTGTTTGTTTGCATTGATTGACATTATTTTGAGGTTTTGAGGTTGAAGAGCTATAGCCATGGAGCCAAACCGTGGCTGAAGATGCACTGCTTCAGAATCGAGTGAAAGAGATGAAGGAGCGTGCATCGGTTGTTTTTTTTTAATATTTCAAAATATTTGTTTTTTCATATATGACAATGCGATTCATTTTATGAACAACAAGCGCCATTGGAAGGGATGGCAACGCGTGCGTGTTATTCACGGTCCAAATGGGGGTTCGATCCCCAGAGGCTACACGTTAGTTTTGGTTATTTTTAACCCAAATCTTTGCTTCAACAAGTCTGCTAATCCAGCATAGTGGATCTAAACGCCCCCATGGTATGTCCTCACGCAATCACCGTTGGATCCAACATCCAACAAAACCAACGCACCAACATGAGGCTCCACCATAGACCCTCTAGGCTGAGCCATATCTGAACACAGCTAAGTTTCTCTCTTAATTTTTCTTATTTTTTTTTACATAAATACTTTCATTTTCTTATTTCATTTTTTAATTACTATTATTTTTATTCTTTTATTTATTTATCTAAATAAATTAGTTTCCTTTATAATAAAACCATAGTGATCTATTGTATCGAAAGTTCGAGTTTTTTACAATTTTATCCATAATTATTTTATTATTTAAAATTCAATTTATTTTCGAATGAACTTGTTATGGATTAAATAATTAGGATTATATCCAATAATTATTTAATCAATATATCGATCTGAACTCTTGATTTTTCTCCATAACTTCGGTTTTATTTCAATTAGTTTGTTATTTTATTAACTATGTTTACACCCGAATCAGGGTTTACGAGAATTAACCCTGCACTAAAAAATGTTTCTTTGGGTATTCTTTTCAGGGTTAATGTTCAGATACCCTCCGACTACACGCCACGTCAAAAGTTAAGTATTCTCTTTAACTCAAAGTCTATTTTGTTTCCTTTTATTAAGGTTCATCATTTAAACGAACTGTGCGTACATTCACTCCCTCTCTTCTGCCTTTGCCCTTTTTAGGTTTACCTCCGAGGTTTTCCTCCGACCGCCAACCATATCAAATCAAACGCAAAGCTAAGTATTTTTCATTTATTCGTGCATTCTTAAATTTTTTACTCTTTTACTGTTAGGGTTAATTTCATTTGCCTTCGAACCGATAATGCACTCACCTCTTCTGTTTATTCTTTCTTGTCCGGTTTTCAGGGTTTGTCGACTGCCAAAGCTACGAGTATTGGTAACCCTAAACCCTAACCCTGATATTTTTTGTCTTTTATTATTACTTATGCCAAACCCTATTAGGGATCCGCTGGTTTCATTGTCCCCTTCCCCATATTGCTATTGTTATTGCTTTATATTAAACTGCGTGGTTAGTAATCCTAGGGAGTGCAAGTCTTAATTGACTTAAATAATTAATTATAAGATAATTTAATCGAATTAATCACGTGATTTTTGCACCCACGCACACTTTTGGGGTAACCTCTCTGTTGCCTTGTTGCCTTGTTGCCTTGTTGCCTGTTGCCTTTGTGTTTTTGCAGAATAAGCCATGTCCCTGTCCCTCGAATATGAGGATACCTCAGCCATGCTGCCTCGATAACTAAAGGTCATGCGACCCTAAATGATGCTGCCTTCGATACACAAATATGACCTCGACCCTCGGAAGTTGCCTACGGAAAAAGGCTGAGGTATCTTCTGGCCGCCTACGAATAAGGCTATTCTGAGTCCTTCTCCTTAGACTACCTGCCTCTCTATGGCATGGGTCAGTCTTAGGGCGAATGATAACGCGATGACCCTCCAACCTCCAAACGAAAGGCTTCCTGCCCTCTTATGGCAAGGATAGACCCTTTCATTCTGAAAGGCTAAAAAGAGACCTATCATCTGAGTTTAAGGTAATTGCCCCTAATTGCCTTGCAATGCTCAAACTTTCATTATATTCTTTCTCATAATTTTTCAAAAGGGCTACGCTCATTTACGAGCTAAAGTCCCTATCTCTTTCATCTACATTTTCTAAACAAACGAGCAAGCAAAGCAATTAAGAGCCCATGGAAAACCATGGATGCAAAGGGTGCCTTACACCTTCCCTTTGCATAAATTACCCCCCGAACTTAGATTTCTTTAAAAAGGTTTTTTTCTGTTTCTTTTTGCCTTTCCGAATATTGTTTGGATAAAATAAAAGTCGGTGGCGACTCTTGCTTACCGCGACATTCCGATTAATAAAAAGTCAGTTCACCGTATTACACTATCCTTTTTAATATGTAATGTAGGAACTCCCAACTAACATTATCGTAAGCCTTTTCAAAGTCCACCTTGAAGAGAATACAAGACTTGCCTTTCCTCTTAGCAAAATTCACCGTCTCATTGGCCACCAACACTCCATCTAGTAATTTCCTACCCGAAACAAATGCTCTTTGACAAGGAGAAACAAGAGCATTTAAGACCACCTTTAATCTAGCCGCCAAAACTTTAGCAAGGACTTTATACAAACGACCCACCAAACATATCGGTCTATAATCCCCCAATCCCAACGGATTAGGATGTTTCAGAATTAAGCTCAAGAAAGAAGAGGTAATCGACTTAGAAAGAGACTCACCCGAATGAAAAGAGTTGAAAAGGCGAGTAAAGTCTTCCTTGAGAAAATACCAACACTTTTTTACGAACGCAAACGAGTAACCATCCGGACCCGGACTTTTAGTACCCCTGCAACTCCATATAGCCTCCTTAATCTCGGATTCGAGAAAAGGAACTTCAAGGGACAAGCATTCAGCCGAAGTAAGAGCATTAAATAGAACACCTTCTAAAACGTGTCTCGCACTATCCATCTCCAAGAATTTATTCGAGAAGAAAGAAAAAAAAACTCCTCCTTAACATCAACCGCCGCTTCCACTATTCCTCCCGAAAACCATGTGTCATCATGTTAACAACTCTTGATAAAAACCTAATTCTATTATTTATTAATTTGATACTACATTAAAAATAAATAATAATCTTATCTATCTTAATCTTATCTTAATCTTAATATATATAAATTCAAGGTTGTCATGATCACAACTCTAACCACATGTCATGATCACAACTCTAACCACATGTGATCTTGATATCAACTCTAGGCACAAACCTTCATTCTAATTATACTAATTTGATCCTACATTAAGAATAAATAATAAGAGTGGAGACCCATTTTGGTCCCTCACAAAAATTACACAACCCAAATTAGTCTCTCACAAAAAAAAGACTCAATTTAATCCCTTATAAAATTTAACCGGACCATATTAGTCATTATGTTAATATTTTTTTCAAACCGATTTTTTCCCTTACTTTTAAACCGTGACTGGACTGCCACTTCGGCTTTTATTTTTTATTTTTCATTTTTTAAATACTAAATTAATTTTTAATTTTAATTTCATTTTTAAACAATTCTAATATAATAATATCAAAAAATCTAAAATTGTTTCTAATAAATAATCGAACCCAAGACTTTTAAACAACATCTTAAGTCTTTACCACTAGGCCAATATTCATTCATGACAAATAATTTTCATGATTTCTAATGATATTAAATAATTCCGAATTTAAAACAAAAATTACAAAATTCTAAATATCACACATTGGCTCGCTCAGCACTCAGTGGCAGAAACTTGTCACCCTCTCGCCCGCTACGCTCGCCCGGCGAAGGCGTGTAGTCAAACACTCGCCCAACGAAGCAACCCGCTCGGCCGGCACTCCGCACTAGAAGCAGAAAAAGTATGCGATTTCAGAACTTCTCACACCAACTCAAATCCGATTTTATCATAACAAAACTCATTCCAACAACAAATTATCACATATTATGGGTTCCTATTCATGTTTCTAGTTATGGATCATCCATACAACACATTGAACATGAACAAATTACAAAATCACATTGATTTCACATAAACCCTGACATTTAACAATTTTATTAAATTGAGAGATGATTAACTAACATACTATCACACATTGCATACATATAAATTCAAGATAATGGGATTCTCCCCCTTACCTCAAGTTAATCTCCTTCTATCTTCAAGTTTCTACAAAATCCTCTTATCTCTTCTACTCTCTTCTATTCCTCTTGTTCTTACCAAAGCCAATGTTATAGAAAAATGACCTTACTCAACTCTTACTATCTCTTTTCTTTCTAATTGGGCTTAACCCAATTACTACCCATCCTTCTATTTCCACTAATTAGGCCCATTAACATATTACCTCATAATATTACTAATAGTTTAATTAGCACAAAACACCAATTAAATAACTATCATACCAAATAATTAAATATAATAAATAATTATTAAAAACACCAAATAAGATAATTAATAAAATAGCAAAAAAAATCGAGATGTTACAATGGGAAAAGCAAAAGCTGATCCAAATCCTCCTGAGACCAATGCCTTAATTGCGGATATTGCCGCCTTTAGAAGTTCATCAAATTAGAGGAACACATCTAACCTCTGGTGTGACCATTGCAATAGATCATGTCACACTCAAGAGACCTGCTGGAAACTCCATGGGAAACCAACACATCTGAAAAATGGTAAACCGGGTCCCAGATCTCCCCCTACAGCACATAAGGCTAAAACATCCTTGCCCAACCAGAATCAAGTTGAGGAGCTCATCAGATTGCTAAAATCTAGTTCTTTGTCTGGTATTCCTAATGCTTCTTTGGCACAAATAGGTAATTTTAGTACCCATACTTCTCTAAGTTGCATCTCAAATATGTATGCACCATGAATCATATATTCGGGTGCTTCGGACCATATGACCAGCCTTTCTTCTCTATTTCAAACATATTCACCTTGTCTTGGAAATAAAAAAGTTATAATTGCATATGGAAGTTTTTCACCAATTGCAGGAGAAGAAAAAGTTCCTTTGTCTATGCACATTCATTTAAAAAATTTGCTACATGTACCAAAACTTTCATGTAACCTTCTCTCTGTTAGTAAAATCTGCAAAGGCTCAAATTGCAATGTGAAGTTTTTTAACACTCATTGTATTTTTTAGGACCGGAATTTGGGGAAGATGATTGGCAGTGCTAAAATGATGGATGAACTCTATTACTTTGAGGATGGTTTTGAGAATAAAGTGGCTCATGGCCTTAGTGGTATCAATTTTAACTCTGTAAGGGATCAAATAATGCTATGGCATAATAGACTAGGGCACCCTAATTTTCAATATCTTAGGCATTTGTTTCCAGATTTATTCAAAAATTTTAATTGTTCTTCTTTTGAATGTGAAAGTTGTGTTCTTTCTAAAAGTCACAAACTCCTTATTCCTCTCGACCTTATCATGCATTTAAAGCTTTTTATTTAATCCATAGTGATGTATGAGGCCCCTCTAAATTACAACTCAATTTGGAAAAAGGTGGTTTGTGACCTTTATTGACGATCATACACATCTATGTTAGGTCTATCTTATTAAAGATAAATCTAAAGTACCAAAGATATTTAAATGTTTTTAAAAAATGATAGAAACTCAATTTGATGCAAAAATATCTATTTTGAGAAGTGACAATGGTTCTGAATATTTTAATAAAAACCTCGGAGAATTTTTTTCAACATAAAGGTATTCAACATCAATCAACGTGCCCAAATACGCCTCAACAAAATGGCATAACTGAAAGAAAGAATAGACATCTTCTTAAGGTAGCTCGTGCCATTATGTTTGAGAGCAATGTCCCTAAATTTTTATGGGGGGATGTGGTTCTAACAACATCATATCTCATAAATATGATGCCTAATCGTGTGTTAAGTTATCGCACGCCATTGGATGTTTTCAAAAAAAAATTCCAACATGTCGATTGCATACTGATGTGCCTTTAAAAGTGTTTGGTTGTTGTTGTAACCCAAAATTTGCCCTCCTAATTTTATTTTTAATTGGCTTAGGCTTTGCATATCATTTACATCACATTATTAGGACATTAACGTAATTTTCATTGCATCCAAGAAAAGTAAAAAATAATATATCATCATTTGCACTTTGCATTCATTCAAAAAATAAAAAATTCATGTACATATTCATTTTGTGGTTTATAGTTTTTTACTAACCTTACACGGTTTTATAATTCTAATTTCTAATTCAATTTAGTTTAAATTGAATTTTTAATTAGGATTAATAAGATCATTTTATCATATTATTTTTCTATTGGTTCTTTTGTTCCTTTTAATTGTTTTTAGGTGTGGTGCAAAGATTGATTAAAGGAAGGACCATTTTTTATACAAGTTTGTGGCAAGCCCATATCATTTTGAGCCCAATTTATCCAAGTCAATTTTGAAGCCATTTTGTTGATCCAAGCCACCAAACCATGAAGAATTAAGTAGAGACCCCACACCAAAGAAACACCTCACGTTTTATGCTCACAATATCACCAAATTTTCATCACTCTTTTTTGGCTCTCCTCAAGAAATGTCACGGTTTTGTTTTCACTCCTCCACCATCCTCTCTACTCACTAAAACCACTTTTCACCTTTCATGGATTGTACCATTCCACTACTAACCAACTTTGTTTTTCATTCTTATCCTCTCCTCTCATGAATTCCCAATCTTACCCTCACTCTTGTTTTCCTATATAAACACACCTTCACTACAAGGAAAAAGGGAGGAAGAAAATACAAAGAAATTTTGCACAAACTTAGAACAAAGCTCTTCCTCCAAAACCATCTCCAATCCATAATCATTTCAGAACCTGCAATATCATAATAAACCCAACAGAATTCGTAACAGTCCTTATTAAAACTTCAGCTCAGCTTTACATCCTTCATGAACGAACTTACAAACAATACACCTGAACCGAAAACTTTCATCACCTTTACACCTTCATCAGCTTTACATCCTTCATGAACGATCTTTGAAGTTTCCTCCAAACAACCTTACCTACAACCTCCATCAAAAACTTCACAAATCCAACAGCAACTAACTTGCAACCATTTCAACATTCATCACACACCTTCAGCTCCTCATCAACTACACAACTTCACAACACTCTTAATCAGCTTCAACGCATCAGAAACGTGGTTCAATGGAGAACTCACGCAGCCTGCACAATCAAACTCACAACAATATTTCGAAACTCAACACCGACACGATTTCGCAAACATCCACCCTGCGTCATCTTCGCGTAGGGATTCGTAACCTCGCCATTACCTTGAGTTTTCCAGCAACACAACAAACAGCCGAAATCGAAGGTCGCACCTGAAGCTTCGCACTCAATCGGCAACTTCGGATACAACCAACAACAGACTCAAGCTCCAAGCGTCGTTTGTTCAGACTTGCCATTCCGGTTAAATCTCTTTCCATTGTTCTTGCAATTACTTGTTGTTGTGATGTTTGTAATCTATCTTTCCTGTATTGCTCAAATCTACACTTTATTTTGAATATTGTTTGGTTGTAAGAGGTTGTTTTAATTTGATGAGCGAAGAAAATTTGAAACAATTGAAAACAGAGAGATTGAGAGTCTAGAAAACAGGGAAAGAGGACCAAGTGTTTTTTTAGAGAGAGAGGCGGATGAGTTTGTTTCTTGAATTTTAGGGTTTTATTTGTTGTTGGGCCATTTGTTTCTGCAAGGCCCAATCCAGATCCCGTTAGCACCCTTGTTCCATGCATACACCCCATCCTGTGTTTTGATTCAAATCTGTTTTGGGCCTTATTCCCTTCAGCACAGCCCAGCGTGTTTTACTCCCTGCATCACCCTCATTTCACCAGCGCACCCCTGCCTAAAATCTGTTTTAAATCAATATTGGGCCTATATCTTAAGGGTCCAACGCCCATTCATATTTACACCCCCTTGTTTATGCTTTGTAGCCCTTTGTTTAACTGATTTACTTTCTTAAATAGTTTTCTCTCTTGTTTTAATTTCAAAATGCATAATGTCTAAAAAACCCAAAAATATGTTTATTTTAATTAGACTTTATTAAAAATCCAAAAACATGTCATTTAATTAGATTTCTATTATTTTCTCTTTAATATTAAAAACCCCAAAAATATTAGGTAGTTGCACATAACTATTAGAAATTAGAACTCCCCTCAATTAGGTTTCTTTTTTTTTATTTTCAACCTTTAAAATACCTAATGAAGATTAATAAGTGGAGAAAATGTGAGTATCCTTGCATTGGGATTTAATTCACAACTATCCACATTCCCCCCTAAAAAATACCTAACATAAAAAACACTTAAAATCACTTAATAAATATCAGACACTTAAAAAAGTGGAGAAGGGTGAGTATCATTGCATTGGTATTTAATTCACCATTATTCACATCAAAAAACACCAACCAATCATTTCTTTTCTCTCTCGCCTTCAGGGCTTTCTTAACGGACATGTTGCTTCCATTTGATCGCAAACAGGTAACGCCTAAGACTCCACTCAACGAGCTGCTATCCTAACGCTAGAATGCGAATGTAACTTCGTCCACTAAAAAACACAAAACAAACTAAAAATATAGAGCCAAACTACGGCACTCTGATTCCTCAAAAGGGATACGTAGGCATCAAGTCGCGGGGCTTGAACGAGCACAATTTTGTAAATACTGCTTTCTTTTCCCCGCATTTTCTCTTCTTTCTTTTTCATGTTCCTTTAGCTTTAGCATTAGATAACACACCCTTATATTAGAAGCGAGCATAAGTGGATCCTGTGGAGTACCACAGACGTGAGAGGTGCTAATACCTTCCCCTTGCGTAACCGACTTCCTTACCCAATCTCTGGCCGTAAGACCTTTTTCTTATCCTTTCTTTCTTCCGGGTTTTCTCGATATTTTCCCTTCTCTTCGGAGATAAAAAAAGCTCAGTGGCGACTCTGTTTTCTTTTTTAGAACCAGTTGGTTGGCGTCTGCATTTTTTTCGCGAGGGTGCGACAGCTTGGCCTATGGACTTTAGTTTGTAAATAAGCATAGCCTTATTGAATTGATTTGGAAAAGAGGTGTGAAAAGTAATTTGAAAGTTTGAATGTGTGAGCAAGCATTTAAGAACACCTACCCTAAGATTGTCTTTCTTGTTCTTTAAGTCTTTCGGACGAAAGGGTCTATCCATACCATGAGAGGTCAGGAAGTCTTTCAATTGGATGTTTAAGGGTCATCGGAGTTATCGTTCGCCATAAGACTGTCCCTGCCATAAAGAGGGCAGGAAGTCTAAGGGAAGGATATAATAGTCATTTTAGGCAACATGCGAGGATACCTTAGCAATGGGACAAATCATCATTTACCGAGGCAACATCGAGGGACAAATTTGATGATGAATGAACTGAGGGCAACATTTGCTTTAGGTATCCTCGGAATCGATGGACTTGACTATTTTCCATAAATAAGGCAACAAGGAAACAAGGCAACAAGAGAGGGTTGCCCTAAAGGTGTGTGTGTGTGACACAATCACGTGGTTAAATTCAGATATTTATCTTGTAAATAATGTTAGCTACATTCGATTAATTATCTTGCACTCCCTAGATTACTAACCATAGCAGAAAAATAAACAGTTTAATAGTCCTACGCTATTACAATGAACACCCGTGGGCGGGAAAATTAAAGCCAGAAAAATAAACCTAATTACTATTACAATAAAACCCTTGAAGGGTAACAGAAAATAAAAGGCAGAAAGAAATGTAGAAAACTTTTGTACATGGCTTTGTGACAGATACATAATAATAGCAAGCAATAGTAATGTGAATAATAAAATAAAATTCAAAATAAAAATAAGGAAAAATTAAAATAAAAGCACATGCGACAACCAAAGGAATATGAGATGAGAAGAGCAATTCGCGGTAATGAAGAAATTCAATGTTTAAAAAATAATTTGTGGTGTTCGTGGTGATAAATCTTAAATCTTACAGGTTAAGAGAAAACCTAAAATTATGATTATAGTTATTTTTAACAAGCCTAAAAATAAAAATCGGGTTAAATATTATAAACCTAAATATTAAAATAGTGAACCTAAAAACCTAATTTGACTAAATTAACTTAAGCCTAAACATGATTATTGACTAAATTAAAATCAATCAGTTTATTAATATAAACCTAAAAATTAAAATATACTTTTATTATTAAAAGAAAATATTTTATTTAAATTAAAAAAAAATTGCACTTGGTTTTAGAAAAAAAGGAATAAAACTATATATATATATATATATATATATATATATATATATATATATATATATATATATATATATATAAGAGAAAAAAAATTTAAAAAACTTGGGCGCTGGAATCTGGTACAGGTGAGTCTTGAAGGTACAACATGGATATGCACACTCTGGGTTCTTGGATCAGACAACGTGGGAATACAGTGGTGGAGATACACTGGCGCTCCATGAACACGTGAGGATGCGCGTATGGGATCTGAAGGCAGAGTTTTATTAAAAATAAAATGTCTAGGACTGGGTTCGAACCCAGGTTTGGCATATTGCAGTCTCTCACGTCTTGCCATTCATGCTGCATATTCGTTCAGTAATTATCCCATCTGTAATTAATATATATGAAACAAATAACAAGGACACAAAATTCAAAGATAAGCCAACGTGGGGCCCTTCTATTTCTTACGCTAGCCAAAAACAAGTGGAGAGAGTATCGAATTGAGTTGACCGGCCAATCACAAAAAGAGAGAGAAGATGGAATTTTTGGCCAGCCAATGGGACATAGGCACGCGGTCATCTTCCTCAACAAAACTCTCTAAAAGTGTAGCTACAATTTAGCTATGGTGTTGTTGCGTTCTTAGCGACGACTTATCGTAGCAGCCTCTACAAAAAACAAAACTTGAACAAAGTATGTTAAACAAAATTAAATCACGCCCAGATCCAGTAAACAAGATGCCACGGACTCATTAGAAGCATTATTTTGGCTTGAGGCGCACTGCAACATCGAATACGAACAAATCCATGGTTATGCCCTAACAATGTCATATCTTCATCCCTGCACTAAAACTTATGAATAACGGTTCTAATGGACTCCAAGCATCACTATAATCACAAACACACGGTTAGATTGGATTAAAACACCACAAATAATCAAAACGAAAAGTTTAACATAAAGGAAGATGATGAACATGGGACCTGCGTTCTGGGCAGCATGGGGCTCGATCAATGAATCATTCTTACCCTATACCACCATGGGAGGATGTTGGAGTGATCGTTTGGCTTTGAATGAGGCTGCCATGAGAGATACGATTTGCATCTATTCTTGAGTATTTTTCTCTCTTAGAACCCTAGTGCCATTGCCCCAATTTTTCCTTTTTTCCCTTTGTGATGTTATTTAAGAATATATAAGAGGGGAATTAGGTTAACCATTTAGGAAAGAAATCATGTGATGCAAATATAAGAAATTTGATTGAAAATTTTATGTGAATCTTTCTATTTTTGCCACAATCTTGTCAATATCCCTTGTGCACGAAATTGGATGTGAATCATGATGAATATTTGATTGGATTTGTAAGGAAATTAAGGCCAAATCATATCCCTTCCAAAATCTTTTGATTACTTGACTTTTATCACCTTTTAAATGATAAAAAATTCAAATCAAAATCAAATTTTCTTCAATAATTCGTGGGAACTGGATTTGATCTTTTGGGTAACCTGCAGATCAAGATTGGATCATAAAAAGTTGGGCCTCTTTGCAAAGAAATCCATTTTGAAGCCTTTTGTTTCACATTTTTTTCTCTCAAAATTGCCCAACTTTGACAAGGCATATCTCTCTCAATTTTAAAGATATGGAAAATTTCTAGGACTTTTTGGAAACCTCAAGATGTCTTTTACAAGCCACTTTGGAAGCTTTTTTCAATTTGAAGATTTTATCTTGGTGATATGGGCTTTGACAGAAAACTGCTTTTGGTTGACTTTTAAAAAGGACCTGTAATCTTTTGATCCATATCTCCCAAATGAAGCATTTTTAGACTTGGTATGTGAGATACAAATTTGTAGAGAATTAAATTTCCTTCAAAATGAACTTTGGATGGAAAATTTATGATGTTCCATGAGAAAGTTATGGCTGGTCAAAGTTCAGTTGACTTTCTCCTAGAAAATCCTAATTTAAAAACTATAGGTTTTGTTGACTTCTGAGCTTTTCTTGATGAATCATGATCAACCCTTGATCAAATGATGAATCTAACATTACAATATTGATGTTCACGAAAAATCATAAGTTTTGACTGTACGTTGACCATAGTTGACTTTTAGGTCAAACTAGTCGACTGTTGACCATTTGAGCAATCTTTGGCCTAGGGATTATTTGGGTCATATGAGAGACCATGGGTTCCATTTGAGGCCTTGACTTATCCTTTTTCACCAAGAAACTCAAAACCCTAATTTTAGGAGCCTTTGATTAGGAGAGTGTGTACTCAATTGAGCCTTAAGCTTTTGATGCTTGCTTGAAAATATGGTGGGCAAATTTTGGGGTATGACAGCTGCCCCTGTTCAATCTTCTTTCACTTGAGGATGTAGATTGGCTTGTGTGCCTGTCGGAACCTGAAAGTGGAAGAGGATTGAACACTAGAGTACCAAGAAATTTGCCCTTGCTGATGGTGAAGGGACTTGTTCGGAGATGGGCTTAAAGATGCCATCTAGACAGAGTATTGTCGGAGATGGGCTTAAAGATGCCATCCGGATGTTGGCAGAAGGTTACCGGAGATGGGCTTACAGATGCCATCTAGTTTTCATAATATGAGAGTCAGAATGAGTCGTCCATTAGACTATATTCGAGCTTAGAGTATTGAGAAGTGTTTGTTGAAGATGGGCTTAAAGATGCCATCCGGGCGTTGACAGAAAGTTTATCGGAGATGGGCTTACAAATTTCATCTGGATGTTGGGAGTATGAAGTGAATTGATTGTAGTGACTCTATTGTCATGACTCCATTGTCGTATTGTCGTGACCCGATTGTCGTGACTTCATCGTTGTGACTCCATTGTTAAGATCATTTCTGAACTGAGTACCAGGATTAGATATGTGACTCTATTGTCGTGACTCAATTGTCGTGACTCCATCGTCGTGACTCCATCGTCGTGGCTTCATCGTCGTGACTCCATTGTCGTGACTCTATCGTCGTGGCTCCATTGTCGTAACTCAATTGTCGTGACTCCATTGCCGTGACTCCATTGCCATGACTCCATTGTCGTGACTCCATTGTCGTGTTCTTTTCTGAATTGAGTTTCATGATTACGTCCATCTCTTTCTTTGATCGTGTCAGCACCGTTCGTAGTAACTGAATTAGATCTTGGAAGGTTTTGTTAGAACAAGATTTGTTTTGATCAATATTCTTGTTTTGATGATAACAATGTATATGAATTTTATATAAGACAACGTGGTACTCTAATCCAATGCATTTTCCATTTCAGGAAATATATAAGGAGTATGCACAATTCAGCGCTAAGAAGCACTGACTCAGAAGGTTCATGATTGCAACATTAGAACATGCTCTCGCAAGACATCAGAAGATGGTCAAGCAGAGTCAGAACATGGTCTATGAAGCATCAGAATAACTTGAGATCAGAAGCAGAAGCACTGAAGTTCTTATGGTATCACGCTAAAGCACTTCAAAGTCAGAAGACAAGAAGTTGCTCTGCACCAAGCTGTAACTCTGATTCTGATTATTCAAACGTTGTATTCACAAAATCTGAGATCAGAAGTTAGTACTAGATGACAGGCTATGAAGTCTAATCTCTGACTGACAAAAGGAACGTTAGAAGCTACAAAAGGCAAAGTCAGTAAAAGTAGAGAAAAGCATGGCTCGAGGTAGTTGACAAAACAGTGAAAACATTAAATGCAAAGCTGTCTAGTCACGCAACGCATTAAATGCATTCCAACGGTCATCTTCTCAAACGCCTATATATAGTGAAGTTCTGATCAGAAGCAGTAACGAATTTTTGGCAAACATACTGAAACGCTGTTGAAATCTAAACACACGAACTTCATTTTCAACCTCACTTCTCTTGTAATATCTTAGTGAGAATTAAGCTTAGAACTCAAGAGAAATATCACAATTGTGATTATAGCTTTCTAAGAAGCATTTGAATACTCTTGTAAACATTTATTTCACATTGATTTGTAAAAGGTTCCTAGAGTGATCAGTGAGATCAGTAGACTCTATAAGACTTAGAAGTTTCTAAGTGGTGATTTCCTAGAGTGATCAAGGTGTGATCAGTATACTCTATAAGACTTAGAGTGTTTCTAAGTGGATAACCATTGTAATCAAGATTGATTAGTGGATTAAATCATCAGTTGAGATAAATCACTCTAAGGGGGTGGACTGGAGTAGTTTCGTTAACAACGAACCAGGATAAAAATATTGTGTTCATTGTTTTTATCTTAAGAGTTTTTAAAGTTACACTTATTCAACCCCCCCCCCCCCCCCTTTCTAAGTGTTTTTCTATCCTTCAGGTTTGACCGTGTCAGCACCGTTCGTAGTAACTGAATTAGATCTTGGAAGATTTGACCGTGTCAGCACCGTTCGTAGTAACATAATTAGATCTTGGAGAGATGATCGTGTCTATACCATTCGTGATGATAGAATTAGATCTTTGAGAGTTTCTCGTGTCAGTACCGTTCGTAGTAATTGAATTATATCTTGGAGAGATGATCGTGTCTACACCGTTCGTGATGATAGAATTAGATCTTTGAGAGTTGACCGTGCCAGTACCGTTCGTAGTAACTGAATTAGATCTTGGAAGATGATCGTGTCTACACCGTTTGTGATGATAGAATTAGATCTTTGAGAATTGACCGTGTCAGTACCGTTTGTAGTAACTGAATTAGATCTTGGAAGATGATAGTGTCTACACCGTTCGTGATGATATAATTAGATCTTTGAGAGTTGACCGTGTCAGTACTGTTCGTAGTAACTGATATAGATCTTGGAAGATGATCGTGTCTACACCGTTCGTGATGATAGAATTAGATCTTTGAGAGTTGACCGTGTCAGTACCGTTCGTAGTAACTGAATTAGATCTTGGAAGATGATCGTGTCTACACCGTTCGTGATGATAAAATTAGATCTTTGAGAGTTGACCGTGTCAGTACCGTTCGTAGTAACTGAATTAGATCTTTGAAGATTGGAGATTTTGTTTATCTGTTTGTACCTGTATTCTGAAATAGGTACAGTTAGTCTTTATGCAATATCATGATGCATGTATTATATGACGAGTCTCTCAAAATAAATGAGAAACCTGTATGTTTATCATGAAGTAATGTATGCAATGTATGAATATGTATGTGATGTATATGATGTATGACTGATGCTGTTTGGAGTGTTTTGAGAAAATAAATCTCTATATTGTTGTGATTTTGATGTTTGATCTTGTCTTGGAGATGCTTAACTAGGGATTTATGATTTCTGCTTGGGGACGAGAGCCATTTGAATGATTAATCTTGATGTACCCTGACTGGGGATAAGAGATATGAATAAATCCTGTTGGAGGGGGGATTGAAGATAGCTACTTGAAGATTACTTTGTGGGGATATGATCCTGTGACAATGGCTCTGTGGGAAGACATGGATGCCCCGAACATTGCCCCCAATGGTTATAATAACTGTCATTCCTGGAGTCGTATTGATTAGGACACCCCAATGAGTATTGATTGAGGTGTCAAAATAGGCCTTGCATAGCTTTGCCCCAGCTAGTTGGGGATTTGAAGGGATTCGCCTCATGAGGACCTTATGAGATGTATACTATGGGTGGCATGCCCCCAGTATCAATGCCCCTGATTGGTCGGGAAGTAGCTTCAGACCCACCTGGGTGCGTGCCCCTTGATTATTCAACGCTCTTGGGAGATTCTTTGAATCTTGACCTGATTGCCCTAGATTGGCTGGACAAAACACCGTGCCCCTTGTACACATTGACTTCTAGTCAACTGAGTCAGTTATGAGGGATGTTGTTGCTGGAATAGTTTCGTCTGTCGGGGTGACTTTTAGTCATTAGTCGTACCCTGTGCAAATTCTTTCTGATGCTAACATTTGAAATTATGTACCAGAATATGTTTAATAATGAATTCATGAGATGCAATGCATATGTCTTGTCTTGAGTTTGTTGAAAAACATTAAAACTGGAGATGTAAAAGCGTGATGTTTGTAAAAACGTGATGTTTGTAAAAAAACGAAATATCAACTCAGCATTTGTGGTAAACCTTAAGGAGTCAGGATACCTTTTTGGTGATAGTATGCTTTCGAACTAACCATGCTTCAGTTAGGACTTTCAAGGGTTGTAACGTGGCTTGGTTCAAGGTTTAAGAAACAAAGGATAATGGATCAAAAATTTATTTATACCCATCCCAATCTTCGTGATGTTCTTCGATCCTATGCTCGGTTAACTCTGCGTTTAAGCCTTAGCAAAGCTTGAAGTTGTAACATTGATATTTGATGATAGTTAAAGTACCGGAGGTTTATTTGGACAGGAAGTCATCCCTTTTTTTTTGTAATACCTTTTTGTAATATCTTCTTTTGTCGACGATTTTTAGCAACCTCTTTTGGACCTTGATTTTGTTATCCCTAACTTTTGCCTGAACTGTTTATTTTGAGATTACAGTCAGCGGGATGTTTTGATTTTTGATAAGTCTCCTTCATAGGTTTTTGAAGGATAGAAAAACACTTAGAAAGGGGGGGTTTGAATAAGTGTAGCTTTAAAAAAACTTGACAGATAAAAATAAATTGCACAGTTATTTTTATCCTGGTTCGTTGTTAACTAAACTACTCCAGTCCACCCCCGCAGAGATGATTTACCTCAACTGAGGATTTAATCCACTAATCGCACGGATTACAATGGTTTTCCACTTAGTCAGCAACTAAGTCTTCCAGAGTCTTCTGATCACACACTGATCACTCCAGGAACAACTGCTTAGATACCCTCTAAGACTTTTCTAGAGTATACTGATCCACACGATCACTCTAGTTACAACCTGCTTAGATAACCTCTAAGACTTCCTAGAGTATTCTGATCCACACGATCACTCTAGTTCCTTACAACTTAATGTAATCAATTCTAAGAGTATTACAAATGCTTCTTAAAAGCTATAATCACAAACTGTGATATTTCTCTTAACGTTTAAGCTTAATCTCACTAATATATTACAACAGCAATGTAGTGAGCTTTGATGAAGATGAAGTTTCTGAGCTTTGAGTAGAACAGTGTTTCAGCAAGTTAATATGAGTTGTTTTGTGCAGAATCGTTAACCTTGCTTCTCATCAGAACTTCATATTTATAGGCGTTGGAGAAGATGACCGTTGAGTGCATTTAATGCTTTGCGTGTTCCGTACAGCATCGCATTTAATGTTATACGCTTTTGTCAACTACCTCGAGCCTTGTTCACGCTGTGTCTACTGACGTAGCCTTTAGTAGCTTTTAACGTTCCTTTTGTCAGTCAGCGTAGCTTGCCACTTGTACTTTCTTCTGATCTGATGTTTGTGAATACAA
The DNA here is from genome assembly GCF_029867415.1 of Vicia villosa. NCBI lineage: Eukaryota > Viridiplantae > Streptophyta > Magnoliopsida > Fabales > Fabaceae > Vicia > Vicia villosa. Next base: position 119,792,065 of record NC_081182.1, on the reverse strand, counting down.
CGTTTGAATATCATCAGAGTCAAACAGCTTGGTGCAAAGCATCTTCTGATCTTCTGACCTTGAAGTGCTTCTGAGCGTGATACCATCAGAACTTCAGTGCTTCTGTTCTCTTGTTCTTCTGATGCTTCCATAGACCCATGTTCTGATTCTGCTTCGACCATCTTCTGATGTCTTGCCAGACCATGTTCTGATGTTGCATGCTGAACCCTTGAGACAAAGCTTCTGAGCGCTGAATTATGCATACTCTTTATATATTTCCTGAAAAGGAAATTGCATTGGATTAGAGTACCATATTATCTTAAGCAAAATTCATATTATTGTTATCATCAAAACTAAGATAATTGATCAGAACAATTCTTGTTCTAACAATCTCCCCCTTTTTGATGATGACAAAAACATATATAAATGATATGAATTTGCGATCAGAAAGAACAGACGGCAAAAGACAAATTACACAGCTATAGCATAAGCATATGAATATGTCTCCCCCTGAGATTAACAATCTCCCCCTGAGATAAATAATCTCCCCCTGAAATAAATACTCGAAGAACTTTAATAAAAGACTTCCCTGATTATTTCGGTAGAGACGATCATATAAGCTTTTGTCTTTAGAGAATTCATAGCTTCTGACTTCTGCTTCCATTGGACAGCTTCAGAACTAGAATTTCCTTAGATCCCTAGAACACTCACAGCTTCTGATTCCTGCTTCCATCTAGGACGGCTTCAGAACTTGAATTTCTTTGATCTTCTGAACATTCACAGCTTCTGATTTCTGCTTCCATCTAGGACAGCTTCAGAACTTGAATTTCTTTGATCTTCAGAACATTCACAGCTTCTGATTTCTGCTTCCATTTAGGACAGCTTCAGAACTTGAGTTTTCTGGATCTTTAGAACCTTCACAGCTTCTGATTTCTGCTTCCCTCGGATAGCTTCAGAGCTTTGAATTTCTACCAACATCACTTCATGCTAGATTTGTATCAGAACATTGTTGAATGTACCAGAGCATCATCTGAGCATCTCTACATCCTGAAATGTTACAGAACAAAAACTAAACGACAAAAGTCAGCATGAACGAGTCAGAACATAAAATGTATATTAGAACACATGATATGTATCAGAGCCATATAGGCTAAAATAATGTATCAGAGCAAATAGAATTTTGTCAAAGCAAATAGACAATTATGGATCAAATTCTATTATCAGTGCTTCTGATTTATTCTTCTTTCTTGCTTCTGATTTCTGAAGCTTGGCAGCACTCAGCTTGCTTCAGTTTCCATGAGCTTATTCTTTTTACAGAATAACTCTTCTTATGGTTTTGCTTCTTGTGTTTGCTTTGAAGATTCTCTTCACTTCTTTATACCTGCAAAACACTTAAACCATATAGAACTTGCAGTTCTTGTTAGTAAATGTGTGGGAGCTTTACCCAGCAACTGATAGATTTAATCAAATCATTTATCATTTATCTTCTCCCCCTTTTTGTCATAACATCAAAAAGAATATTTCAAAAGATTCAGATGCATAAAACGACAAATAAAATCACTGGAATGCAAAACAAAGAAACTTTTCATTTAAAATCAAAAGAAAATATTACATGAGAAGATGTTTAACAAGCAGATGCGACAAGAAAAGAAAACTCCTAAGACCAAAGCCTAAGACCCTAGCTAAGACAAAATCTGTGCCAGCATGCCATGAAGGAGTGAAACGCATCATTGACTGCTTCTTGGGCTTCCAGGCGAGGGGTCAGGGAGACTTGGTTCTGATGCAGATCTTCCACAATCTTTATCAGAGACAACATTCTCAGCAGGTGAAGAAGAAGAGATTTCTTTGGAATGGGTTGAGGGAGAGGAGAGGATAGATGAGGAGGAAGTTGAGTCTTGAAGGAAACAAGATGAGGAAGAAGATGGAGATGATGGAGGGCTTTCACCAGGGGGTTGAAACACACGTCTAGAATAGTTTCCAGATAACATTGCTTCGAATGGATTCACCTTGAGAGGGTCATAGGTGATCTTTATCTTTTTGGGTTTGGAAGGAGATGTTTCAACAGCTTTTCTCTTTTTGTTTTGATCATTTTCATGGTTTCCTGGGCTTGATGAAGAGTTCATGATGGATTTGCAGATAATGAACAGCTAGGGTTTGATATGAATGCAAAAGGATAGAGAAGGAAAACAAAGACAGAGGAGAGATAGCAAAAAATATAAGAGGGAAGGAGAGTCGTTTGAAGAGTATTTAAAATAAAATAAAATGAAACAAATGATGGATAACATTTAATGTTACGTGACATGAGGAGAGATAATAAAGACAAATGAGGTGACTAGCACAGTTACCTATGGTCGGCGTCCCTTCAACTGCACGCGCGCTTATTCATGAACAGTAACGACAGGTTTACCATCCCGAGATAAAACGTTACAGCTGTTTTGCTTTAAAAGAGGTTCTGAATCAACTTAGACAATGAAACGTTAGTAATAACCGAATCATAATTTCTAAAAGATTTCAATCAGAACTTCTGATTTAAAAAGAAATCCACATTCATTACAGAAGATACTCATACTTAAGAACTTCTCATCTTCTCATTCTGGGCATAAATCCATACTGATGTTCTTCAGAATGAACTTAAACCTATCTTCAGCCAGGGGTTTTGTAAAGATATCAGCCCATTGATGGTCTGTATCCACAAAGTTTAAAGATATAACACCCTTCTGAACATAGTCCCTTATGAAATGATGTTTGATCTCAATATGTTTAGCTTTTGAATGAAGAATAGGATTCTTAGATAAACATATAGCAGAAGTATTATCACAGAATATAGGAATGTTACTCTCATATATCTGATAATCTTCTAGCTGACTCTTCATCCAGAGCATCTGTGTACTGCAACCAACAGCAGCGACATATTCTGCTTCTGTTGTTGATAGAGCAATAGTTGCTTGCTTCTTGCTATACCAGGAGATCAAATGACTTCCAAGAAATTGGCAACTTCCTGAAGTACTCTTTCTTTCAATTCTGTCTCCAGCATAGTCAGCATCGCAGAATCCTACTAAGTTGTATTCTTTAGATTTTCTGTAAACTAAGCCAACATTAGTAGTACCTTTCAGATACCTTAGAATTCTCTTAACAGCAGTTAAATGAGATTCTCTAGGATCTGATTGGAATCTAGCACACAAACAAACACTGAACAGAATGTCAGGTCTAGAAGCAGTCAAATATAGAAGAGATCCAATCATACCTCTGTATAACTTCTGATCTACCTTCTTACTTACCTCATCCTTACCTAGGATGCATGTTGGATGCATAGGAGTTTTGGCTTCTTTGCAGTCTAGAAGATTAAACTTCTTCAGAAGTTCCTTCACATACTTGGTTTGGTGAACATACGTTCCTTCTGATGTTTGATTTATTTGTATTCCAAGGAAATACTTGAGTTCTCCCATCATGCTCATTTCAAACTCAGCCTGCATAGACTCAGCAAACTCTTTTCCAAGTGTAGCATTAGATGTTCCAAAAATAATATCATCTACATATATTTGACAAATTAAAATATCCCTTTTAAAGGTTTTACAAAAGAGAGTAGTGTCCACTTTTCCTCTAGTGAAACCATTATCCAGAAGGAAAGAACTTAAGCGTTCATACCAAGCTCTGGGAGCTTGTTTCAATCCATATAACGATTTCTTTAATTTAAAAACATGATTAGGAGACATAGAGTCTTCAAAACCAGGAGGTTGATGGACATAAACTTCTTCATCTATATAACCATTTAAGAAGGCACTCTTAACATCCATTTGATAGAGAGTGATGTTATGTTGAGTGGCAAATGAAATTAATAGACGAATAGATTCTAACCTGGCCACTGGTGCAAAGGTTTCTGTATAGTCAATCCCTTCTTGCTGACTATAACCCTGAGCCACCAGTCTGGCTTTGTTCCTTACCACTTCACCTTTCTCACTGAGCTTGTTTCTGAAGACCCATTTTGTACCGATTATATTGAATCCATCTGGTCTAGGAACAAGATCCCAAACATCATTCCTTGTAAACTGATTCAGTTCTTCTTGCATAGCGATTATCCAGTCTGGATCTTCTAGAGCATGATCAACAGAAGTTGGCTCGATCAAAGATACAAGACCTAATTGACAGTCTGCATTGTTCTTAAGGAATGCTCTTGTTCTGATTGGATCATCCTTCTTTCCAAGAATGACATCTTCTGAATGACCAGAGATGAGTCTGGATGATCTTCTGACAGATGGTTCTTCAGAAATGCTTAGATTCTCCAGAGAAGCTGATACTTGATCTTCAGATTCTTTGCTTCTGAGAAGCTCTGCTTCTGATGCGTTGCTTCTTGGCTCAACAACTTCTGATATATCAATATCACAATCTGCAAAATTATCAAACTGCTTTGGTTTTTCAGAACCAAGCTTATCATCAAACCTGATATTGATTGATTCTTCTACAATCAATGTTTCAGTATTGTATACTCTGTAGCCTTTTGAGCGTTCAGAATATCCAAGAAGGAAACATTTTTGTGCTTTGGAATCAAACTTACCAAGATGATCTTTAGTGTTCAGAATAAAGCATACACATCCAAAAGGATGGAAATATGAGATGTTGGGCTTTCTATTCTTCCACAATTCATAAGGAGTCTTATTTAGAATAGGTCTGATAGAGATTCTATTCTGAATATAGCATGCAGTGTTTATTGCTTCTGCCCAGAAATGCTTAGCCATATTGGTTTCATTGATCATGGTTCTGGCCATTTCTTGCAGAGTCCTATTCTTTCGTTCTACAACTCCATTTTGCTGTGGAGTCCTAGGACAAGAGAAATCATGGGCAATACCATTTTCTTTGAAGAATTCTTCAAAGGATCTGTTCTCAAATTCACCACCATGATCACTTCTAACCTTTATGATTTTACACTCTTTTTCAGATTGAATCTGAATGCAGAAATCAAAGAACACTGAATGAGACTCATCCTTGTGTTTCAAGAATTTTACCCATGTCCAGCGGCTATAATCATCTACGATGACTAATCCATATTTCTTCCCTCTGACAGATGCTGTTTTGACTGGGCCAAACAGATCAATGTGCAAGAGTTCTAATGGCCTTGAGGTAGAAACAACATTCTTGGACTTGAATGCAGGTTTGGAGAACTTGCCCTTCTGACATGCTTCACAAAGAGCATCTGATTTGAATTTCAGATTAGGGAGTCCTTTGACAAGATTCAGTTTGTTAATCTGAGAAATCTTTCTCAAACTAGCATGACCTAATCTTCTGTGCCAGACCCACTGCTCTTCAGAAACAGACATAAGACAAGTCACCTTCTGACTCATAAGATCTTGCAGATCTGTCTTATAAATGTTGTTCTTCCTCTTGCCTGTAAATAGGATTGAGCCATCCTTCTGATTTACAGCTTTGCAAGACTCTTGATTAAAGATTATATCATAACCATTGTCACTCAATTGCCTGATAGATAAGAGGTTATGTGTTAATCCTTCTACAAGAAGTACATTAGAAATGGAAGGAGAGTTACCAGACTTTATAGTTCCAGAGCCAATTATCTTGCCCTTCTGATCTCCTCCAAACTTGACTTCTCCTCCAGACTTAAGCACCAGGTCTTGGAACATAGACCTTCTTCCTGTCATGTGTCGTGAGCATCCAGAGTCCAGGTACCATGACATGTTGTGCTTTGTCCTTTTTGCAGCCAAGGATATCTGCAATAGGAATAATCTTATCCTTAGGTACCCACATCTTCTTGGGTCCTTTCTTGTTAGATTTTCTCAAGTTCTGATTGAACTTGGGTTTAACATTGTAAGCAATAGGAGGAACAGCATGATAATTCTTAATGTGAGTTTCATGATATTTCCTAGGTTGTGTCACATGCTTTTTGGTGTGTGTTATGTGAAAACTTTGAGCATGTGAAGTGTGCCTAATATCATGGGAGTGGCCATACTTGAACTGATCATACAATGGCTTGTATGTGAATTTCATTTCATCAACAGGTTCAAGTTTGTATGGGGTTTCACCCTCAAAACCAATGCCGACTCTTTTGTTTCCAGACACAGCATATATCATAGAAGCTAGCTGACTTCTGCCAATACTTCTAGATAAGAACTTCCTGAAACTTAAATCATATTCTTTCAGAATATGGTTTAGACTGGGAGTGGATTTTTCTGAATCAGAAGGAGATCCAACATTATTGGATAATTTTAAAAGTTTTTCTTTTAATTCAGAATTCTCCAACTCAAGCTTCTTTGTTTCAAATTCAAATAGCTTTTTCAGCTTTTTGTATTTGAGACTGATCTGAGACTTGAGTTCCAGAAGTTCAGTTAGACCGGAAACTAACTCATCTCTAGTAAGTTCAGAAAATACCTCTTCAGAATCTGATTCTGATGTAGATTCTGATTCGTCATCTTCTGTCGCCATCAGCGCACAGTTAGCCTGCTCATCTTCAGAGTCTGAATCATCTTCTGACTCATCCCAGGTTGCCATAAGACCTTTCTTCTTATGAAACTTCTTCTTGGGATTTTCCTTCTGAAGTTTTGGACATTCATTCTTGAAGTGTCCAGGCTCATTGCATTCATAGCACATGACCTTCTTCTTGTCAAATCTTCTGTCATCAGAAGATTCTCCACGTTCAAATTTCTTTGAACTTCTGAAGCCTCTGAACTTCCTTTGCTTGGTCTTCCAGAGTTGATTTAGCCTTCTGGAGATCAAGGACAGTTCATCTTCTTCTTCAGATTCTGATTCTTCAGGATCTTCTTTTCTAGCCTGAAAAGCGTTAGTGCATTTCTTGATATTGGATTTTAATGCAATAGACTTACCTTTCTTTTGAGGCTCATTTGCGTCCAGCTCTATTTCATGACTTCTCAAGGCACTGATAAGCTCTTCCAGAGAAACTTCATTCAGATTCTTTGCAATCTTGAATGCAGTCACCATAGGACCCCATCTTCTGGGTAAGCTTCTGATGATCTTCTTTACATGATCAGCCTTGGTGTATCCCTTGTCAAGAACTCTCAATCCAGCAGTAAGAGTTTGAAATCTTGAAAACATCTTTTCAATGTCTTCATCATCCTCCATCTTGAAGGCTTCATACTTCTGAATTAAAGCGAGAGCTTTAGTCTCCTTGACTTGAGCATTTCCTTCATGAGTCATTTTCAAGGACTCATATATGTCATAGGCCGTTTCCCTGTTAGATATCTTCTCATACTCAGCATGAGAGATAGCATTCAGCAAAACAGTTCTGCATTTATGATGATTCCTGAAAAGCTTTTTCTGATCATCATTCATTTCTTGCCTTGTCAGCTTTACGCCACTGGCATTTACTGGATGTTTGTAACCATCCATCAGAAGATCCCATAGATCACCATCTAGACCAAGAAAGTAACTTTCCAGTTTATCTTTCCAGTATTCAAAGTTTTCACCATCAAATACCGGCGGTCTAGTATAACCATTGTTACCGTTGTATTGCTCAGCAGAGCCAGATGTAGATGCAGGTGTAGACTTTTCACTTTCATCAACCATCTTTTACTGAAGCGTTTTTCTCTTCCTGAATCTTTTCTAAACACGGTTAAGTGCTTGCACCTTAGAACCGGCGCTCTGATACCAATTGAAGGATAGAAAAACACTTAGAAAGGGGGGGTTTGAATAAGTGTAGCTTTAAAAAAACTTGACAGATAAAAATAAATTGCACAGTTATTTTTATCCTGGTTCGTTGTTAACTAAACTACTCCAGTCCACCCCCGCAGAGATGATTTACCTCAACTGAGGATTTAATCCACTAATCGCACGGATTACAATGGTTTTCCACTTAGTCAGCAACTAAGTCTTCCAGAGTCTTCTGATCACACACTGATCACTCCAGGAACAACTGCTTAGATACCCTCTAAGACTTTTCTAGAGTATACTGATCCACACGATCACTCTAGTTACAACCTGCTTAGATAACCTCTAAGACTTCCTAGAGTATTCTGATCCACACGATCACTCTAGTTCCTTACAACTTAATGTAATCAATTCTAAGAGTATTACAAATGCTTCTTAAAAGCTATAATCACAAACTGTGATATTTCTCTTAACGTTTAAGCTTAATCTCACTAATATATTACAACAGCAATGTAGTGAGCTTTGATGAAGATGAAGTTTCTGAGCTTTGAGTAGAACAGTGTTTCAGCAAGTTAATATGAGTTGTTTTGTGCAGAATCGTTAACCTTGCTTCTCATCAGAACTTCATATTTATAGGCGTTGGAGAAGATGACCGTTGAGTGCATTTAATGCTTTGCGTGTTCCGTACAGCATCGCATTTAATGTTATACGCTTTTGTCAACTACCTCGAGCCTTGTTCACGCTGTGTCTACTGACGTAGCCTTTAGTAGCTTTTAACGTTCCTTTTGTCAGTCAGCGTAGCTTGCCACTTGTACTTTCTTCTGATCTGATGTTTGTGAATACAACGTTTGAATATCATCAGAGTCAAACAGCTTGGTGCAAAGCATCTTCTGATCTTCTGACCTTGAAGTGCTTCTGAGCGTGATACCATCAGAACTTCAGTGCTTCTGTTCTCTTGTTCTTCTGATGCTTCCATAGACCCATGTTCTGATTCTGCTTCGACCATCTTCTGATGTCTTGCCAGACCATGTTCTGATGTTGCATGCTGAACCCTTGAGACAAAGCTTCTGAGCGCTGAATTATGCATACTCTTTATATATTTCCTGAAAAGGAAATTGCATTGGATTAGAGTACCATATTATCTTAAGCAAAATTCATATTATTGTTATCATCAAAACTAAGATAATTGATCAGAACAATTCTTGTTCTAACAGTTTTGACTCAACATTTTTATCTCCTTTTCTTTTTTATGGATATTGACTGTCTGGCTTAATGGTTGTGGGAACCCCTCATTATTTGTGTAAACAACGGCTAGTATAATTGAGTTAACTGAGTAGCTACCCTGCCCCAGGTTATGATTAAAGGGTTTCAATTTGTACGTGAAATAAAACTCGTACATCTTAGGCTCAAAGGGATTGACGAAGGATTAACCTCCTTATATCTCCACTGTTTAGGAATTGAAACAATGCCTGTACATCGTCAACATAGTCTGTTTAAAAGCATATTGTATGAGGTTGCAGTATCATTTTCGTCATCCTCCCTCAAAAGGAATACAACTTTGCAGGAGTTGAATAAAACAAAGACAAAGTAAAGACACAGTTTAAATGAGTGATAGCGAAATGATTTATTCAAAACAAACATATGCAATGCACTGATGATGATTATTAAAACAGATAATGTCTATCATAAGTCAAATGTTTAAACAAACAGGATAGAAATTGCAAATGAAAGTAAAGCTAATGAGCCAATAGTCCATCCTTCTAGACATTAATCAGCCTTGTCATGATTAGGCATGGGAAAAGTGATCACCATAGGGGTCTTAAGAGGATTGAACTCAATTTCACCAGCATTGATCATGTCTTGGATCTTGATCTTTAATGCCCAGCAGCTATTGGTATCGTTCCCGGGACTATTAGAATGGTAGGCACATCGCACGTTTGGATTGTGTTTAGCATAGGAAGTGTTGATGTGTTGAGGAGGATCCCTCACAGTAATCATTCATGCCTTTAACAGATATTGCAGCGCCTGATCTAATGACATATTAATCTTGGTGAATTGACGCTTAGGTGCATCTGGCTTGCATCGTTGTTGTGGAACTGGTGTAGAGATCAGAACTGCCCCAACAGATTGGTTGCGTTCATTACGACCTTTCTGGTTGCGCACAACATCAGTTATATGAGGTTCCTCAAGTGAATTTACATCAATGATCTTGTCATCGATTAAGTCTTGAATCCCGTGCGTCAATGGTCCACAATCCTCGGTATCATGACCAAGACTATTCGAATGATAAGCACATCTCGCATGATACTTGTACCCAGGAGCAGGATCGGTAGGAACTGAATATGGAGGCAATAGGGTTATCAAGTTCTGATTGATCAGTTGTTGCAGAACTTGAGACAACGGCATGTGCAATGGAGTGAATGATCGCTTAGGTTTGGATTTCCATTTACCTTGACCACCTTGTTGCCTATATTGATCCCTCTCCTTCTTGATCAGAAGTGTCTTTAATTCTTTCTGCCCCTTGGCCAAGTTAAGGATCATCTCTCGGAACTGGGTATTATGGGCTTGAAGATTTCGGACAGATTGCTCGAGATTCATGATGCTGAAATAAATGCCGAGAGGGGAGAAACCTGTGGTAAAAACCTGTGATGCGATGTTATGAATGAAAATGCAATGTTTTCAAGGATCTTTTAGGAATTTAGTTAGCAACATTAGAAAGTGATTTAGTCACATCTTCGTTTGAAGAACTCTTATTCTTGGATGTTCTTCTATGGGAATCAAGCTCACCATATCCAGTGGGTCATAGCCTCTGATTCGAGATACCTCTGAATTTGAACGCATATGGCTAGAGGAAAATAAATCCTCATGCCCCTTGATAGGTGCTGAGCCTTTGGATTGGAAGGTATGTGGCTAGGGAAAATAAATCCTCTTGCCCCTTGATTAGGAATTCAGTCCTTGATAAGAGTACCTGAAATTGTGCGCCCTAAATCCCTAAGATCCTTGAAAGGGTTAGTTAACATGCAATGTTATGATGTCATGATGTCATGATGTTATGCAAATGCAATGCATCAGGCAAAATGTAAGGTAATAAGGACAAACAAGTCCTGCAAGGAAAACCTGCAAGGAAACCAAAGGGTTAGTAACACACACAAGCAAGTCACACAAGTGTCCTTAGGTTTAGAGGTTTGCATGAAGTTCGTAGGTAAGTACCTTCCCCACTGAAGTTTAGTTGGTTCAACCTGTCCTAGATAAAGATCGGGTTCTATGGTGCTCATATCCCTGATCTTTCTCGCGGGCATTATCTCAACATGGCACTCGATCGGCCAGCCAAAAACATCCCTAGAGTCCAATCTCAATGAGTGTAGCATCGAGTATCAACCGACTTCAGTCAGGAATCCAAAGCCAGCCATCTTGCTACTTGCTATAGGCCAAATTAGTGCTTAATGAGTGCGAATTAGTGCTTAATGACACCACGCGGTAGCCGAATGTCTCCGCGGTCACTTTCAAGGGCCATCAGGACAAACCAAAGCGTCACACTAACGGTGGCCACCAGATCAATCATAACGATACATGTCGTACAGTCTCCTTGGTCTATTGCCACATACCTAAGGTACACTAGATCCAGGTGTAGGATCTTTCACACAATAGAATACCCAAAATAGCCTTTAAAATAAAGCAATCAAATCAAACAAGTGAAAACATTTAAGTGAATCCTAAACTTTAAGGTAACCCCTCTTTTTTAAGTATATCCCCAGCAGAGTCGCCAGTTCTGTAATACGGTGGGAGAACTGACCTTTTTTAAATGTTGCGGACAGCAAGAGTCGCCACCGAATTTTATTTTATCCAATTGGAAAGGCAAAAGGAACAGGAAAGACCTTTGAAAAGACTTTGAGTTCGGGGGGTAGGTTATACAAAGGGAAGGTGCAAGCACCCTTTGCATCCATGGTTATCCATGGGCTCTTAATTGCTTAGCTCACTTTTGAATGTTTGAATTGTTTGAAATGTGTCGTGTGTGAATTGAAAAGATTTGAATAAGGACTTTAGCTTGTAAATAAGCGTAGCCTTTTTGAATTAATTTGGAAAAGAGGTGTGAAAAGTAATTTGAAAGTTTGAATGTGTGAGCAAGCATTTAAGAACACCTACCCTAAGATTGTCTTTCTTGTTCTTTAAGTCTTTCGGGCGAAAGGGTCTATCCATACCATGAGAGGGCAGGAAGTCTTTCAATTGGATGTTTAAGGGTCATCGGAGTTATCGTTCGCCACAAGACTGCCCCTGCCATAAAGAGTCTGAGGGCAACATTTGCTTTAGGTATCCTCGGAATCGATGGACTTGACTATTTTCCCCAAATAAGGCAACAAGGCAACAAGAGAGGGTTACCCTAAAGGTGTGTGTGTGACACAATCACGTGGTTAAATTCAGATATTTATCTTGTAAATAATGTTAGCTATATTCGATTAATTATCTTTCACTCCCTAGATTACTAACCATAGCAGAAAAATAAACAGTTTAATAGTCCTACTGTTTACGGTGATTTCCGGTAAACAACCGCTAGTCTTCCAAACTATAATAAATATGATTTGGTTACTCGCAGGATCGACTAGATTGATCCTAGGACAAAGTCAAACGAAAGGTTTATTGATGTGATTTGGTTCATACCTGTTTGTTTTGATTTCGAGAAATTTATGTTCAAATGACTAATCATTCGAGATAACGATGGTTATATGAGTTAGTGTAACTTCGACGCATAAATCGTAATAAGAAAGCATGTAAATTGTGGGAATGTAAATTGCAAGAAAATTAACATGCAAGAATATAAATCGCAAGAATATAAATTGCAGGAAAGTAATGTGCATAAAATTAAATGACTTCGAAAGTAAAAGTTAAACAAGGAAAGTAAATTGCAGGAAACGAAAAGATATTTGATAAAAGTAAATACACATGTATTCAAATTGGTGGTGTCATACGTACATTTCTCAGCGAACTCTTTCTCTTAACACTTGATACTTGAGCGATATGTGAGTGATTTGTACAAAATGAACACACGAAATCCTATCATTAAGACTCCTATTTATACTAAATTCGACCCTAACGGTCATACAATAATCTAATGCCACGTTATCCATGAGAACTCTGGGGATGCCATCTGTCTATGTGCAGTTTATAGAAACCGTTTCGCAATTCAAACCTTCCCGCTCAAGTCCTTTTCGACATGTGGCTATATAGTTATATTCGAAAATGTTACGGAAACACATTAAGCTTCAGTACTTTAATGTAATTTTCCGCGAAATGTCTAAGTCTTGGCTAAGGTATCTTCCGTGTTAGCTTCGATACTTCTCTCCTTCGCTTCAACTTAGACTTTTTCTTAAAGCATAGCCATCAGTAGCCATTTTTTTTAAAATCTTCGAAGATGGTCATCAGAAACCATCATTCTTCGAACTTAAAACCTTCGAAGATCAACTTCTTAAACGAAATCTCCAGCTAACAAATTGGCCCCAATAAATGCCTGTTTCGACAAACGAGAGAAATGGGCGTTTCTTGCCATGATGGGATTTCGTTTTGCTTTCTTAGAGTCCCGAGACTAATAATTGACGTCATAATCAATTATGACTCTATTTCCAAAACGTCTTGTCGCTTTCAAAAACGTCTCCTCAACAGTTACATTCCCACGTCTTGACCTTACTTTATGATCATTACTCCTACATCCTAGGAATAGAGTTGGTGACTATTCGACCGCCGTTGGATTAAATCAATGCTTGCCGTGTGTCCTTTAGTTTTTACCCAAAAGATTTAAAAGGGTTTCCGTTAAACCTTTAAATACTTAGTCTCTTCCTCTCTTTTCCACTTAGTTCTATTCCTTCAAACTCTTTTCAGAAAAGACCGTACTTATTTGCCTCCAAACTTCTTCCTCAAATTAAACATCTTTCAATGGCGTCTTCTTCAAATGTTCTCCAACCAGTTCTGAAGCTTCAGAAACCTACGCAAATGGGGAACCAAGAATACATACCAAATCCAAATACTGCGAAGGAACGCGTCATTTACGCTTCTCAGGTAATCATCCCTTTTGAACTTTCTGGAAAAACTTATGCTTTCATGGGCCCGTTACAAGGAGAAAATAGTTCATCAAATAAATTCTTTCCTGCGTATTATAAGACTAGGCCTCTGGTTAGCAAGATTCAAATAGACGATGAAGGTAATCCAATCTTAGAGGATTCTAACCCTGCAGAAGGGGCTTCGACTGCGCCTCCCGTAGCCTTAGAGAAAATTAGGTTAGATTACGTAACCAATTTTGTGAAGGTTTTTAGGTCAATCCCTTTAGCAAAAGATCCTGAACTGTACTATTCTTGGTTAGCCAAAGTGGAGAAACAAAAGGCTTCTTTCTGGCAAGAGTTAGGGATTTACGACCTAATTCAATTGTCTAAGACTGGTTTAGAGTATAACCAGACTATGTTAGTAGCATCAGTCCATTTCTGGGACGCTTCTCATAATACCTTTCACCTTCCATGTGGAATGATTACTCCAACCCTTTTCGATGTAGCTGCCATCACAGGGCTTCGACCGACTGGCGAAACCTTTGATCCTAATGTCTTGGATGTTGATACCATCAACTTCAACGAAGCTACAGTTACTTATACTGCTTTCATCCAGCAATATCATGATCAGGCAAATGCCGCAATCTCTGACGTAGAACATATTGCTTTCCTGGCATTATGGCTTTCGAGGTGTGTTTTCTGCTCCAGGTCCATACAAGTAGCGAAAAGATATCTTTGCATGGCTAATCAGTTACATGATGGTAAGAAACTGAACCTGAGCCAATTGATTCTAGGATTTCTTTACGAAAACCTTGGTGAAGCCGTAGATCTTGTAAAGAATTACACAACAGGATCTCTCCTTTTCGCTGGTCCCTTCTGGTTATTACAACTGTGGCTTAATGCCACCTTCGAAGCTCACCTCCCATTCCAGGGCGTCGTCAACGAAGAAGTTCCAGAAATCAAAAATCGATCTGTCGAAGGGACTAGATTGGCCTTGTTAACCCCGAAAGAAGAAACTGGGAAACTTCGTGAACATTTCTTAGCATATGTAATGATGTTTGCCAAACGTTACCAGTTCAGTTCTTCAATGGCTCCATTTGTACGAAGAGCTGTAGGTCCTAAATGGTTTACTCGAGAGTTTCCTGCAACATCTCCGGACCATCAAACTGAATCTTTGGCTATTTGGGAAGCTTTTCTTACCCCGAGGTTATTCTATCACCGCCTCCGACCTTCCAAAGGTCAGTGTATCCTCGTTTGCTACCAGCCAAATCTTGTGTCGAGACAGTTTGGGTTAGTCCAAGTAAAGCCCAAGTGTTTGTATGACAAAAGGAACCACATGTGCTTCCGTACCTTATAGCTAACTGAAGATGAATGTGACACGAAGATAGCCAGATATACTGATGTTTTCGCCCTTTCTCCTATCTCTTTCGTACCTGCTTTCTATTCCACTCCAGATTTTCAACAATGGTGGTCAGATTATTATACCACACAGATCTATGATGTCGAAGGCCTTACTCGAGAACTAACTGAAGCTTTTACTGCTGTGCAGGATAAATTCCACAAAGGTACCTCCACTCACATTAAAGAAATCCAAGCTTTTCAAAAGTTCTTTGAAACTATTTACAGGCCTGATGATCTTAGTCGGACCGTTCGCGAAGCTGCTGTTATTTTACGTGAAAAGTTTTCTGCAAAACTGGATAAGTTGAAATTGCCCCCGTCTGTTCGACCAGAACTACGTTATGAAGTGGCATTTAAACTTAATCCTCCAAAATTCCCTCCACTACCAAGTGCTGATTTTGGTGTGGCTTTAAGACCTCCTTTCCCAGACTGGTTCGTGTGTGGGAATGCTCTCAAAATTCTTCAAGAGAGTACCAAAAAACGCGCTGAATGAGTGGTCCCGACTAAGCATACCCTGGATACTTTCAAAGGGCATCTCCATATAGATCTTGAACACGTTCGTGTCTTGACTCCAATACCCGAAGGTTTGGGTCTAGTTAAACTTTAGACTGACTCTTTTTTCTCTTATCGAGATAATAATTCCAATCTTTGTTGCAGCTGTTGCTCACAAGAGAAAGGTTAAAGCAACTGCTGCGCAGAAAGATTCTGAGGCCTCGAAGAGCAATAAGCCAAGTGGGAGCGATTCTATTACGACTAACGCGAAACCCACGGTACACACACATTTCACATTCCAACTTGCATGTCTTACGAATAGCGCTTATTTTCCTCCTTTTCATTTTTCAGAGTTCGAAGCCTCCAATGCCTTTGAAGCGAAAAGTTCTTCCAACTACTACTCCAGACGTTGCTTCGGATGAGGAAGACAAGTCTCCCCCTCGTACCAGGCAAGGGCATAAAAAGAGACAAAAGGGCACCACACTTGTGGGCAAAGGGAAAGGACCTGGGTCTTCGAAGATTACTTCTTCGAGTGATAAGGTGTCTTCTGAAGAATCGCCTTTAAAAACCACTAGTAATGCTCTCGTGATGGAAAGCCACAATTCAAGTCCAGCCACTAATACAGCTAAGGTATCTAGGTTTTACAACATAATCATTTCTATAAATTTTATTTTGAATGATTAAGTTAACATCACCTTATGATTGCAGGATGATATTGGAACAGCTACTTCTGATTTCAACTCCTTCAACGCTGCCATTCACCTTGGTAATCTTCAAGGTGAGCAAAAGAAGTCTTTTGCTTATGTCGAATGATTCTCTTGCGACTCTTACACCACAATTAACCATATTTGTTCATTCTTCAGATGTCCCTCAACACACCTCTCATATACTTTCACCGGTCCTTGAAGATGCTCCCCCTCTTGCCACTGTCAACACTGTATCCTCTGTTGAAGGAAGCCATTCGACTGATGATTCTCCTCCTACTTGCAAAGACGCAAACATGGGTGAGGAGGACCAATTCTCAGGCGAAGATAATGCAGTTGTACCATCGACTGGGAGCGAAGACACCGTATCTAATCAAGGCGTCGTGGAAGAAACCTCTAAATTGATCGAAACTGACCTCTGTGGAAATTCAAATTTCGAAACTGTAGTTATTCCTGAAACTACTCCAATGCCTGCCCCAATCATACCTACTCCTTCAGAATTGGAGCAACTTAGGCAAACTGATCCTCTCAGTTTTCTTAAAACCATGATGAACATTGATAGTACTTCAGCTCTTGCGTCTGAAGCTTCTCCAACTGTTCAGACCAAGTCTGGAGACAAAGAGGACACCCCCGGCCTCCTTCATCAAATAAAGGAGAATTTCTTCGAAACGAACCTCGTCGAAATCTTAAGTAAGGACTCCACGAGATGTTATGGCTTGAAGCAACTCTTGAAGAAAGTGGATTTACTTCTGGTCTCGAAAGAGGTCTCAGATGTAATTGTACTTCTGGGCTCTTTAATTGACCAACTTCAGTCTAACATTCTTTGACAGAACGATGTTAATGAGCAGCTTGTTGCAAAAATGGCTTCTCATAGCTCTTCATGGAAAGCTGCCACTGAGGCAACCAACAAGGGTGATGCTCTTAGGTTAGAACGTTTGAAGAACCAAGAAGAATATGATAAGTGTGAGAAAAATATACAATCTTGGAAACAAGAGATCAAGAAACTCGAAGAGAAAATACAGAAAGCCGAATCTCGCCAAGCAACCATTCGACAAACCAATGATCAAGAAATAGCTGAAGTAGCGCGACTAGGTATCCAACACTTCGAAGCTGCGCAGAAATTGGTGCCAGAGATCGAAGAGTTAAAGAAGCAACGAGCTCTGCTTGAGCTTCGTATGTCTTCCTGGGAGGCTCAGTATTCGAAGATCAAAGATAGCCTTCCTAGGGATTTCAGTTAATTTTCTTCGAACTTTGTATAACTTTTTTGTGGCGTAAATCCCTTTGTTTGTAATCGCTCAATTTCAGAATATATGTATGAAAAACTCGTCTTTTCACCTTTCGCTCTGAGCTGACCAATGACAATGTTTGGCAATACTTTAAAATATTATCAATATATTTCTTTTAATCAATATATTGGGATAAATATTATCAATATATTTCTTTTTATGCCACAGTAACCTTAATGAATGCCTCACGTGGCTCGATTGCCCTTCGCAGCCCTAGACTTGACGTTTCTCCTCCCCTTAGCCGTAATCATCATTATTTGCTGACGTCATTTCCTCTCAAACGTCTCTTTAAGACGTGCGTGCATCAATTTTATGATTACGTTCCAACTTCCAAGGGCGGGAAACGGCGGTGACCATAACTTCTCTCTGGAAACACCAAACGCAGTCCAATCAATCATTAAAACTGAAACATTTCCTTATCGCTCCTTTTAACTATATAAAGGGTTAGTGTTCCATTCTTTTCTTCACGCTTTTTTCAAACTTTCACTTCAAAACTCTTTTCTTTTCTCTCGTGCTCTTTTTCAACCACAATCTGTTTCAACCTTTAGCATGGCACTCAACAGCAACGTAACCTACGCTAACATTAGAACTCTTATTAAAAAGGAGTTCAAACCCTGCCCAGAAGAATTCAGCAGGCATCACATCAGCCTTCGTGCTCTTTTCCACAATCAGGGGATGGGATTTTACCCAACAATCTTAGAAGGGAATGTTTATCCCAAAATGCTTGCTGATTTCTGGATGTTTGCGTACCTACGTATTGATCCTGAAGGAAGAACTACTATAGTTTCTGAAGTTCGAGGGGCTGAAGTTTCTATCACGCCCTCCATCATCTCTGATTTGTTGCGCTGCAGCAACACTGGAGCAACCTTTGATGATAACAGTTTCACCATGACCACTTCTGTCTTACTGAAGGGTCTCATGGAGAATGATCCCTATAGCGCCAAAGTCATCAGGATTTGGCATCAACTTCTAGTGGGTAACTTTTACCCACGAAGCTGTGATGAGAACAGCATTATGGTGGAGGACTTGGAGTTCATCTCTTGTGCTTTGCGAGGGGTGAAGATCAACTTTCCTTTGTTGATCTTCAAACGACTCGTGGAAACTGTTGCTTTAACTTCCTCTCGAGAGGGTTCGGTAAGTTGCCTTCCTTTTGGGAGGTTTTTATCCTACTTGTTCCTCAAGAGAGGTGTAGTGCGAAGGATGCGAGATTTGGGGCGCATGAACATGTTCGAAGCAGAGGGTCTTCATATGCTGTCTTTGGAAGACTTAGAACAAAGGGTCAACTAAAGGGTAGATCCTTTTTAGGTTTTTACTGCTTCGTTTTTTTTTTGTAATTTTTTGCTGCTCCATATGGACCAAAGTCACTTGTACCTCCCTTTAAAATTAATGAAGATCTTCTGCCGTATTTTTATTTATGCATGTTTTCTGGTCACAGAGCCATTTTGGTGCGAATCTAACCATTTTGGCTTACGTAGTATTACTCAAATGTCTACGTTTTTGCAATCTTTACTTCATGCATGCTTGGTTTGTATCTCTTTAGATACTTCCCATTTACTCTTAAGATCCTACGATCTTCTGCTAATTCTTCTATCTCGTAAGCATTATTTGAGAATACTTTCAAGATTCGAAAGGGACCTTCCCAGTGTGGGGACCATTTCCCCAAAGCTTGGTTCTTTCGATCTATAGGTAAAATAACTTTCCAAACTAGATCATTATTAATAAACGTTTTACCTTTCACCTTTTTATTGTATGCTCTGGACACCCTTTCTTTCTGTCTCTTTATCATCTCCAAAGCTCGAAGTCTGTCTTCGTCCAAGTCAACTAATTCATTCATCATCAGTTCCCAGTACATGTTAGGGGGAATTTCTGCTTGTCTTTGTATCCGGACTGATTGCAAGTATATTTCAACTGGGAGTACCGCATCGTGTCCAAATGTCAGTTGAAAAGGGGTAGTATTCGTAGCTTCTTTCGGAGATGTTCGACAAGCCCAAAGTGCTTGGTCCAAAGTTCTGTGCCAACTTTTAGGTTTTTTTCCTACATGCTTCTTTATGAGACCAATTATTATTTTGTTCGCTGCTTCGACTTGTCCATTTGCCTGAGCATAGTAAGGTGTAGAAGTAAACAATTTGAAGCCTATCTCTTTGGCGAAATCTTGCATTTTTCGCCCAGTGAACACTGATCCTTGATCTGTAGTTATACTTTCTGGGATCCCGAATATGTATATAATATGTTTTTGAATGAACTCGATCACAGCTTCTTGATCAACGTTCGCGAGTGGTATAGCTTCGACCCATTTTGTAAAATAGTCGATTCCCACTAAAATATACCTCTGACCTCTAGATGACTTGGGGTGAATTTCTCCAATTAGGTCCAACGCCCATCCTCTAAAGGGCCAAGTCTTTACTATTGAACTTAGTTCATTTGCGGGAGCATGTTGAATGCCTGCATGTTCTTGACATTCTTGACACCCTTTGGCGAATTCTATGCAGTCTTTTAACATGGAAGGCCAATACATTCCGTATCGAGATAGAAGCCATTTCATTTTGTGCCCCGCTTGGTGAGCACCACATGCTCCGCTATGCACGTTCGAGAGAGCTAAGTAAGCTTCCGCTTCACCCAAACATTTTAGCAATACTCCTTCAGGAGTCTTTTTGAACAACTCATTTCCCATCAGAAAGTATGATAAGGCTCGATATTTTACTTTTCTATCCGTGTCTGACGAAGGGTCCTTCAAATAATTCACAATTGGACTTCTCCAGTCTGTGTCTGCCAACGAGTCTATGTTCAAAACTTCGAATTCTTCTTTGTTAGCGAACCCTATTTGTGAGTTTTCCAAATCACTTGGAGAAAGTTTCGTAGCCATTGCTCTGCCTCTTACATGGATCAATTCCTCGAATTTGCTTTTCGACACCCTGTACCCTGAGGCTAGTTGTGCCAAATCGTTTGCTTCCTGGTTCTGCAATCTTGGGACATGGTTCAGATCCACATATTCGAATTTTTTAAGCAACCTATTTGCTATAATAAAGTACATGATCAAATTTTCTTTGATGCACTTGTACTCTTTCGTTAGTTGTTTAATCACTAATTCGGAGTCTCCTTTAATTTCGACTCTGGTTGCCCCTAATTCTAACAAAGCTTCAAGTCCGGCTATCAATGCTTCGTATTCAGCTTCATTATTGGAACATAGAGGGCCTTCGATTCTATACTTGAGCTTTGTTGGAATTCCTTCAGGAGAAATTAGCAATATTCCAACGTCAGTTCCTTCTTTGTGAGTTGAACCGTCAAAGTATAACTTCCAAGGTGGCAGTTCCACGTATTGCTGAGAATTTTCTTCTACTGCATGATCAACAATGAAGTCTGCCACAATTTGCCCCTTCATTGCCTTAAGGGGTTGAAATGTTAAAGAGTACTCAGTTAAGGCCAAAGCCCATTTGCCAATTCGACTATGTAATATTGGCTTTGATAACATATGTTTAATAACATCACAATGGGACGAAACATAAACATCAACTGGCTTTATATAATACTTGAGTTTAATACATGAGAAATATAAACAAAGGCAGAGTTTTTCTATTGCACTATACCTAGTCTCTGCATCATTGAGTACTCTACTTAGGTAATAGATGGCTCTTTCGATGCCATTCTCATCCTCCTGAGCTAACATGCTACCTATTGTTTTATCCGAAGCTGAGATATACAAGCGCATGTGCTTCTTTCCATTCGGAGGAGCCAATATTGGAGGATGCATCAAGTATTGCTTGATCTTTTCGAAAGCTTCTTGATGCTCTGCTAGCCATTCAAACTTGCCTTGCTTGAGTCGAAGCAAAGGTGAGAAGGCTTGTGTGCGTCCACTTAAATTGGAGATGAATCTTCTCAAAAAGTTTATCTTCCCCAATAAGGACTGCAGTTGCTTCTTCGTGGAGGGAGGCTTCGCTTCCATAATGGCCTTTGTTTTATTCTGGTTAATTTCTATCCCCTTCTTGTGAACTAAAAAACCCAGGAAGTCTCCCGCCTGCACAAAGAAAGCACATTTAAGGGGATTCATCTTCAAGCCATGTTTTCGCATTCTCTCGAATGATTGGCTCAGATGATCTAGATGATTGGAATCTGATACAGATTTTACCATAATATCATCTATGTCTACCTGCATAAATGTTTCTATAAAGTCATGAAATATAGAATTCATTGCTCTCTGATATGTTGCCCCAGCATTCTTTAGGCCGAAAGGCATTACTACCCATTCGTATGTACCTATTGCCCCTGGGCAACGAAAAGCTGTTTTAGATACATCTTCTTCTGCAATGAAAGTCTGGTTATATCCAGAGTATCCATCTAACATACTCAGATACTCGAAACCTGCGGCTGAATCTACCAGCATTTCTGCCACAGGCATAGGATATTCATCCTTAGGTGTTGCTGCGTTTAGATCACGAAAATCTATGCATACTCTTAAAGAACCATTCTTTTTAATAACCGGCACAATATTAGCAATCCATTCAACATACCTCGTGGTCTGGATGAACTTGCAGCGCAGGAGTCTTTCTACCTCTGCCTTGATCTTCGAATGGATCTCGGGTGCAAACCTTCTTGGAGTTTGCTTAGTCGGCTTTTTCCCTTCTTTAATTGGCAACTTTAGTTCGACTAAGTCTCGTGCCAAACCAGGCATTTCGTCGTAATCCCACGCAAAACAATCTTTGTTTTCTTTCAGCAACGTAATGACTTTAGATTTTAGAGTTGGTTCCAGTTTTGCACTAACATTTTAATATTCGAGGCCATAGGGTCTTTCTCGAATCCCAGAGGCTCTTCGTCGTAGATTGCGTCCAGTTTTTGGGTAAGTTCTTCCTCTGTGGTGTTTGCCATTCGAACTGGATCTTCAAAAGATTGAGAGGACGCATGTAACCTTGAATTTGATATCTCCTTATTTTCTGAAACCGAATTTACCGTCATGTTTGATAACTCGGCTTCGAGAGCCGTGTTTCTTTTGTTCTCGGCTATATAAGCCGAAATCTTCTCAAAGAAGGAGGACTCAGACATCATCAACATCGTCGCCCCAACCTGTTGGCCGTATTGTTGGATAATTCTCATTTGATGCGACATCCTCTGGACCGTCCATTATCTCTCTATTCCACTGGAAACCATTTGGGTGTAAAGATAGATAGTATAATGCGTTCTTGTTTGGAGTGTATATATCTTCCGCAGCATGGTAAGGTCCTATATTTCCCAGGTTCCTGTCGAAGCTGGTTTTGTTGACTTGATTAACTTCAGCCATATAATAACTCTGGTCTCCTTCGATGTTCTCCACTATGCCATCTTGTATCCAAATGGTTAGTCTTTGGTGCATAGTTGAAGGCACCGCAGCAACTCCGTGGATCCATTCCCTTCCTAACAAGAGATTATAATTTGCTTTTGCTGGTATCACCATGAACATAGTTGGTCTGGTAACAGAACCCACAGTTAAATTTACTTGAACAACTCCCAGAGTCTGCCCAATTTTTCCTTCGTAGTTTGAAAAAACCATGTTATGAGGCCTTATATCTGTGTCAAACATACCAATTCTCTTCAACATGTATTGGGGCATTAGATTCACTGCCTCCCCTCCATCTACCAGAACTTTGTTAATACCAACGTTCTCAATCTTAGCCCTTATATAGAGTGGTTTCAGATGATTTCGCATGCCTTCGTCAGGCCTTTCGAAGAAAGCATTCTGCTCCTCAACTGCTCCGTTGTTTAGCACGTAGTAACACACAGGTCTGTGTTTTGTCATCTCTTCGACGTCAGTTTCTTCACACCCCTCAACTTCAGTTTCTTGATTGAATTCGTGAGGGAGGACTGACACCACGTTGCATATCAAGTTGAGAGATGATACTCCATCTGAATCGAAATCATTTGTCATTCTATCTTCTTCCTTCCAAGAATTGGAACGCATCTTTTCTTCTTCTTCTAAAATATTTTCAGCTTCGAAGAGTCTGCGTTCTACCGGAGGTTTGCTTGCCTTTGCCCCCTGGTGTTGGACTTGGTTGCTGCTAGACTCTCCAATCTCCCTTGGCTTGTATTCTCTTTGGGCCTTCTTCATTCTCTGGTGCCGTCTCCATTGGGATCTGGACATAGGATTTCTACCTTTGTAATTCTCAAGCCTATACATCTCTCGATTTGAGGTCTGGAATTGCTTCCTATAGGCCATTGCAGTTCTCCCTCCTTGGTCCTAACTTCTCCACTTATTGGTTCTTGCGCCAGCTTGCACCCATCTGTCCTTAGGTGTATCTGCAGGGACTCTGAATGTGACCCTTCGTGCCTTAGGGTGAGGACTGTCAGGCCTCTTATATGAAGTTCGATTGTCGAACGTATATATATCAGGACGGAGACCTTGGGTTTCTCGATTCATGATAAAATAACGCCTTTCGAGGGAACGCGCTAGGAGTTCATCATACACTGCTCCGCACCTGGGACATAACACCACTTCTGTATTTGCTTTGTGGCATCTGACCAAGAAACTCACCAAACATTCCGCAGTTATTGGGTATATCTTTAGCAGTAGGTTTCCGCCTCTCCAAGGCTGCTCCAATCTCTCTCTCAGGGTCCTCTCGAAGTTAGCTTGGATTCTTCGATTCAGCATTATAGAGCATCTTGGGCACATCAGCATTTTTCCTCCATTCTTCTCGTGGCAATCCCAAAGGTAATCTTTCAAAGTTTCGCCCTTTGGTGGAATGTCCACATTTCCCTGTTGCCTTGTCAGCCATTTCTCCAGCTCTTCGATTTCAGACAAAGGTCGTCTAGCATTTACCATGTTGACAACTGCTGGAGGGGCTTCAGAAATTTGTATCTGCTGAAGTTTCATCCTGAGGTCTTCAGTGGCCTCGCTAGTTTTTTCCTCCAGATTGTCGGTCATTTCTGGGTCGAGGGATCCTTCAACATCAGTATTGAAGACCGCATCACCATTTAGGCTTTCAGTAACCTGCTTTCCCTTTGACATCATTTCTGGTTCAGCAAATTCGACTTCAGACACTTCCACCATGTTGATGTCACATGGCTCACACAGGTTGGTGTCAGCAATGTTCAGGGGGTTGGTATCGACCTTCATATGACTTTTGGTCTTGTCAGCGAATTTCAAACGACCATCCTTGATAGCATTCTGAATTAGATCCCTGAAAAGAAAACATTGTGAGGTTTTATGGCCTAAAAAACCATGATATTTACAAAAGCCTCGCTTCTTCCGTTGTTCTAACGGAGGAATTTTAGAGTTAGGAGGCACTATCATTTGGCCATCTTTTACTAATAAATCGAATATTTCGTCACATTTGGTGACATCGAATGTATAGGTTTTCTTAGGAAATCTATCGCCTTTATCATTTTCTACTGGATTTTTTCCGTTGGCAGGGGTAAGTAATTTGCAAGCATAAGGCGGCGCTTCTTTTAATTCAGCTAGATCTATTTCGACCTCCTCTATGCTATATGAGTCATCGAAGGTTTCGCTATCAGTGTCTTCGACTTCAACATAAGATACTCTTTCTTTCTTGTAACTCTTGTTCACTTTAGCCTTTTCTGCTTTCAGCCGTTCGACCTGTCGAACCCTATCTGCCAATTGGGCCATGTCTCTTAAATATTGGGTATCTAATTTCTTTCTAATCGAATAGTCTAAACCACCAGCGGCTATTTCGACTAATTCTTGCTCTGGGATGACTGTGAAACATCTTGATTTCAACAAACGGAACCTGTTTAGGTAATCATCAATAGGCTCTGTGAATTTCCTTTTAATGCTAGCCAATTCCTTCAAACTTATCTTTGTTTGACCCATGTAAAATTGTTCGTGGAACAATCTTTCCAATTGTGTCCATGTATCTATGGAGTTTGGGGGTAAAGTAGTAAACCAAATGAAGGCATTTTTCGTTAATGAACTAGGAAAATACTTGATCCTTAGATCTTCGTTCTCTGCTAACGCTCCTGCCTCTGTTAAATATCTGGCTATATGTTCCACCGTCGATTCGCTAGTATCCCCTGCAAATTTGGTAAACTTGGGTACCTTAATACCTCTTAGCAATTCACTTTGCATGATGTATTCAGGTATGGGAGATGTGTAATTTGGACGTCGAAATCCAGTATTAAAGCCGTTATTAGCCATTATTCTTTCTATCATGGCAGTAAGATTATTTTCTGTTGCCAGATCATTTCTCCTGACTCTGTGGACAACTTCGTCAGGATGTTCGTCTCTCCCTACCATAACTAGTCTGGGCTATTGTCGGGGAATAGCTTGTTGGCCAGTATCAGTCGTTTCGATTTGAGTTCCCAGTTTGACCGCTGGATTCTGTGCGACTGGATTTGGCCTTGGCGGGGGTACTATGTTTCTGATTTGTTCGAAAATTGGATCCTCTTCTTGGTAGGCTGACTGGTTATTCCTTCGTCTATTTTGTGGGACTCCTAAAAAATCCGCCATTCGTCCCAATTGCGATGATAATCTCTGGTATGTTTCTGCACTATCCTGGCTAGACCTAGTAATGCTTGCTACTATTGGATTAAAGATTGTTCCTAATTCTCTAGCAAGGAGTCCTACCATATCCTGGTTACTTGCATCCATTTCTTGTCGAAATGCTGCTTGAGTACTTGTGGTCATAGGGGGAATCTGAGCCGACAAACCAGTATTGTGTGCACTTCGACCTACTGAACCCATGTTTGGTGAAAACTCCGTTGTGTTGGCTGCGGTGTATGTAGGCCCTGTTCCTCGTAATCCTGCCATGTACGAATATGGCATCCCGTATGGCATATTTTGCCTCAAACCATCTACAGCGAATGATGGTCCTGGGGTAGATAAATAATTTGCAGCGTTCGTCGATACGGGTGGTATCTCGCTTGTGCTTGCAAACGGAGGAGCGGTAGTCGATACTGAAATTGGGATAGTCCCAGTTGATGTGGAAGTATTTTCAATCATGGCTTGCGAACTAGCCGCTGGTTCAGATCTTGTCACAACCGGTATGGCCTGCGCTCCTTGAGTGGAAGTCGAAACATTCGTCACGTTTGGCGCTACTGTTCCTGATCCTTGTGGGGGATTTTCTTCGCCCCCTGCACTGGCCGCTACGACCATTTTCTTGTTGTACCTTCGTTTAGGAACTGGATTTGCACTGTTGGTTAATTTACCGTTCCTAAGGTTCATACAAGGTCTTGACAATTTCTAGACAAAACAAAACAATCAATTAATAACACTTAGTTTGACACTGTCCCACTGGGCGTGCCAATTTGTTTACGGTGATTTCCGGTAAACAACCGCTAGTCTTTCAAACTATAATAAATATGATTTGGTTACTCGCAGGATCGACTAGATTGATCCTAGGACATAGTCAAACGAAAGGTTTATTGATGTGATTTGGTTCATACCTGTTTGTTTTGATTTCGAGAAATTTATGTTCAAATGACTAATCATTCGAGATAACGCTGGTTATATGAGTTAGTGTAACTTCGACGCATAAATCGTAATAAGAAAGCATGTAAATTGCAAGAAAATTAACATGCAAGAATATAAATCGCAAGAATATAAATTGCAGGAAAGTAATGTGCATAAAATTAAATGACTTCGAAAGTAAAAGTTAA
Organism: Vicia villosa; assembly: GCF_029867415.1. Lineage (NCBI taxonomy): Eukaryota > Viridiplantae > Streptophyta > Magnoliopsida > Fabales > Fabaceae > Vicia > Vicia villosa. Next base: position 119,764,993 of record NC_081182.1, on the reverse strand, counting down.
ACAAGGAAAGTAAATTGCAGGAAACGAAAAGATATTTGATAAAAGTAAATACACATGTATTCAAATTGGTGGTGTCATACGTACATTTCTCAGCGAACTCTTTCTCTTAACACTTGATACTTGAGCGATATGTGAGTGATTTGAACAAAATGAACACACGAAATCCTATCATTAAGACTCCTATTTATACTAAATTCGACCCTAACGGTCATACAATAATCTAATGCCACGTTATCCATGAGAACTCTGGGGATGCCATCTGTCTATGTGCAGTTTATAGAAACCGTTTCGCAATTCAAACCTTCCCGCTCAAGTCCTTTTCGACATGTGGCTATATAGTTATATTCGAAAATGTTACGAAAACACATTAAGCTTCAGTACTTTAATGTAATTTTCCGCGAAATGTCTAAGTCTTGGCTAAGGTATCTTCCGTGTTAGCTTCGATACTTCTCTCCTTCGCTTCAACTTAGACTTTTTCTTAAAGCATAGCCATCAGTAGCCATTTTTTTTAAAATCTTCGAAGATGGTCATCAAAAACCATCATTCTTCGAACTTAAAACCTTCGAAGATCAACTTCTTAAACGAAATCTCCAGCTAACACCTACACTATTACAATAAACACCTGTGGGCGGGAAAATTAAAGGCAGAAAAATAAACCTAATTACTATTACAATAAAACTCTTGAAGGGTAACGGAAAATAAAAGGCAGAAAGAAATGTAGAAAACTTTTGTACATGGCTTTGGGACAGATACATAATAATAGCAAGCAATAGTAATGCGAATAATAAAATAAAATTCAAAATAAAAATAAGGCAAAATTAAAATAAAAGCACATGCGACAACCAAAGGAATATGAGATGAGAATAGCAATTCGCGGTAATGAAGAAATTCAATGTTTAAAAAATAATTTGTGGTGTTCATGGTGATAAATCTTAAATCTTACAGGTTAAGAGAAAACCTAAAATTATGATTATAGTTATTTTAACAAGCCTAAAAATAAAAATCGGGTTAAATATTATAAACCTAAAAATTAAAATAGTGAACCTAAAAACCTAATTTGACTAAATTAACTTAAGCCTAAAAATGATTATTGACTAAATTAAAATCAATTAGTTTATTAATATAAACCTAAAAATTAAAATATACTTTTATTATTAAAAGAAAAGATTTTATTTAAATTAAAAAAAAATTGCACTTGGTTTTAGAAAAAAAGGAATAAAACTAATTATATATATAAATAAATATAAGAGAAAAAAGAATTAAAAAAACCTGGGCGCTGGAATCTGGTACAGGTGAGTCTTGAAGGTACACCATGGATATGCACACTCTGGGTTCTTGGATCAGACAACATGGGAATCCAGTGGTGGAGATGCACTGGCGCTCCATGAACACGTGAGGATGCGCGTATGGGATCTGAAGGCAGAGTTTTATTAAAAATAAAATGTCTAGGACTGGGTTCGAACCCAGGTTTGGCATATTGCAGTCTCTCACGTCTTGCCATTCACGCTGCATATTCATTCAGTAATTATCCCATCTGTAATTTATATATATGAAACAAATAACAAGGCCACAAAATTCAAAGATAAGCCAACGTGGGGCCCTTCTATTTCTTGCGCTAGCCAACAACAAGTGGAGAGAGTATCGAATTAAGTTGACCGGCCAATCACAAAAAGAGAGAGAAGCTGGAATTTTTGGCCAGCCAATGGGACATAGGCACGCGGTCATCTTCCTCAACAAAACTCTCAGAAAGTTTAGCTATAATTTAGCTATGGTGTTGCTGCGTTCTTAGCGACGACTTATCGTAGCAACCTCTGCAAAAAACAAAACTTGAACAAAGTATGTTAAACAAAATTAAATCTCGCCCAGATCCAGTAAACAAGATGCCACAGACTCATTGGAAGCATTATTTTGGCTTGAGGCGCACTGCAACATCGAATACGAACAAATCCATGGTTATGCCCTAACAATGGCATATCTTCATCCCTGCACTAAAACTTATGAATAACGGTTCTAATGGACTCCAAGCATCACTATAATCATAAACACACGGTTAGATTGGATTAAAACACAACAAATAATCAAAACGAAAAGTTTAACATAAAGGAAGATGATGAACATGGGACCTGCGTTCTGGGCAGCATGGGGCTCTATCAATGAATCATTTTTACCCTACACCACCATGGGAGGATGTTGGAGTAATCGTTTGGCTTTGAATGAGGCTGCCATGAGAGATACGATTTGCATCTATTCTTGAGTATTTTTCTCTCTTAGAAACCTAGTGCCATTGCCCCAATTTTTCCTTTTTTTCCCATTGTGATGTTGTTAAAGAATATATAAGAGGTGAATTAGGTTAACCATTTAGGAAAGAAATCATGTGATGCAAATATAAGAAATTTGATTGAAAATTTTATGTGAATCTTTCTATTTTTGCCACAATCTTGTCAATATCCCTTGTGCACGAAATTGGATGTGAATCATGATGAACATTTGATTGGATTTGTAAGGAAATTAAGGCCAAATCATATCCCTTCCAAAATCTTTTGATTACTTGACTTTTATCACCATTTAAATGATAAAAAATTCAAATAAAAATCAAATTTTCTTTAATAATTGGTGGGAACTGGATATGATCTTTTGGGTAACCTGAAGATCAAGATTGGATCATAAAAAGTTGGGCCTCTTTGCAAAGAAATCAATTTTGAAGCCTTTTGTTTCACATTTTTTTCTCTCAAAATTGCCCAACTTTGACAAGGCATATCTCTCTCAATTTTAAAGACATGGAAAAGTTCTAGGACTTTTTGGAAACCTCAAGATGTCTTCTATAAGCCACTGTGGAAGCTTTTTTTCATTTGAAGATTTTATCTTGGTGATATGGGCTTTGACAGAAAACTGCTTTTGGTTGACTTTCAAAAAGGACCTGTAATCTTTTGATCCATATCTCCCAAATGAAGCATTTTTAGACTTGGCATGTGAGATACAAATGTGTAGAGAATTAAATTTCCTTCAAAATGAGCTTTGGATTGAAAATTTATGATGTTCCATGTGAAAGTTATGGCTGGTCAAAGTTCAGTTGACTTTCTCCTAGAAAACCCTAATTTAGAAACTATAGGTTTTGTTGACTTCTGAGCTTTCCTTGATGAATCATGATCAACCCTTGATCAAATGATGAATCTAACATTACAATATTGATGTTCACAAAAAATCATAAGTTTTGACTGTACGTTGAAAATAATTGACTTTTAGGTCAAACTAGTCGACTGTTGACCATTTGAGCTGTTGATTGAGCAATCTTTGGCCTAGGGATTATTTGGGTCATATGAGAGACCATGGGTTCCATTTGAGGCCTTGACTTATCCTTTTTCACCAAGAAACTCAAAACCCTAATTTTAGGAGCCTTTGATTAGGAGAGTGTGTACTCAATTGAGCCTTGAGCTTTTGATGCTTGCTTGAAAATATGGTGGGCGAATTTTGGGGTATGACACACACGAACCTGTACCAAGAAATCACTTAAAACCAGTACAAACCATCCCATTTCCAATTATGTTTCCTACCAAAACCTCTCCCCAAACTACCGAGCCTTTACTTCTAAAGTTACTAATTTGTTTGTTCCTAGAAACATTGAGGAAGCACTAGATGATCCCAACTGGAAATTAGCAGTCCTAGATGAGCTTAACGCACTCAAGAAAAATGACACTTGGGAAGTTGTGAGCCTACCACATGACAAAAAGAAAGGGGGTTGTAAGTGGGTTTTTACCATCAAGTGCAAAGCAGATGGAAGTGTGGAGAGGTACACGGCTAGGTTAGTAGCTAAGGGATTTACCCAAACTTATGGTATAGATTACCAGGAGACCTTTGCTCTAGTTGCAAAACTTAATTCCGTACGGGTTCTTTTATCCCTTTCTGCCAACTTTAATTGGCCTTTACATCAATTGGATATAAAGAATGCCTTTCTAAATGGAGAACTAGAGAAAGAAGTATTCATTAGTCTTCCATCTGGATTTGAGGAAAAATTGGGAAGAAATAAAGTGTGTAGATTGAAGAAGTCTTTGTATGGTTTGAAACAATCTCCAAGAGCTTGGTTTGAGAGGTTCGAAACTGTGGTAAAAGGACTTGGTTACACCCAAAGTCAAGTTGATCATACATTGTTTTATAAACATTTAGCCACTAATAAAATTTCTATTTTGATTGTATATGTGGATGACATAATATTAATAGGTGATGATAGCTTGGAGCTCAAAAGCTTAAGGAAGAAACTTGCTAAGGTCTTTGAAATCAAAGAACTTGGCCCTCTAAAATAGTTCCTTGGAATTGAATTTGCAAGATCAAAGGAGGGTATTTTTATGAATTAGCGGAAGTATGTTCAGTATCTTTTAAAAGAAACTGGATTACATGGATGTAAGTCTGTTGAGACGCCCATGGAACCCAACATAAAACTGCAGCTTGCTGAAGCTGGAAATATGGTAGATAAAAGAAGGTATCAAAGATAGGTAGGAAGACTAATATATTTATCTCATACGCGTCCAGACATAGCCTTAGCATTAAGTTTGGTGAGTCAGTTCATGCATGCACCAGAACCTGAACATCAAGTGGTTGTTTTCAGGATCATAAGATACTTGAAAGGATCACCCGGGAAGGGACTTCTTTATAAAAACTGTGGACATCTCCAAATAGAAGCCTACACCGATGCAGATTGAGCTGAAAGTATAACTGATCGAAGATCAACATTGGGCACATGGGGGAAATTTGGTTAGTTGAAGGAGCAAGAAACAAAGCGTTGTAGCAAGAAGTAGTGCTGAAGCTGAATTTAGAGCAGTAGCTCATGGAATATGTGAGGGGTTGTGGGTGGAAAAACTACTGCAAGAATTGAATTTTTATAATTCTCCACCGACAAAACTTTATTGTGACAACAAGTCTGCAATATCTATTGCACACAACCGAGTTCTACACGATAAGACCAAACATGTTGAGGTTGACAAACATTTCATCAAGGAAAAAATAGAAAATGGGCAGATATGTATGACATATATTCCCACTGCGGAATAATTGGCAAATATCTTGACCAAAGGACTACCCAAGAAACCTTTTGACTTCATAGCTTGCAAGCTGTCCATGGAAGACATTTTCAAGCTAGCTTGAAAGGGAGTGTTGCAGAATTAAAATATTAATTAGAATATTAGACCATTTATATTGTTTTTTCCTGTTATTATATTATTAGGTAGTCAACTATTGTTAATAATATGTAATTATGTTAGGATCTCTGTAATTAATTTAGGATTCTAATTCTTCTCCATTTAAGAGAGAAATCCCCTGTACATTTAAAAACATCAAGGAATTATTCTCCTCTCATTCTTTTCTACTGGAGAACAATACTATTGTGCGACAATCACTTAATTCGGAGTTGACGGCGTATAAGGAAGCTTACACACGACTATATGGAAATAAGGAAGGATTCGATAAAATTCACAATGCTCTAGTTCCATGTGTTACCGGTTCCGCACCACCTCAAAAGTGGATATGCTTCCCTGAAATATGCCATCTTATAGCAAGTGCATATGATAGGGTGTGTATCGATCTAACAAGATATGATTTTTTAGAGACATTTTTCCCACTTCAGAGTCGCCCACCTCAAAACTCATCTGATCGCATCACTTGTATTGGGTATCTTAGATCGTTCCATTTTGTTCAGGTTTATTTGAAACCAGGGTGTTCTATTCCGGCTACGTCAGTGGGATGGACGGCACATTCCGCAAAAGAGGCGAAAACTTGGCCGGATCATTTTTTTGTAAAGGATGGGAGAATTCACCAAGTTAACGGAGCTTGAGAGAGAATCAAATAGGGAGAAGTCGAAGAAAGAGCGGTTTTTAGATTTAAGCGGTGGCCATTCATTCGGTATATTTTAGAATGTAATCGAACTTTTTTTTGTATGTATTGTCGTGCACAATATAAATTCTATACGTTTCAATACATATATAATATATCTATTCTATATTTTACCGTTGTATACTTTTACCGATTCAATTATTTTTATGTTTTTATGACACTGATTCTGCATAAATAAATTCTGTTTCTGGTTCTGCATAATTCGGAAATGCATATCTGAAATGTTTTAAAAAAACCATAAAAATATGTTTCGGATATGGATATCCGAAAATCCCCTGTTTTCGTTAAAAAATAACGGGTGAATTCGGAAGTGTATATCTCAAACATCCCTTGACACAGGATAAGAATTCTTGGGACCAAATTTCTCCAAATCTTTTATAAATATGATCTCCAAATCATTTCTTCAACATCACACACCACAAATCAAAGATGGCCAAAACATATCCCCACCTTGCTTTTGTTTACTTCAATGATGCGAAACCGCCACTTCAATTTAGGTTCTCCGAATTACATCTCCAAAAATACCCCTAAAAAAAAGAAATTTGGTGCGTTCGAATATGCATCTCCGAATTCAAGGAGTAAAGCTATAATTTCACCCAAAACTCCTAAGAAGGTTAAGGGGTGTATAAAAAATTCCTATAAATTTAGAGATTGATTGTGCTCCAAATTTTTTTTGTTTATAAAAATGCCAATTAAGTTAACAGCGACTAATTCTAATTGATCCACTTCATTTAAGTTCCAGCACCACTGAAACCACATAGTACCTAAGACTTTGCCAAACGTTGTTATCCGTAGAGACTAATGATGTGGTTATAGTCTACTAATACCTAGTCTGAGATAAGGTAAACAATATTTTGTTGTATGATTGTGTCAAAGACTAAGTGCAACCACACGTATCCTTCGCTCTATCTGTTAATCTTAAACTAAGTTCATCTCACTCACACTGCATCTACTTCTTGAGATAAGGTATGATGCTTTTCCATTCAAAATATCATATGGTCAAAGTAATTTGTTGAGGTCCAAACTAGATTCCATCCTATTACTTATATTTTACAATTTTCACCAATCCCAAAATAAGCTTTGTATTCTAAATTATTAGTCTTTTGTGTTCTAAATTTGACATTATTTCCTGAATTTTTATTCGACTAAGTTAATATTTCTTTTGCTTATATCCGTACATGACAAATACTGAGATGTTTTTCTATCATCAAGAAATTAAGTGACCGATTCATACATACCATACCATGGATCTTTGACTGACTGAATTTTGTAAATCATTTTATTAACAGGTTTTCTTAAATTATGGCAAATTTTGTCATGTCCATTATGACTCATCTGGGTGAATATTTGGCGGAACCAACCATTCGCGAAATAAAATACCTTCTTTGTGTTAATAATGTAATCGATCTTCTTGAGAATGAAAGAGAGGCGCTGTCGTCTGAAAGAGACAACATGCAGACTCGTGTGGCACAAGCCAAAGAGAGAACTGAAGTAATTGAAAAACCAGTTGAGAAATGGTTGAATGATGTCGAGTATCTCCTTAAAGAGGTGGAGATTCTTGCACAAAGGACAGAGACAGACCTCAATTGTTTTCAAGGATGGTTTCCAACGTGTAGTCGGTATCTATTGTGCAAGGAAATGGTTCAGAAGATAGAGGCAATGGAGAAATTCAAAGGCAAAAGCGGTGATATTAATCCATTTTCTCATCTTGCTCCATTACCAGGTATTCAGTATCACTCATCTGAAGACTTCATTTATTTTGAATCAACAAAAATGGCTTATAGTCAAATCTGGGAAGCACTTGAGGATGATCGCGTCTCTATAATTGGAGTACATGGAGAGGGTGGATGTGGAAAAACAGCCCTTGTAACAGAAGTTGGCAAAAAGGCTGAGGAATTGGATATGTTTGATATGGTTATATTTATCACAGTGTCTCGAACTCCAAACATTAGAGGCATTCAAGGAGAAATGGCTGATACGTTAAACTTGAGATTGGGGGAAGAAAGTGAAAAGGGAAGAGCACAACGTTTATGGTTGTGTTTACATGAAAAGAAGCGAACTCTTATAATAGTAGACGATCTATGGGAAAAGTTTCATTTGATGGATATAGGGATTTTCTTAGACAATGTTAACAAGCGAACTTGGAAGATCCTCGTAACCACTCGTAGCGAGCGTGTTTGTACAGCAATGAAGTGCCAAAAGACGACTCATTTGGGGCTCTTGTCTGAAGATGAATCTTGGACTTTCTTTCAAAATTTTGCGGGAGTTGATGACATACACTCCAATTTATTTGATGGTGTGCCACAAGAAATCTGCAATGAATGTGAAGGACTTCCCCTAACAATCAAAACTGTGGCGTCGTCATTAAAAGGAAGGCCTGGAAATGAATGGCGTCGGAAGTTAGAGAAGTTGAGGGAATCAAGGGTATCTGATGACGAAGGAGGAGTGCAAGCTGCTTTGAGATGCATTGAATTATGCTTTGATTCTTTGCCAAGTCCGGAAACAAAACAATTATTTCTGGTGTGTTGTCTTTTCCCCGAAAACTATCACATCCAAATAGAAGATTTGTTGAGGTATGCATCTGGACTGAGTGTGGGAGAAATAATATCGTTACAATCAATGAGGAGCTTGATCCAAGCGCGCATAATCAAACTCTTAGAATCACATTTGCTGGAGCGAGGTTCGGTTAAGATGCATGACGTGATTCGTGAAGCAGCCTTATGGATTGCAAATAGATCAAAGAATTGCAAAATCTTGGTAAATGTGGACAACCCATTTAGTATTGTGGCAGAGGACAACAAGATAAAAGATTGTTTTGCAGTATCCTCATGGTGGTACAATGAAAGTCCCTCTTTCTGTCAATTGCATGCTCCCAATCTTAAAATGCTATTGCTAAACATAAGTGCTCGTAGGTCATGGAATTCACTGGATTTATCGCATTTCATATTTGAAGGAATACAAGGGATTGAGGTGTTTTCTCTAACCATCAACTACAAAATAGTACCACTATCACTACCTTCCTCAATCCAACTGTTGACGAATGTTCAAACTTTGCGCTTAAATGGATTAGAGTTTGGTGACGTATCTTTCATAGCTAGCTTAATAAGACTTGAGGTTCTTGACTTGCGACGTTGTAACTTCAAAGAACTTCCTATTGAAATAGGTAAACTCTTACGTCTTAAGCTGCTAGATTTGTCAGAATGTCGTATTTTTGAAAAAACCTATAATGGAGCAATAGGAAAATGTTCACAACTAGAGGAATTATATGCTTCAGGTTGCTGGCCAGAAGAGTATGTTTCTGAGATTGCTATGGATATTGGTTACCTCCCAAATTTACAAAGGTTTAAATTTAGTGATCAAATCACACTAAATTTAAAAGATTGTAATATCTCAAATTTGAAGGCATCTGAAAAAACAATTCTGCAAATAGGTAAAAATATTTCTTTGACAGGCCTTCATGGAGGATGTAAAAATATCATCCCTGATATGGTTGGAATTGTGGTAGGCATGAATGATTTGACTTCTCTCCATCTTACAAGTTGCAAAGAGATAGAATGCATCTTCGATGCAACCTATGATTTCAAGGAAGATGATTTGACTCCCAGCTTGGTCCAGTTAAGACTTCAACTTTTGGAAAACTTGACAGTATTGTGTCGAGGTCCACCTCTGGAAGTACTACGCTTCTTTGAAAAACTAGAACTACTTGATATTCAATTTTGCAAGCAGTTACACAGCATTTTTCCTATGGATTGTAAGTTACAAAATCTTAAGATCCTCAGGTTAGAAGATTGCAAGACCGATGAAGTACTTTTCATAACATCTGTTGCTCAAAGTCTGCAGCAATTAGAACAACTAAAAATAAGTGGATGCAATGAATTGAAGCATATAATTGCTGAAAGTGGAAGTGAACGCGATGGCTGTAATACAAGTGGGGAAATAATTCCAACTTCAATGAATTCTCATTTTCTGATGACCAATCTAAGGGAAGTTGAGATTTTCAGTTGTGGAAGTTTAGAGTCAATATTCCCAATTTCGTATGTTGATGGACTTACACGATTGCAAACGCTGGAAATATCATCATCTCCTAAGCTGGAATATGTGTTTGGTGAATATGGTCATGAACACCTTTCATCACACCAGAGCCACATTATGCTTCCTCATTTGGAATCTCTCAGACTCCTTGGTCTAGACAATTTAATTGGGATGTGTCCAGAGAATTGTCAAGCAAAGTGGCCATCTCAGTCTCTGAGGATAATGATCATGTATAATTGTCCAAAATTGGATGTACCATGGTTGAATTTGCAGGTAGCCTATGATAAGAGACAACATCGTCATCTGAATGAAGTGAGTAGTCATATTGAAATGCTTTGTAGCATATATACAATTTCCTTTTTTATAATATTACCTACCTTTGGATATTCCATTTCAGATTTGGAGTTTCCAATGTCTTCAGAATTTAACAGTGGGCAATTTTGCGAAATTGAAATGTTTATTCTCCATGGAAACACATAGAAGCTTACCAGAGTTGATGCATCTTGCCATTCAAGATTGTCAAGAATTGGAACAAATTGTTGCAGTAAATGAAGAAGTTTTGGAACTTCCTAATGCTGAATTGTATTTTCCAAATCTAAAAGAGTTATATGTCTATAACTGCAACAAATTGAAAAGCCTTTTCCCTCTTGCTATGGTCAGAATGCTTCCACAACTAAGTATGCTTTACATAAAAAAATGTCGTCAAGTTGAAGAGATATTTAGACATGGTCCCGGAGGAGATGATATTATCAAGGAAATGGAAGTTGTGCTACCAAACTTGACACAAATAATATTGGATGATCTACCAAATTTTGTAGATATCTGCCTTGGTTGTAAGTTACATGCAGTTAAACTTCAAGAACTTCGCATATATAACTGCCCCAAAACTGTTCCAAGCTTAAGAAAAATTCAGGTGACTCTTCTTCCTTGTTAACTAGAATATTTTGACTTATTTCTTAATTTTTCAAAATAATAATATTATTTAGTTCAATGTTAGGATAATGAGATAGAAACAAACCTCAAAGCTTCATTTTGAATATTTCTTAAAACTTCTGTTTCACTTGGTTTGCAATGGATTTTGTTTGGACTTACCGAAGATAGATTAGTTAATCATTTATGGGAGTTAAAAAGGCAACTTAAAATAGTTTTTATTTGCTAATTCAATAAAAAAATTCAAATATATTATTTGAGTGTACCTGGTGGGAAGATATTTCATTAGCTAACCGAAATTTTGACTTTGTTGTTGATTAAGATGAAATTGGAAGAAGAAGAAGAAGAAGTAAGATTAAAATATTCTGATTCTTTTTATTCGCTATCAATTCTGAAACTGGAAGAAGAAGTAGAGAAAGCAAGATTAGAAGACGGTGATTCTCTTTATTCTCCCTCACTTTCAAAACTGGAAAGAGAAGAAAAAGCAAGATTAGAAGATGATGATTCTTTTTAGGGTAATATTAACATGTCCCCCTCAGGCTATGTTTGGATACAGAAAGAACGGAGCGGAACGAAGCGGAGCGGAACGGAGTGGAATGAAATAAATATGTCTTTCTATTGTTTGGATACTTCATGATGGAATAGAATAATTTTTTCATTACGCCCAAATCGGAGTTACAAAAAATGGTGGAATGGGATGGAATGCATTTCATCCGATACCACTCCAACCCATCCATTTTTAATTGATCCAAATGATGGAACATAAACTTATTCCGCTCCATTTCATCCTATTCCATCAATTCAAACATATCCTTAGGCATATGTTAAGAGTTAATTGTGAAATTTTTTTTTTAAAAATTGTGCATTATTTTAATTAAAAATTAAAAATTAATGTATTTATTACGTTCGAGAAGGTTGGTTGGTATTCAATGCTACAGAGGGATCAGGCACGCTGATGGCTTACCCTGTCGTGGAAAGCTAACTCATACAAAGGAAATATTTTAGTGTCATACTTCAGAGTGTAAACGTACCGATCAAGTTCAATTTATATATATATATATGCACACAGTGAATCCTAACATGTACTCTAAGCATTAAGGATGTCAACTATAAGGTAACCTTTCAAAAAAATATTAATGATTTCATTCAATAGATTCTAGGCTTTGTTCTTGTTCATACCTGTTCAATTTCAGTTTGCTCTTTGATTTTTGAAATTTATTATTAATATAATATTATCATGTGCCTTATATTCCTAAAGTAGAACACGAACAAGTCTATGTTTTAGATTTTCATAAGTGTGGATCAATGCATGTTTCAATATAGGTTGGAAATTTTAATTTTTTTTGGTTATTTTAAATCATGGATTAAATACGTTTTTAGTCCCTATAAATATGCGACCCGGTATTTGTAGTCCTTATAAAATTTTTCTGAATGGTTCTTATAAAATTATTATGCACCTAGTTTCAGCCCCTACTATCAAACCGATGTGTATTTTAGAATGATTATTTTGTAGACATGTTCATAATGTTTTAAAAAGTTCCTGAAAAAAAAAAGAAACTCAAAATTTAATTTCTAGGTTGAGATTTTCGTTACTTTTATCATTATTTTTTGAAATTTGAAAAATTCATATTTAATTTTTCTCGTTTTAAAAAATTCTAAAACTTTGTAAATAAATATTTTACAGTACTCTAAACATATATAAAAAAAATTATTCAAAAATTTAAAAATTAAAGTGTATTTAAACAGTTTTTAGAATTTTAGAAAATAGCAGGACTAAAATTGCATGCAAAAAAATTTAAAAAAAATATTTATTGAAGGAAAATTGTATAGGGACTAAAAATGCAGGGTCGCAAATTTATAGGGTCTAAAAACATATTTAACTCTTAAATCATTTATTATTGGACTCAAATTAATTATGTTTTATTTTTTTTTACACTCCTATGATCTTCCAATACTCACTGATTTGAATTAATTTGGATCCTTATGTTGCCAAACACTTTATTTTTCAGTAGTTTTAGTTTTTTTTTTTTTTGAAACAGCAAAGAAAAGGACATAACATTAATTTAAAGGCATGAGACATGCCAGAGTCCAAACAATGAATAATACAGAAAACAAACCAGTACCACCCAGCCAATAATATGAAATGACTTTGACAGAAGCCTAATAACAGAAAAACTAAGATTGTACTAAAGCAACTGTGAAAAACCCTGTAGACAACACCAAAAATCAATGGCAGCAGAACATCCTTGCCCCAAAATAAACTATCCAGCACCTAAAATTAAAACCTGATCACTAATACTACTAACGAGACCTGATATATTGCCGAGGCCAAGACACTTCGAAACAACGCCGAACTGAAAGATAAACACCGTCCAGAATCTTCAGCCACCACAACATACTGCAATGCAGCCTCTTATGACAAGTGATACAATGTAGAAGCTGAAAAAACGACAGAATAGACAGGATCACGACCGGAAGCTCTACACGGACGAAAACTCCACGACAAGCAGAACCATAATCGAACCAGTTCCACACCAGCACCAAACTTGTTATCCTCTGGAAAATCAGAGCCCGAGGCAAATCCTAGGATTTGATCTCCATTGCGCATAATTGAATTGTACGTCCATGTTAATTGATGACAACCACCTCCATGAAAGATCTATAGTGTCTTCGAACACCTTTTCCTGGGCCGTGTCTTTGTTGCTGAAAATTTTGGCATTCCTGGCTTTCCATATGCTCCATATTCCGGCGAACCATATGACTCTGACTTTCGACGCAACTTCCAAGTCACCTCCGATCAGGCCTTCAAATTGGGCGAAATGTTCCCTACTTTCTCTGTGTAAAGCTGTAGATATCTTAAGCCATTTGCAGATTAAAAGCCAAATACCTGAAAAAAATTTGCACTCAAAGAACAAGTGAGGTATAGATTCATCCGTTTCACAGCCCCCTATACATCTTGCGGACCCTTGCCCTATGACATTCCTCCTAAATAGGTTGTCTTTGGTCGCTAGGCTATTCTGGAATAGCCTCCAGCCAAAGCAAGAAATCTTTGATGGTACTGCTTTATGCCAAAGCTTGGGCCAGGAAAAAGGGGATGGATCCGATTCAGCAACATTTAAAGCCTTAAACATTTCTGAAACAGAATAATAAGTTGAATTTTCCCATGCTCCTATATCTATCTCACAAATCTTTTTCCACCAACTTGAATCTCTACTCCCAACATCGCCTCTCACAACCTCTGCCTCCCCATATCTATTCTTCAGCGCTTTTATCCATAACCCAACTCTTTCTGTTTTAATTTTCCATTTCCACTTTCCTAGTAAGGCTACATTAAACAATTTCAGGCTTCTAATTCCCAAACCCCCTCCTCATATGAATGACACACTTTCTCCCAATTGACCCAGTTAATTTTTCTAGTGTTCTCACACCCTCCCCATAAAAACTGTTTAAATATCGATTCTAATTTAGAAATAATACCTGTCGGAGCATTGAAGAACGAGAGGAAGTAAACCGGAAGCGCGTGAAGGACAGATTTGATGAGCACTACACGACCACCGAAAGAGATATATCTGTTTCTCCAGTTTGACAACCTACCTCTAACAGCCTCTATTACCGGCTTCCAAGTTTCAAGTCTGTTCGCATTAGCACCAATGGGGAGGCCTAGGTATTTGAAAGGTAGCGAGCCTTTCTTACAATTCAAAATCCTTGCCGCCTCTTCAATCCATCTATCATGAATGTTCAGCCCTGCAAGCGTACTTTTACTAAAGTTTACTTTTAATCCTGACATTGCTTCAAACAGTAATATATTAGCCTTGATAATCCGAATGTTTGACCATCTCTTCTCTCCAATAATTAGTGTATCATCAGCATATTGCAGGTGAGAGAATCGATTCGTTCCTTTGTCAAATTTGTACCCAACGAATCTGTCACTTTCAATCGCCTTTTTCATCAACATACTGAAGCCTTCGGCAGCAATGAGGAATAAAAATGGTGATAACGGATCACCTTGTCGTAATCCTCTTTGCATCCTGAATTCTTTAGTCGGGCTTCCGTTGACTAAAATAGATACAGTCGAAGATTTTAAACATTCTCCTATCCAAAGTCTCCATTTTTCATGAAAACCCATTCTTGTCATTACGCACTCCAGATAGTTCCAATCCACCGAGTCATACGCCTTTTCAAAGTCGACTTTGAACATAACCAATTCCTTTTTCTTCCTTCTAGCCTCATCCGCTATCTCATTCGCAATTAGGATACCATCAAGGATCTGCCTATTTGATATTAAAGCTGATTGAGACTCGGAGATAATAACTCCAATCACTTTCTTTAATCTGTTTGCAAGAACTTTGGAAATCACCTTGTAGATACAACCTATTAGTGCAATTGGTCTGTAATCTGAAATTTTTGCCGGATTACTCTTCTTAGGGATCAACACAATGAAAGAACTATTCACACCTTTCACCATTCTGCCGTTTCTGTGGAATTCCATCATAACCCTCAAAAAGTCTTGTTTTACTTCCTCCCAAAATTCTTTCACAAACCCGAAATTGACGCCGTCCGGTCCAGGACTTTTGTCACTGTCACATTCCCACACTGCTCTTCTAATTTCTTCTTCTGTGAACTCTCTAACCAATTCTTCATTATGAGAATCTTCAATGTGATTAAAAGTTAAGTTCTCCGGGATTGCTCTATTTGTGCTGCCTGCAAACTGCCGACTGAAATGATCAAGTAATGCATCTTTAATATCTTGCACCTCCGTAACCCTACTCCCATTTATGTCTAGACATAAAATCTCATTGTCTTTTCTTCTCTTATTTATACATCTGTGAAAATATTTGGAGTTCGCATCCCCTTCCTTCAACCATTTCGATCTCGATTTTTGCCACTGAATGCTGCAATTGAGATTGGACAGTTTATGAAGTTTTGATGAAATCTCGCTCCTGTTAATTAATTCTTCCTCGCTGAGACCATTTCTTTCTCCTTGGATCTCCAATTCATTGAGCTTCTCCTTTTCCTCATTGATTCTGCCTTCCAAATTCTGAAAATGATTCTTGTGCCATTCCTTAAGACATTCCTTGATCTTTTTAAATTTTTCCTTCAAAACATACATTCCCCACCCCTGAACCTTGATGTCCCTCCAATTTTGAATGACTAAGTTATGATATCCTTGCTTTTCCTTCCAGCAGTTTAGCATACGAAACGGTTTTGGTCCCCAGTCTAAAGAATAATCACAAAGTAAGATTGGGCAGTGATCGGACAAACCTTTATCGAGACACCATTGTGAGCAATTCGGCCACGTTCTGTTCCACCTATCCGAGAATAAGAATCTGTCTAGTCGACTCATAACTGTCCCCCCAGGTCTCTGCCAAGTAAATCTTCTGCCCTGTATAGGTATGTCTATCAGCTCTGCTTCAGCTATGAAGTTGTCAAAATCTGCTATTTCGTATATGTTCCCAGTTTCATTTCCTCCTCTTCTTTCAGATAGATCTCTTATAGCATTGAAATCCCCCACTATGCAGGTTCTGTCATCCCTCTTTTGGTTGATTTTAAAGATTAGCTCATTCCATAAAGTGAGTTTTTTTCTTCTGTCGCACGGAGCATATATCACAACTAAGTTGACCATAATTTTCTCCTCTCCCCATTCTCCTTCCAGCCAAATAGCATGCTCTAATACCTCAGAATTCGTTATTGATAGGATGTTGTTGTTCCATATAGCCAGAATTCCCCCCGATCTGCCGTCTGATGGTTTGAACGCGAACTCAAATTCGTTTGATCCCCAAATCGAGGCGCATAGGTTTCTATCGATTGATTCCATCTTTGTTTCTTGGATACATATGAAATTAGGTTTCTGCCTATTGATCAGATTTTGAACTTCTTTCTTCTTGGCCATCCCCCCAAAACCTCTAATGTTATAACTGATTATTCTGATGGACATTTGACAAATCTTGAACACCCCTGACCTGGATACTGACCTTAGCAGCCTTAGTCAGCTTCCGCCCCCCTTTTTACCCCGGCTACCAATTCTTGAACTAATTCACCTTCTTCGCCTTTATGAATTAAACCGAATTCTTTGCCTAAATCCCACACATCTTTTGCTATTTCTCTAGCTTCCCCATGAATTAGTTTCCAGTTGGCTCTATCAGATTCATCTCCTACTAAATCAAAGTCACCAGAGCTTCGTACCTGTTTTTGTGATCCTCTCTTATGCTTGCAGGAACATGATTGCTTCTTCTCTTTTTTCCTCTTAAACCATGATTTCTTCTTTTCTCTAAGAATATCCTTCCTTCTTCTCCTTCTATCTTTGCTTGAGTTAGCTTCATGTTGTTCTCGATTGAAGGTTTCTTGGTCCCCAATCTCAGATAATCTCTCCTCGCCTCTTTTCGAAGTTTCCGCTTCGAGATGTTCTTTGGTGAATTTCAACTTCTGGGTCTCCGTATTTTTCACTTCTGATTCCTTACCTGCGACAATCAATTGGGCCGGGTCTTCTTCTTGGACTTTTGCGACACTTGGGCTAGTTGTATGTGTTGGGCTATTGAATTGATTATTGCTTCCAGGTTTATTTAAATCTGCCAAACAGTAACCGTCCACACAATTTATTGTGGGCCCACATGATTCTTTTTCCACCTCCAAGGATTTAATAGACTTTTGCCTTGATATAATAACCGTGCCGGTGTTGCCGTTTGTTTCCCGTACTTCAAGTTCATGATTACCTCTGTCTTCTCCCTCTCCAATATTATTAATTCCCTGAATGAACTCTTCGCATCTTTTCGAGGATTGCTTGTTCTCGAGCTCCGCATCTACATTCAATATTGTGTGTCTCGACATATGTTCATCATTATTCACTATTCTCTCTCTTACCTCATCTTCTTCCATGGCTACCAAAGAAGGTGGAATGAATGATGAATCGGAATCTTCATCTTCATCTTCTGTATCTCTGCTAATCCATTCCAAGTTTGTCTTTCCATTTTCCACATATGGACATTCGCAGATCTCCTCAGTTATTCTAATCCTGAAGTGTTCGTTATTGATGTGGAAAATTACTATCTTGTTGATGAACTCTGAATATGGTGTCCTTACGTAAACCCTAGCGACGTCTAATCTCTGCAAATTTTCTGTCACAGGGTCTAATTTAATGAACCTGCCAAAAGAGTTTGACAATAGAGAAAATACGTTCCTCTTCCACGCATGAATTGGAACCCCGATCATTCTACACCATATATATCTAGCCCCCCCAACGTCTTGAGTTTCCCACTTTCTTATCACTGAAAACAATTGATTAAGAACATATTCATAATCTCTCATTAGGGAACTAAAATCTTCATCCTCGTCTATTTTGATGAAAACTTTATCTCCCCCCATAGGAATTGCTTTTAACGTGACAATTCCTTCATTGATCAATTTTTGGTTGATGAGACTAGCATCCTCCTCGTTTCGTAGGCATCCAACATACCCTTTCTTTGCCCATTCCATATCTTCTTCCTTGATGTTTATTCTCAGTCCTTCCCGTTGCCCTTCGTTGTGTTTAGAATCTCTATATTTTTGCTCCATTATTGGTTCCTGTATCTTGGTTACCGCAGCATACGACCTTCCATCCTGTCTCAAGCTCTGTCCCCATCTTGGCTTTGCTTTGAGGCTGAAATTGTTCTTCTGATGATGCTTATACTCCTGGGCATGCTCCTTCCTGTTGTGATCCCTTGTTCCGTTTCTGCCGATTGATGAACCACGAAATGTCCCTTTCCAAGGCTTCCCAGGTCTGGAAAACTTAGAGATATTGGCCCAAATCTTGTATGATCCAAACCAAATATCCTTCATTTGATCTGTTAACCATCCTTCATCTATGACTCCCTCAAACCGCACAAAAGCGAATATTTTTCCTAACTTGTTTCTCTTCTTTGCAATGTACACGTCATGAATCCTTCCCCATCTTTCAAATAATTTCGCTAATTCTGACTCTTTGATGTCTTCCGGTAGATTGTTCACGTAGCATGTCGTTGTACTCTCTGTTGGCGGTACGTCAATCTCAGTCCTTCGGTGCTTCGGTCCCCCTGCTCTCATTCTCTTAGCTCTCACGACGGTCCAGCTGCTCATCTCTCTCTCTCTTAGTTTTAGTTATTTATTTGGTGAAATATAATTACTTTTATAGCAGATTAAACAATGTACTGTGGATGAGAAGATTAAGAAGCTTGATGTTGAACTTTGTAAATGCAAAGAATATATCAAGAAAACAAGGCCTAGTCCTACTCTGGAAGCTATTAAGCTATAGTCATGCTAGTTATTAAACATAAGCAAATGTGAGCATCTCATATTTTGTTTGTTTAGTTGATTTCCATTAATTCAGTGTTATAGGTCAAAGATAGGAATTTATCTCAGTGTTTGAATTTGTTTCCTAATATAAACTACAACCTCCTTGTACGTGGAACACGTGGAACACCTGCTGCATATTGAGTGTCCATACATCAACCACCTAATTGACTATAACACTTGCATAAACTAATGAATCTTCAACTACTTGCATCAGTGAAGCAACTCCTAGTTTAAGATATAACCAAATCAACAAAAATAAAACTTGATTTTACCAACCTTGCTATTGAGCAAGAAATAGCTATATTCACCTACATGTCCACTGCCCAATTAATGTAACAGTAGCCCACTATTTAGGAACATTTGTGAATTTTAAAAGAATAATTCTATATTGTTATTCACGTATTGTAGGTATTTGATGAACCAACAAAATTAGCACAAGATGATTTGTATGATTTGTGATTTCGTTGGCCAAAATATTTCTTTGAGTTATATAAAGATTAAGCTTTATCTGGTGAGTTATATCTCATTTGAGTTTCTTGAATTTGGTGTTGTCTGCTAATGTTAATTGGTGTTATTGTTTATTGTCAGCAGCTTTGATTTTAATGTTGTCTACCGAAGCTACAACTCATCTTCTTGTGGATTGCATGTTGGTATTTCAAGTGTGGGAAAGGACTTATAAATGGTTGGATATTTTTGTATGTTTTCACTTGTTTTGTTGTTGTAGTAGTCCACCGTGTGTAAGCTTTCTTATAATTTTGTACACTTGTGTGTATCCTAGATGAATACTTTTGTAAATCAATGGTTCATTTTGAAGAATATATGTGCATCCTAGCTATTTGGTGCAATGAAATTACCCTTCATTGTTTAGAAAAATATGTAAAATAGCGACCTAAATGTGGCATGAGTGATGTTGAAAAAAAAAAGAAAAGTAACGACCTAAATGTGGTCTAAAAAATTACAGGAAATCCACTTCGATTTCGCAAAAAATAGCCTAATTTTTAAAGAAAGATAGCAAACATATTACATCGGACGCGCCTTACAACCAATGTAAAAACCTATATTTTACATCAATCCAATAAGGCAATTGAGGTTAAAACCCATATTTTACATCGGGCCATTAAGGCAACCGATGTTAAATATTGTAGTTAATTTTAAAATAATAGAATTAACCACCTATTTCACATCAGATATAACAATCAACCGATGTGGTAGGTGTATTTTTCACATCGGACTGCTGATCGATGTAAAATGTCTTTGATTTACTACATCACTTGACTTTACATCGGACTCAGATCCGATGTAAAATGTGTTTTTCGTCTTTCCTGCACTAGTGGTTGAATGTGGAATTTGGTACGGATCCTTTCTATTTATTAAAAGAAATTGAGAACTTAATTACTATAGTCTTATGTGTATAAATCACCTCTCTCTCTCTCTCTCTCTCTCTATATATATATATATATATATATATATATATATATATATATATTTCAATTATTATAGTTTTATGTGCAAACTAGGTAAACTACCCGTGCGTTGCACGGGTGTTACTAGATAATATATTTGATTTTTAATTATTTTTGTTTCACTATAATAATATAAACGTGAGTTTTTTTTTGAAAGAAAGAAATTTTTCATTAATTTCAAAAACAATGTACAAACACGGCGATCAAACGTTCCAGCCTACAAACAACCCTGAAAACTCCTAAGGAAGCACGGGCTTACTAAT
Source organism: Vicia villosa (assembly GCF_029867415.1). Classification (NCBI taxonomy): domain Eukaryota; kingdom Viridiplantae; phylum Streptophyta; class Magnoliopsida; order Fabales; family Fabaceae; genus Vicia; species Vicia villosa. The sequence continues at coordinate 119,744,121 of NC_081182.1, read as the reverse complement.
ACACTTTCTAAGTTTAGGCTTTTGCCAAACTCTATACACAATAGTATCAATAATTTTCTGTCTAATGTCTCTTTTTCTAGTTTTTCTACCAAAACACATGTCATTACGGTAGCGCCATATTTCATAGACGGATTCAGCAAATGCACATTTTAAAATGGTTGATTTGGAGCCATTTCAATACCTCCGCCCATATTTCTTTACTTGTGTCACAAGCGAACATGAGATGTTGAAGTGTTTCGGTTTTCCTATAAAAGCTACAGACATAATTGTCAATAAAACCAAACTTTTGGATGTGTTGTGATTATTCAATTGCTCCAATATAGTACGCTAAGATGAGTTTTAAAATAATATTGAGAAAATATCTTTTATCTGAATCCTGTATTTCAGGATGTATCTTGATCCAATAATTGGATACTTGTTTGAAGCCTAGTAGGCTGACTATCAATTGATAAATTAATTTTCTCAATATTATGGGGATAGAATAAGCAACTGAAAGTGTGAATCAAAAGTTCAAATGTGAGCCATAAGTTCAATTGATAAAATAAACTGTAGTCTTGATCCTCGTAAAAACAATATGAACCAAAAGTTCAAAATATTGTTCATTTGCAAAGTTTATGAAACAAATTATCAGCTGTTAATACTCCACTCAAAATGGATTCTCCTATTGGATAAACTCATTGCAAATGAGTTGTAGCCGCGCCTGAAGCGTGGTATGAAAGTCGGTTCCAATGTTAAAAGTCCTCTACTAAGAAAAGAAACTAAAGTTAAAGATGACCCAAGTGAGAATATGAAAATTCTAAGAGCACTTTGACGTAATTTATTTTTTAGTTCTAGAAGAACTGATCAAGTACTTGAAATATGAAATAAAGAGATCTCGATAACTTATGTCATGAATGAAATGCGATGGAATCAAAAGATAACCAAAATAAAGTCAATATTGACATTGTCTTCGGATAAAATATAGCGCTAAAGATGATAAATGATAACGAGGATCATGAATTAAAGTCCATCAAAGATTGTAGACAAAGTGAGAATTGGCCAAAATGAATATATTCAATTGAAGAAGAATTAAACTCACTTTACAAGTGACTCAATCTTGAACATGTAGACCCAACACCTCAAGGTGTAAAACCAATGGGATATAAATGAATTTTTGTGAAAAATCAAAATAAGAATGACATAAAGTTTGATTTGTTGCTCAATGATTTTCACAAAGACCTAAGATTGATTTTGATGAAACATATCTACCTATAGTGGATTATATAATTTTTCAATATTTGATTAGCCTTGTAGCATATGAAGGGCTTAATTTGAACACGATGGACGTTGTGACATATTACTTATACGACTCACTTGATAATAATATTTATTGAAACTCGCTAAAGAGTTTAATATCTCAGATATAGATAATTTTGGATCTCGAGAAAGCTACTCCATCAAATTAAACAATTGTCTCAATAAATATTTGCTAAGGGAGAGATATACAAATAAATACATATGTTATTGTATTTTTATGAAAAAGGTTTAGAAAGTCATTTTCTTTATGTGGATGACATAAAATTATTGGAATTCTTGAAGAGATTCCAAAATTTATAAATCTCTTAAATAAACGGTATGAGATAAAGGACATAGAAAAGACAAAGTTATAAGCATTTGGAAAGTAGAATATCTCTACATTAAGAACCTTATATATAAAAGATATTAAGATGTTCGTATATGGACAAATATTGTCTACCCCTATGATGTTAGACCATTGAATTGGATAAGACTTTTTCAGACCTCGAGAAGATGAGGAAAACTACTTGTTTTAAAAGTACCATATCTTAGTGTAATTTGAGCACTGGTGTGTCTTGCTAAGTATACATGCCATGATATATCAATTTCTATCAATCTATTAGAAATATACATTTCTTCACCTACACAAAGAAGTTGAAACAAAGTCAGACAAATACTTTGTTACCATAGAGGTTTATGTTACTCACCAGATCCTTATAATGGCATATCACAAATATATCACTTGTTTACTTGTGGAGGTACACAAATTTCATGGAGATCTAAGAAACAATTCATGCAAACAACTTCATCAAATCCTTCATAACTATTAGCACTATATGAAGTCACTTCCAAGAAGAACTATTAAGCAACTACTACAAAGAGTATTGTCTCACATATAAATGTATGCATGAGGGGAGAAATAAATATGTTATGCACTATTTTTCCCTTCACCATGGTTTTGTCCCACTGGGTTTTCATGGTAAGGTTTTTAAAGAGGCAGTTCTCATTCAAAGGATATTGTACTCTTTTTCCTTCACTAGATCTTTTCCCAATGGATTTTTTCTAGTAAGGTTTTAACGAGGCATATCCAAAATAATCATCCAAGGGGAAGTGTTATGAATAATTGGAAGATTGTCCGTCAAGCATCTTATTCCTTATTTATAATATTTTGTATTTATTAGATTGTTTGTATATTATCCTATAAATAGGACCAACCTCATTGTAAAAGATACACCAATGAAATAATACAAAATTATTCTCATCTTTCTCTCTTCTCTTTTATCTTCTTTCTCCTTATTTTATAAAAAAAAAAAAGTGAATCAAAGGTTTATGATATTTTGTATCTACTTTTCTTTTAAGTAATTCAAAGGTTTATGAATTACAAAATCACATATTTTGTAACTCCTTTTAATTTTAATTATTAGTTAAAAGGTTTATGATATTTTGTAACTCCTTTTCTTTAATTATATTCATAATCATATTTTTTGTTCCATCCATAATCACTTTACATATAAATATGTGATATTGAGTTATGATCATTGTCTACAAACAATTTTTTAATGGTATGATTTGATTCTGTATAAATTTTTTTATTTCTATTCATGCACTTATATTGATTTTTGTGAAAGAATACAAACTCAAATTATTTTATTTAAATATTTAAACTCTTTTTTTATTGATTTAACTTCTGTTAATTTAATATGGTAATTTTCTTTCTAATTTTATTTTATTTCTTCATATGAATATGGTTTTTTTATGTGAATTAGGTAAGGATAGGTTTATGATACATCATTTTTGTTTGAGAAGTCTATGAAATGGTTGTTCATGTAAGTATATATTTTTATATGTAATAATTGTATAAATCAATTATTTTTCTATTGATACATTTTTTTTCTTAGTTTGTTTTTCTATCTTCTTTTCTCATTTTCTTTTGTTTATTAATGTGTGGTTATTTTTCATGTGAACCAGGAAAAAAAGATAAATCTAAACAATAAATGAAATGAATATGTTGCCAAATTCACTAACCAATGACATATATTACAAAATTTTATCTAATAGAACACACATATTTTCTTCAGAAAATTTTTTCAAGAATCATTTGACCTCCCTGATTTAGTTTTTTTAATTTATAATTTGACCTTCATGATCCTAATTTTAAAATAAATACTTGAGCTCTTTAAATATTTTTTATTTTATTAAATAAAATATGAAAGATATGTTTTTGAAGATATTGAGTAAGTATTATATTATTTAAAAATATTATTATCTAAAAATCTCATCATTTTTTTTATTATTGATTAGCAATTATTTATTACCAAACTTATGATTTCTTTAATTTTTTATAAGTTATATTTTTTACTATTCATATCCCTTTTAAACATTAAATAATTATCATCAAAGGACTTATTTATTAAATACAATATATATTTAACGGTCACGATTCATTGACGGTGTAAAATTGCTTTACACTGTCGGTGCATATCAATTAAATTCTTTAAAAATTGAAAATTAAAAATTAAAATCAAACGTAGCCAGTCAGTCATGGTTTAAGAGTATAAAAATATTAATTTAGTATTTATAAAATTAAAAAATAAAATCAAACGTGGCAGTTCAGTCACGGTTTAAAAATATAAAAAAAGTTGGTTTGAAAAAAATATTAACACAAGAATTAATATGGTCCGATTAAATTTTATAAGGGATTAAATCGAATCCTTTTTTGTGAGAGACTAATTTAGACAGTGTCATTTTTGTGAGGGACTAAAATAAGTCTTCAATGTTTTTATTTTATCACTGTTGATTCTCAACATAATTGACCTAACCTAAGCTAAAAAAGTTCATTCTTTTTTGTTCAAAATTATCTTAGAAATTATTTGGGAATGAAAATTTAGGAGTTGATTAGTTTCCCCATCTCACACGTATTCACACAAAGTGAAAGAGTGATTTTGAGATAAAAGAACCCGCCTACCCACCCTTGTACTTCGGTTCGGGTGAAAGGGTCGAAACACAATGTTTCCCCTAATCTTCAAAACCTAGATGATCATCTACAGACTACAGTTGCTTCACTCCAGATATCTCTTACAACAACAAAGGGGGGATGGAGGGGAAAGAGGAAATATAAGCGGTGTCATCAATTAAGAGGATTGTTCCCTTATGTGGTAGTAGTGCCTCCACTCGGAGGAATGCACATCTTCACACACATGAGAATAGATCACAAAACAAGTAAATAAAAGTAAAAAAAAGCGAAAGAAACTTAAAACTTACTGGTAAATGAAGATCACAAGTTGTTCTTGGCTGAGACATAGCCATACCCAAATCCTCTAATCCGAGCCAGGGGAGCTACAAGTTGTTCTTGGCCGAGACCCATCCCACAAGAATTTTGGTTACCCGAGGCCAGAATATAAACACAGTTTAGAAAATCAAGTGTATCCAACAATCATGGTATGTTAGATACAAAAGTCATATGATCTATTGGAATGTTCCTTACATAAATTCTAAATTTTTTGGTGGCGTATTACATATACCTTTAATTTTAATGCGAGCTCATTTTCTTTATTATATATAATGGGAAGCAAAAAAATGAAAAATAAACTTTCTTTGTGACTTTTCAAAGTTCATCCGAAAAATGTAAAGATATTTATACCATAACAGCTATCCGCTATGTTTTAACATCTTAGTGGTGATAAGATATATTCAACTGTTTATGTTTTTGAGTTTATATTATCAATATATCACAATCATTAATATATAACTTTAAGAGTAGTTATGATTAAAGTATAGTAATGTTGAAAATGATCTGAAAATTATAATTGATTGACAATATACAAAAGTTTTATATTGACGTAGTATATAAATTAATTAAATCGCTGCTAAAATAATAAATGGAATCACATAACTAAGATGTGACAATTATAACTTTCTTAATATTTACAATTTCAACTCTTCTGCAAGAGATTTTATAAAGCAGCAAGAAACATCTTAAATTTATGCTAGTTTATGATATCTTGTTGGTAGCCTCTAATTAATTTAGGGTACACCAGAAACATGACTTGCACTACCATTTAATATTAATACCTTATTTGGAGCCTAATGATGCACTTGACAGTATATGAATAAATATTAGTATAGTCAATTATTACTACATATATTAAAGGGTTAAATAAGTTTTTGGTCCCTATAAAATTACCAAATTTCGTTTTAAGTCCCTTCAAATTTTTCCTTCAAATTTCAGTCCCTACAAAATTTTCCGTCTAAAAAAATGGTCCCTGACGTTAAAAGCCACTAACGGCTGCTGACGTGTCAAGACAGTTGGAAATTTTTTAAACCATTTGTTAATTGTTTTAATCCAGCGTGTTATTAAAGGGACCACTCATCATTCCTTTGCCCTAATTCCTCTTCTTCATCTTCTGCCTCCATCGTGACCTATATTCCTCATCTTCTTCTTTTGCCCTAATTCCTCATTCATTGTCACTTTGTGCTTCTTCTTCGTTCTTTCGTTTTAGTTCTTCTTCGTTCATCGTGACCTATGTCGTCTGTTTCAGTGAAATCGCGATTTGGTGGTAGGTTTTGTGGGTGTCAAGCTCGGATGGTGATGTATCAATGTAACAATGGACCAAATAAGGGGAGGTTGTTTTGGAGATGTCCTTACTGGAAGAATGCTGATACTTGTAATCTATTCATATGGGCTGAAGATGTTGGTGAAAATTCTGGAAATGAAGATCTTACCATTAGGAATTCAGAGTTTGAAGTCATGGAATCTGTGGGATATATGAAGTCATTGTATGAGGATGCAAGGAAGAAGAACAAGAACTTAAAGGCCAAGTTGAAAATATTGGAATTTCATGGAAAAATAAAGATGTTGGTTCTTGTTATGTCCTTTATGATTAATTTGTATTTTGTGTTCAAGTGTAATTACTGAGTTGTTTAGGCTTGTGAACACTTGTTAATGTAGTTTGGTTATGTTCATTGTTTGATGTATTTGTTTGATGTTCTTGTTTAATGAAATACAATGTAGTTCTTGTTTCAATTTTGTTTGTTATGATACACATAAATGAAAAACCAAAGCAACTGATAACATAAGAGTGGTTCATAATACATCTTAGATTCAGTACAAAACAAAAGAGATACATCCAAAAGTGGTTCATAATACATCACACAAATGTTTCAAAGTAAATAACAAAACAGTAGGACAATTTTGGATCACTGAGTCAAGCTCTTTTGGATGTCAGCCCATGGCTTTCTCCCACTAGCACTGCTCACAGTAGAGTCTTCCTCAGGAATTACAAATGGATCATTTTGATCCCTTCCAGGCCCCTGTATATTTTTTGTCTTCAAAGTCCTTAGTCTATCACTCTTTCTAATTGGAGATGCAGCAAGATTGGACTTTTTCCTTGGTGATATCATTACCTTCACCTGTTAAGACAAAAAACAGTTAACAATGGTTTATAAACATAGCATGCCAAGGTATATCACCACTTGTTACAAACTTACAGGGTCACTCCTAGTTGACATAGTTGACTTGTTGGCAGCTTTGGACACCTTTGGAGCAATGGATGGTTTGACAGGTTTTGGAACCTTGGGGCATTTCCCAATAAAGGACTTGGGACAAGATCTTTTACTCTTGACAGGACTAGTATCAATTCTCAATGGTGCAATATCAAGTATTTCCTCATCATCTAACAAGGCCTCCAATTCATCAGGATCAATTCCACAATACATTTTCATTGCCTCAGCTGAACTGACAGTGTTTTGTGAATGAGGCACATCTTCATTGCTATGAGGCACATCTTCATAATCTCTCCTTTGTAATTCTCTACCTTCTCCCTAAGAGTGGCAAACCTACCCATTAGATAGTTCCTAATCCATTCAAACATGGTAAGTATAGGTTTATCCCTTTGCATCAAAATAGTAGCATTAAAAGATTCACTTAGGTTGTTCATAAGAACATCACACTTAGAGTAGAAGGGAAAGGCATGCTTACACCACTTATTCTTGGCCCTGCACCTTTCCCCATCATTTTTGGCAAACTTAACTTCCCTGCCGTTCAACACATTGTGTTCCAGTACAACCTTTTTAAATTGCTTCAGAGATGAAAATTCCATTCCAACCTTGAACGTAAATTCCTTTCTAAGTTTTTCATCATCCCTAAACCTTATCACTGAAGGCCTACCATCATCACTATCATCATCTGCCCCACTATCAAGCTCATCTGTTAAGTATTCATCATCAATTAAATGTTTCCTTTCCATCTCTTCTGTCATCATTCCTGTATGTATTCCACCTAGGGATGTCAATTGCATATGTTAATGGGGATCCCTGTGGGGAATATCTGTGCGGAGATCCGAAGTTGGGGATTTTTTTCCCCGTGGGGATGGGGATGGAGGGAAAAGTTCCCCCGATAACACTTTGGGGCGGGGATTGGGAAAGTATCCTCCGTCCCCGTGGATTCCCCGACTCCGAAGATATATGTTAATTTATATATTTTATATATTATATTATTATATAATTTTACAATGTATTAGAAAATGAAGAGTCATTAGAAGTTATATATTTGTCACACATAATCAACCACTTGCGCTGGACGACATCGGTATTGTGGTAGTAAATTAGTGGAAGCACGGTAGCAAGAAGTTATGTTACTATTTATTTATTTTTTCGTAAAAAATATTAGCAACATCAAGTTCTTTTGCTTTTTTTTATTTATTATTGATGCAAGATGTATTTTGATTTTTTTTATAAAATAAAGATGCAAATATATGCGTTTTAAAAAATACAGAAAAAAAACAAAATACTAGTGTCATAGTTTTGATCAAAAAGTGTAGAAATTTTCTTAAGATTCGATCTCCGTGGATATCCATGGGGATCTGTGGGGATGGGGATGGAGGGAAATATTCCCCCGTGGCGGGGATTGGAGATGGGGACTAAATTTGGGGGCGGGGCGGGGAGTGGAGAAGCATCCTACGAACAATATCTGCCCCGTTGACATCCCTAATCCCACCTGCACCATTTTCTACTCCACCTGCACCATTTTCTACTCCACCTGCACCAGAATTGTTGATCTCTTCACCTACATCTTCATCAATATCATTCATCCTCTCCTCTTCACTATCTTCAAAATGTATGCCATCCAAAGAGTCTTCACTTGATTCACCATCTTCACTTTCCTCCACATTAACATTTTCTTTTTCTTTTGGCTCAGTATATATCTCAATATCAGACTTTGTCTCCTCAGCACACATAGCTAACAATGTTGCATCCTCATCATTAACAAGTGGTTTTAGATCATTTTCAAGTGAGCCATGTTCGGACTTCCACCACATTTTCACATCTTCCTTTATAAATGAAGCATCCAAAGCCTTAAGTAAATCACATGCTTCAAAATATGACCAGAAATCTGGGTCCTGACCAGCTATAGCAAAAACATCGCCCCCTTCATATGTTACCCCTTCATCTCTTACAAATTTTCCTTTGGTAAAAAAGACAACCTTAAATAACCTCATTCCCTACACATTTCAAGTTAACCAATGGTATATCAGACAGTGAGTTGACAACAAAATAAAACCCTAAACAATGGTATATGGCATGCAAGGAACAACCAACCCTAAACAAGATTCAAGACAGAAATCTCGCAATTATTAAACAATAGAATGAGAAAGTGGGACTTACCTTGTCGTTTTTTGGGACCGGAGCACTCAAAACCAGGAGTTTTCGTTGTTGGGACCACTTGAATGAAAAGGCAAAGAAAGGATGAGAGAAGAGGGACCACGATGAAGTCTTGAGAGAGAAGAGGGACCAGAAGAAGAAGAAGAGGAAAAGATAAGGGTGGATTGTCCCTGTACACGCTGGATTAAAACAATTAACAAATGGTTTAAAAAATTTCCACCTGTCTTGACACGTCAGCAGCCGTTAGTGGCTTTTAACGTCAGGGACCATTTTTTTAGACGGAAAATTTTGTAGGGACTGAAATTTGAAGGAAAAATTTGAAGGGACTTAAAACGAAATTTGGTAATTTTATAAGGACCAAAAACTTATTTAACCCTATATTAAACTATTGAATAGAGGGATTAGGTTGAGAGGAAGAGGAAACAAAACAGTTGACCAAACCATAAAATGTGTAAGCAGAACTTTGTTATATGTGATTATGTTAAAGACTAACTAAAGTGCAAGCACAAGGATCCTTCTCTCAATCTGTTATTTCCCACTGAGCTCATCTCAAAGTGCATCTACTTCTTGAGATAAGGTATGATGCTTTTCCATTATGAATATGGTCAAATACATTTGGTGATGTCCAAACTAGATCTATTACTTAAATTTGAATAATGCCAAACACAAAGTTGGCCTTTTGACATTTTTCGCCAATCCCAAAATAAGTTTTTTGTCCTAAATTATTAGCCATTTCAATGTGACACTTAAATTTTGACAAGGTTTACTAAATTTTTACGTGATAAAAAGTTAATATTTCTTTAGGACCAATCTCGTACTTGTACATGACAAATATTGAGATGTTAATTTGTCATCAAGAAATTAAGTGACCAAACCATATATATCATATTGATGGATTTTTTCTTGAATTGTGTAAATGATTTTATTAGCAGGTTGTCTTAAATTATGGCAAATATTGTTGTGACCATCGCAAGTAATGTGGGTAAATATTTGGCGGGACCAGCCATTCGCGAACTTCAATACCTTCTTTGTGTTAATAATGTAATCAATCTTCTTGAGAATGAAAGAGAGGCGCTGTCGGCTGAAAGAGACAACTTGCAGACTCGTGTGGCACAAGCCAAAGAGAGAACTGAAGTAATTGAAAAGCCAGTGGAGAAATGGTTGAATGATGTGGAAAATCTCCTTAAAGAGGTGGAGATTCTCGTACAAAGGACAAAGACGGACCTCAATTGTTTTCAAGGATGGTTTCCAACGTGTAGCCGGTATCTATTATGCAAGGAAATGGTAAAGAAGATAGAGGCAATGGAGAAATTCAAAGGTAAGAGTAATGACATTAATCCATTTTCTCATCTTGCTCCACTACCAGGTATTCAGTATCAGTCATCCAAAGATTTCATTTACTTTGAGTCAACAACAATGGCTTATAGTCAAATCTGGGAAGCACTCGAGGATGATGGTGTCTCTATAATTGGTCTGCATGGAGAGGGAGGATGTGGAAAAACAGCCCTTGTAACAGAAGTTGGCAAAAAGGCTGAGGAATTGGATATGTTTGATAAGGTTATATCAATCACAGTGTCTCGAACTCCAAATATTAGAAGCATTCAAGGAAGAATTGCAGATATGTTAAACGTGAGATTGGGGGAAGAAAGTGAAGAGGGAAGAGCACAACGTTTGTGGTTGTGTTTACAAGAAAAGAAGCGAGTTCTTATAATAGTAGACGATATATGGAGAGGGTTTCATTTGATGGATATAGGGATTCTCTTAGACAATGTTAACAAACGAACATGGAAGATCCTCATAACCACTCATAGCGAGCGTATTTGTACATCAATGGAATGCCAAAAGACTACTCATTTGGAGCTCTTGTCTGAAGATGAATCTTGGACTTTCTTCCAAAAATTTGTAAGAGTAGATAACATACACTCCAAAAATTTGCCACGGGAAATCTGCAATGAATGCGAAAGACTTCCCCTAACAATCAAAACTGTGGCGTTGTCATTAAAAGGAAGGGATGAAAGTGAATGGCATCGGGCATTAGAGAAATTGAGGGATTCAAAGGAATCTAATGATGAAGGAGGAGTGGCTGCTACTTTTAACTGCCTTAAATTATGCTTTGGTTATTTGCTAAGGCCAGAAACAAAACAACTCTTTCTGATGTGTTCTCTTTTTCCCGAAGACTATCACATTCCAATAGAAGATTTGTTGAGGTATGCAGTTGGATTGCGTGCAGAAGAAAGATTATCGTTACCGTCAAGAAGAAGCTTATTTGAAGCAGACATCAGCCAACTTTTAGACTCAGGTTTGCTGATGCGAGGTTCCGTGAAGATGCACGACGTGGTTCGTGACGCAGCCTTATGGTTTGCAAATAGATCAAAGAATTGCAAAATAATGGTAAATGTGGACAAACCACTTAGCATTGTGGCAGGGGACAACAAAATAAGAGATTGTTTTGCAGTATCCTCATGGTGGTATAATGAAAGTCCCTCTTTCTGTCAACTGCATGCTCCAAATCTTAAAATTCTATTGCTAAATATAAGTTCTCTTGGGTCATTTAATTCCTATGTTTTATTGCGTTTGACATTTGAAGGAATGCAAGGGCTTGAGGTGTTGTCTCTAACCATCAACTACAAAAGAGTACGATTATCACTACCTCCCTCAATCCAACTGTTGAGAAATGTTCGAACTTTGCGCTTAAATGGATTGGAGTTTGGTGACTTATTTTTCATACCTAGCTTAATAAGACTTGAGATTCTTGACTTGCGACGTTGTAAGTTCAACGAACTTCCTATTGAAATAGGAAAACTCTTAAGCCTAAGGCTGCTAGATTTGTCAGAATGTCATATTTTTAGAAGTTACTACTATAATGGAGCAATAGGAAAATGTTTACAACTAGAGGAACTATATGCTTCAGCATGCTACCCAGAAGAGTATGTTTCTGAGATCAGTATGGATATCAGTATCCTCCCAAATTTATAAAGGTTTAAATTTAGTGATCAAATCACACTAAAATTAAAGGATTGTAATATCTCAAATTTGAGGACAACTGAAAAAACAATTCTGCAAATAGGTAAATATGTTTCTTTGACAGGCCTCCATGGAGGATGTAAAAATATCATTCCAGATATGGTTGGAATTGTGGGAGGCATGAAAGATTTGACTTCTCTCCTTCTTAAAAGATGCAAAGAGATAAAATGCATCGTCGATGCAACCTATGATTTCAAGGAAGATGATTTGATTCCCAACTTGGCCGAGTTAAGACTTCAACGGTTGGAAAATTTGACAGTATTGTGTCGAGGTCCACCTCTGGAAGTACTGCGCTACTTTGAGAAACTAGAACTACTTGATATTCAATTTTGCAAGCAGTTACACATCATTTTTCCTATGGAATGTAAGTTACGAAATCTTAAGATCCTCAGGTTACAAGATTGCTGGACCGATGGAGTACTTTTCTCAGCATCTGTTGCTCAAAGTCTGCAGCAACTAGAAGAACTAAGTATAATTGATTGCAATGAATTGAAGCATATAATTTCTGCAAGTGGAAGTGAACATGATGATGGCTTTAATACTAGGGAGGAAATAATTCCAATTCCAACGAGTTCTCCTTTTTTGATGACCAATCTAAGGGAAGTTAACATTGTCGGTTGTAGAAGTTTAGAGTCGATATTCCCAATGTGTTATGTTGAAGGACTAAACCAATTGCAAAAGCTGGAAATATCATCATCTCCTAAGCTGAAATATGTGTTTGATGAATATGGTCATGAACACCTTTCATCACACCAATACAAGAACCAGGTCATGCTTCCTCGTTTGGAATCTCTCAGTCTCGATAATCTTAACAATTTCATTGGGATGTGTCCAGAGAATTGTCAAGCAAATTGGCCATCTCAGACACTGAGGATAATGGACATAAATAATTGTCCGAGAGTGGATCTACTACGGTTGAATTTGCAGGTTGGCAATGATAAGAGACGACGTAATCATCTGAATGAAGTGAGTACTCGTTAAAATGCTTTATAGTTTTTGTAGAATAAATACCATTTTTGTTTTTTATATTTATAATACTACCCAATCCAATAATATTACTTGGTTATTTACCTTTGGATATTCCATTTCAGATTTGGAGTTTCCAGTGTCTTCAACATTTAACAGTGGGCAATAATGAAAAATTGAAATATTTGTTCTTCATGAAAACACATAGAAGCCTACCAGAGTTGATTGAACTTAGTGTTTACGGTTGTCAAGAATTGGAACAAATTGTTGCAGCAAGTGAAGAACTTCTACAGCTTCCCCGTGCTAAAGTTTATTTTCCGAAGCTAAAAGATATATATGTCGATAACTGCAACAAGTTGAAAAACCTTTTCCCTCTTGCTATGGTCAGAATGCTTCCACAACTAAGCGTGCTTAATATAACAAATTGTACTGGAGTGGAAGAGGTTTTTAGACATGGTCCCGGAGGAGACGATATTATCAGGAAATTTGAAGTTGTGCTTCCATACTTGGCATGTATAATCTTGGATGATCTACCTAATTTTATAGATATCTGCCATGGTTATAAGTTACCTGATGTTGAACTTCTACAACTCTGCATATCTAACTGCCCCAAAATTGTTCCAAGCTTAAAAAAAGTTCAGGTAACTCTTTTCCTTGTTAACTTGAATACTTTAATTTTTTTTTCTTCATTTAGTTCAATGTTAGGATAATGAGATAGAAACAAACATCGAAGCTTCATTTTGAATATTGCTTACTGAAGATAAATTCCTTGAACATAAAAATGCAACATAAATGCAAACTAAAGAATTCAAATATATCATTTGAATGTACCTGGTGTGAAGATATTTCATCTGCTAACCTGCTAATCGAATTTTTTATTTTGTTGTTGAAAAGGATGAAACTCAATAAATATTCGGGTTAAGTAGATGAAGATTCTTTTTACAGATATGAATGAGAATTTTTCACGGTCATCTACAGATGGATCATCATCATTTTATTTGTTTAGACTTTACATTACAACTTGTATTGAATAACAATGTGGTTAGTTGCATATGAATTTTGAACTCTGAATGTGCTATATTATTTAAGTGTACTTAGATTATAGATATTTCATCAGCTAATTTGAGAATGCACTGAAGCTGGTTGAATTTTTCCATCACGAGGTGTAAATATCAAGGGAATAATTTTGCCTTGAGCTGGAGATGTGGATGGGAGGCCCATTAACATTGAGCCGGACTTGTAGTTCTTTTTTTTATCAGGATGCTTTTGCCCATTGTAACACTTGCTGCTAAATAATTAAGACAATTTCTTTATAGATCTCTTATATAGAAATTTCAAAAACGCCTCTATATTTCAGAAGTGTAGTATCTCCGAAGGTGATTTCGGATGTGCACTTCCGAAAATACCATTTTTTTTAGAAAAAAAATATGCATTTAAAAATGCACTTCCGAAAACACTTGTTTTTTTTTAAAAAGTGACTTCGGATGTGCACTTCCAAAACCACCCTTTAGGATATTTCGGAGATGCACTTCCGAAATATTGTCTGATGCAGAAAACAAATAACAAACCAACGAAACTTTGATTTATCATAGATAGTGTTAAATACAGGTAGTTGAGGATGGGTTAACATTTTGATAACGTCGGCTCCCGATCTTTGTAGTTTCGCATCCAACTCGATCAGACATTTCGAAGAATATCGATCAAAAATTGACCACACAACCGCTAAATCTTCGTCGTTCTTGACCTCAAATGGGGTGAACTGGACGTCTCCCTCGTCGTCAAGTGAAGGCGAACAGTACTCAAGCTTGACAACCTTCCGATTTTTCGGCTTTTTCAAGAGAGAGTTAAGCGTCAGTATCAAGACGTAGCTCTTTTGTATGATGTGTCATCCACTGACAAGACGTAGTCGGAATAGGACGCCTCGGTTTTAAAAAACTTGCACAAAGTGGCGCGATCTTAGATACCCGATACAAATGACGCGGTCGGACGCGTCTAAAGGTGGGCGACTTGGAAGCGGAAAAATGTCTCCAAAAATCCAAATCTCGTCAAATTGACACACACCCGGTCGTACGCACTTGCTATAAAATAGCCCATCTCGGGGAATGACATCCACTTTGAAACCGGTGCGTGACCGGTTAGTGATGGAACAAGGGAATCATGAATTTTATCAAAGTTTTCTTGTTTCTCATAAAGTCGGTCGTAGATGTCCCTGTGCCAAGTCAACTCCCAAATAAGTGCCCGTCGAATAAAAGTGTAATTTTCTTCTCCTTTTTCGAGCAAACCGGCAACGACCCGATACCCACAATTATCGTCGGTACCCACATCAACTATATTATCAATATATTTGTGCATAAATAGCGGCATCTCATCAATGTAAATCGTCGGAGGTTTTTTAATTGGAGGTGTGCGAGGCAGCTTCGAAATACGTGCTCCTTTGTTAGCACTACACTTGGACTTTGGTGTGGGTGAATCTAGGATCAATGCATCAACATGTTCACAATAAGAAGGATCTCGTTTAGTTGATGTGTCATCTTGGGTACTTTTCGACTATTTAGGTGCACATTTGGTTTTAACCGGTTGAGATGGAGGTTTCAAATCGGTGGTCTCCGGAAACAAAAAATTTCGCAATTGTTCTTTTATGTGCTCTTTCAACTCGTCGGAGATGGTAATTTTGAATTCACCCTCTTTTGCCAGTTCGAAATCATCAAAACAGAGCTTTTTCCAATGATCGATTACTTCATCAGTACGTGTGATCCTCGGTTTTTGTGAGATACAAACTGACTCTTCTTTTATTTTTGAGTTTTGAAAATCAGAGAGTCGCCACCGACTTTTATTTTATCCAATTAAGGAAAGGTTTATAAAAGAAACAGAAAAAAGACCTTTAAGAGATTTTGGGTAAGGGGGTAGGTTATACAAAGGGAAGGTGTTAGCACCCTTTGTATCCATGGTTATCCATGGGCTCTTAATTGCTTAGCTCACTTGTTTGAATCGTTTGTCTTGCTTTGAAATGCTTGTATGTGGTTTTAAAATACGTTTGAAAAGAGTTAACTTTGTAATGATCCTTGTGCAGATGTATACAAAGTATTTATCTTTCGAAAGATATTCTGATGGTTCGAAAAAAAGATTTTTTTTAACTTCGTAATAATCCTTGTTTGGATGTATACGAAGTGTGATCTTTTGAAAGTTTGTCAAAAAAACAGTGATGTGCAACATTCGTTGTCTTTTTATTTGAGCAAGCAATTAGGAGGTCTACCCTAAGTTTATAAGGTCCTTTCCTATTTCGTTTAGAAAATTTTCCGTGACCGGATGTAAACAAAAACCAGAATTTTCATTCGAAACAGCGGAATTGATTTTGAAAAAGAAGTAACAGAGGGATTGTAACACCCGTATAATTTTAATTTTTAATTTAATTTGAATATTAGATTAATAATTATTATTATTATAGATTTTATGAAAATAAGAGGAAAATGATGGTTAATGGCATTTGGGCCATGTGTGAGATTAGTAAGAAGAGGGGGGTGTGGTGCAGTAAAGCCCTTACTAATTTAATATTATTTTTCATAAAATAATTAGAATTGGAGAATTGGGAAAGAGAGAACGTGAGAGAACAGAAGTTGGAACAAGGAACGTGAAGGAGAACCGTAGAGGGAGAGACCAAGAACCAAGATTCTATCTGAGGTAAGGGGAGACTCTCCGTTTAATCTCTTTTATCGTATTATAGGTGATAGTATGGATTAGGAGTATGATTTGATCCATTGATTCTATATTCTGAATATTCATCTGTGTTCATCATTAAAATTGAACTGTTAATCCCTAATAACTGATAGATTTAGGGTATGATGAATAGAATTGGTAGGGAATCATATACTATGGTTATGGATGAATTCGTATGCTGTTTAGATGTGCTTTTCTCTGGTTTTTGGACTCAAAATCGTGGACTGGTATGAGTAAAAATGAATGGGTTTTGGACTGTTACGAATTCTGCAGGTTCTGGGCATTTTCTGGTGTTTCGCGTATGAAACAGTGCCATACGCGTATGGGATGGGGTCATACGCGTATGGGGGACACTCCCAATGGGCTATACGCGTATGATACGCAGTTGCCCTGTCCCAAACACCATGTACTGGTGTTTTGCGTATGAGAGCGTATGAGGATGCTCATACGCGTATGGGAATTTGGAAAGAGGAAAATTATTCTGGTGATACGCGTATGGCTATACTGATACGCGTATGAGGTTGATTGTAGGCAAAATTTGGTTCTGTTAAGATGCGTATGATACGCGTATGAGGCAAGGGGATACGTGTATGGACGCGTATGGACCCTATGATACGCGTATGGCTTCCTGTATGTGAAATTTCTGTTTTGTGATTTTTCTGGAAAGTTCGATGATGTGTAACTTTCGATTTATAGGCCTGTTTGTATGCTGTTTTAGACTGTGTAAACCTTGTGATGTGATTCTGTGGTTTACTGATGATTGATTGTATTGAATGATGTAATGTATATATATGAACATGCTTAGTATTGATGATGATGATGATGAAATGAGTATAGATGATGCTACTCATAGAATGTTGATGATGAAAGTATGTTATATATATGTTGCATGCATTCATAAACATGGGCTGAATCCTATATGATGAGAGGATTCAGCGAGGGGCAGAATTCCCATTGTGTGGAATTTGTGCTGGCAGGGCCGTATCTGGATGATGATAGATCGGTCGGTGGATGATTTCCACTGGTGATGATTGGTACCACATGCATAGTGTCAGTTTCATACATGTGCATGATTTGTTTATAGCATGATGATAGATGTTACATGTTGACTGTTTGTTTATCTGTGGATGTATGAATGATTGATTTGTCTGAGTATGAAACAATTGGGTGAATGATATAACTATGACATGTTATTATTTATGATGCAATAACATTGGTTAACTGTGATGAGACTCACCCTTACTTGTTGTCATTTTCAGATTGAGGATAGCGGCGTGACTTGGTGAGGATTAGCTCATAAGTCGGTTTTAGTATTGTGTCGGTGTCATGCTCTGGTAGATGTAACACTAGGAACGCTTTGTTTTGTTTTAGAGTTTTGTTTATAACTCTATTTATTTATGATGTTTGAAGTCTGATACATTGTTGATGAATGTTAACTTGATGAAGTATTTCCGCTGTGTAAAACATGAATTGATTAATGAGTTATGATCTCAGGTGTTTTCGGTGAATGCATGACTTATACTGACGCGTGTTTTATTATTTATGAAATTATGATGCCTCTCTACATGTTACTCTGATTTAATAATTGTCTATTTGCCGCGGGTTTTTAGAGGGGTGTTACAATAGTGGTATCAGAGCATAGTCGGTCGTTGTGACCAGAGTCTTAGTGTCAGTCTTCTGTGTATGCGACTAATACGAGTTATTTGTCGATACTTTTGTTCTGACCGGATTGTTTGTGTTAAGCAGAACAATGGCTGGAAGAGGAGGAAGAAACGACGATGCTATCGCTGAGGCTCTGGGCATGATTGCTGGTGTGCTGGGAGGGAATGCCAATGGAGCTGCAATTGGTACTGACAGACAAATGAACAGTTTCCAGAGGAACAATCCTCCATTGTTCAAGGGCACGCATGATCCTGAAGGTGCTCAGAAATGGCTTAAGGAGATCGAGAGGATTTTCAGAGTCATTGACTGTGCTGAGGATCTCAAAGTGAGATATGGCACTCACATGTTATCAGAGGAAGCTGATGATTGGTGGATGTCAACCAGAACTGAGCTGGATGCTAGTGGTACAGCAATTACCTGGACTGTATTCAGGAGGGAATTTCTGAGGAGGTATTTTCCTGAAGATGTCAGGGGAAGAAAGGAAGTTGAATTTCTGGCGCTGGTTCAAGGTAATATGTCAGTACCGGAGTATGCTGGTAAGTTTGTGGAACTGGCAAGGTACTATGTGCATTACAATGATGATGAAGCCAGTGAGTTCTCAAAATGTGTCAAATTTGAGAATGGTCTTCGTGATGAGATCAAGCAGGGTATCAGGTACCAGAGAATCCGGAGGTTTGTTGATCTGGTAGATTGTAGCAGGATTTTTGAGGAAGATAACATCAAGCTGAGGTCATCTCACTCTCGCGAGTTGGTTGACAGAAAAGGAAAGAAACATATGGATCGAGGTAAGTCATATGGTAGAGGTAAACCTGTTGATTGGAAGAAACCCAGTGGGGGAGATTCCAGTGCTCGTATCAGATGTTACAATTGTGGTGAGATGGGACATCGTAGGAATGAATGCAAGGTTGATCAGAAGAAGTGTTACAAGTGTGACCAAGTGGGTCATATTGCTGCTGACTGCAAGAAGAGGGTTGTGACTTGCTACAACTGTGGTGAAGAGGGTCACATCAGTCCTAATTGTCCTAAGCCAAAGAAGAACCAATCGGGAGGAAAGGTTTTTGCTTTGACTGGGTCTGAGACTACTCCAGAAGACAGGTTGATTAAAGGTACGTGTTTCATTCATGGCACACCTTTAGTTGCAATTATTGATACTGGAGCAACTCACTCTTTTATTTCTTTGGATTGTGCTGAGAGGTTAAATCTTGAGATATCTGATATAAATGGAAGTATGGTTATTGACACTCCTGCGTCGGGTTCAGTAACTACTTCGTCTGCATGCTTGAATTGTCCGGTTGACATTTTTGGTAGAGAATTTGGGATGGACTTAGTGTGCCTTCCGTTGAAACAACTTGATGTAATCCTGGGAATGAACTGGTTGGAATTCAACCGTGTTCATATCAATTGTTTTGCGAAGACGGTGATTTTTCCTGAAGAGGTTAGTTCTGATTGTCTGGAAATGACAGCTAGACAGGTGAATGAAGCTATCGGAGATGGTGCAACAGTGTTTATGTTGTTCGCATTGATAAATATGAAGGAGAAAGTGGCGAGTGGCGAATTGCCTGTGGTGTGTGAATTTCCAGAAGTTTTTCCAGAAGAAGTGAACGAATTGCCACCGGAAAGAGAAGTGGAGTTTTCTATTGATTTGGTTCCGGGAACTAGTCCAGTGTCGATGGCACCGTATCGTATGTCGCCGTCTGAATTGGCTGAACTGAAGAAGAAGTTAGAGGAATTGCTTGAGAAGAAGTTTATTCGTCCTAGTGTTTCGCCGTGGGGTGCGCCTGTGTTTTCTGGTAAAGAAGAAAGAGGGTTCAATGAGGCTGTGTGTAGATTACAGACAATTGAACAAGGTCACTATCAAGAATCGGTATCCATTGCCGAGGATTGATGATTTGATGGATCAGTTGGTTGGAGCACGTGTGTTTAGTAAAATTGATCTGAGGTCTGGGTATCATCAGATACGTGTGAAGGATGACGATATTCAGAAGACTGCTTTTAGAACGAGGTATGGACATTATGAGTATTCTGTGATGCCGTTTGGAGTTACTAATGCACCTGGTGTTTTTATGGAATATATGAACAGGACTTTTCATCCGTATCTCGACAAGTTTGTGGTGGTATTTATAGATGATATCCTGATATATTCTAAGAATGAAGAGGAACATGCGGAACATCTCAGAACTGTGTTAGAGCTGTTGAAAGAGAAGCAACTTTTTGCCAAACTGTCGAAGTGTGAATTCTGGTTAGAGGAAGTCAGTTTTCTTGGACATGTGATTTCTAAGAATGGTATTGCTGTTGATCCTACAAAGATAGAAGTTGTGTCTCAGTGGGAAGCTCCGAAGTCAGTGTCAGAGATTCGTAGTTTTCTTGGTCTTGCAGGTTACTACTGAAAGTTCATTGAAGGATTTTCAAAGTTAGCATTGCCGTTAACTTAACTAACCAGGAAGGGACAAACCTTTATTTGGGATGCAAAGTGTGAAGAAGGATTCCAAGAGCTGAAGAGGAGATTGACTAGTGCTCCTATTTTGATTTTGCCGAATCCGACAGAATCATTTGTGGTTTATTGTGACGCATCACTGATGGGTTTAGGTGGTGTATTGATGCAGAATCAACAAGTGGTCGCTTATGCGTCGAGACAACTCAAAGTGCATGAGAGGAATTATCCGACTCATGATTTGGAATTGGCAGCTGTGGTGTTTGTTTTGAAGTTGTGGCGACACTATTTGTATGGTTCGAGATTTGAGGTATTCAGTGATCATAAAAGCCTGAAGTATCTCTTTGATCAGAAAGAGTTGAACATGAGGCAGAGAAGGTGGTTAGAATTTCTGAAGGATTATGATTTTGGTTTGAATTACCATCCGGGTAAGGCAAACGCTGTTGCTGATGCATTGAGTAGGAAGACCTTGCATATGTCTATGCTAATGGTGAAGGAATTGGATTTGATTGAACAATTCAGAGACTTGAGTTTAGTGTGTGAAGGTACTCCTATTAGTGTCAAATTGGGTATGCTGAAACTGACTAGTGGTATTCTTGAAGAGATCAGAGAAGGTCAGAAAGCCGATGTTGAATTGATTGATAAGTTGACTTTGATTACTCAAGGCAAGAGTAGTGAATTCAGAGTCGACGAGAATGGTATACTGAGGTTTGGTGATCGAGTTTGTGTTCCTGATATTGATGAACTCCGAAAGCGTATTTTGGAAGAAGGACACCGTAGTGGATTGAGTATTCATCCTGGTGCTACCAAGATGTATCATGATTTGAAAAAGTTGTTTTGGTGGCCTGGAATGAAGAAGGAAATTGCTGAGTTTGTGTATTCTTGTTTGACTTGCCAGAAGTCAAAGATAGAGCATCAGAAACCGTCTGGGTTGATGCAACCGATGTTTATTCCTGAGTGGAAGTGGGACAGCACCTCAATGGATTTTGTGTCGGGTTTGCCGAGAACTGTCAGAAATTGTGAAGCTATCTGGGTCGTGGTGGACAGGTTGATGAAGTCTGCACATTTTATACCGGTGAGAATGGATTATCCGATGGAGAAGCTGGCTCAATTGTATATTGAGAAGATAGTGAGTCTGCATGGTATTCCTTAAAGTATCGTGTCAGACAGAGATCCGAGGTTTACATCTAAGTTCTGGGAAGGTTTGCAGAAAGCTTTGGGTACTAAGCTGAGATTGAGTTCTGCTTATCATCCACAGACGGATGGACAGACTGAGAGGACGATTCAGTCGCTAGAGGATTTGTTGCGTGCTTGTGTGTTAGAAAAAGGAGGTACTTGGGATAGTTATCTGCCTTTGATTGAGTTTACCTACAACAACAGTTATCATTCGAGTATCGGTATGGCTCCGTTTGAGGCTTTGTATGGTAGGAGGTGTAGGACGCCGTTGTGTTGGTACGAATCTGGTGAGAGTGTTGTGATTGGTCCAGAAATTGTACAACAGACTACAGAGAAGATTAAAATGATTCAGGAGAAGATGAAGGCTTCTCAGAGTCGTCAGAAGAGTTATCACGACAAAAGGAGGAAAACACTTGAGTTTCAAGAGGGAGATCATGTGTTTATGAGAGTTACTCCTATGACAGGGATTGGTCGGGCATTGAAGTCGAAGAAGCTGACTCCGCGTTTTATCGGACCATTCCAAATTTATGAAAGAGTGGGAGAAGTGGCTTATCGTATCGCTTTACCGCCGATGCTTGCAAATTTACATGATGTATTTCATGTGTCTCAGTTGAGGAAATACATTTCAGATCCGTCCCATGTGATCCAAGTAGATGATATACAGGTGAAAGATAACTTGACGGTTGAGACTTTACCTGTGAGGATTGAGGATCGAAGGCTGAAGCAATTGCGAGGCAAGGAAATAGCTTTGGTCAGAGTAGCTTGGGGAGGACCTGCTGAGGGAAATGTTACCTGGGAGCTAGAGAGTCAGATGAAGGATTCTTATCCAGAACTTTTTACCTGAGGTATGTTTTCGAGGACGAAAACTCTTTTAGTGGGGGAGAGTTGTAACACCCGTATAATTTTAATTTTTAATTTAATTTGAATATTAGATTAATAATTATTATTATTATAGATTTTATGAAAATAAGAGGAAAATGATGGTTAATGGCATTTGGGCCATGTGTGAGATTAGTAAGAAGAGGGGGGTGTGGTGCAGTAAAGCCCTTACTAATTTAATATTATTTTCATAAAATAATTAGAATTGGAGAATTGGGAAAGAGAGAACGTGAGAGAACAGAAGTTGGAACAAGGAACGTGAAGGAGAACCGTAGAGGGAGAGACCAAGAACCAAGATTCTATCTGAGGTAAGGGGAGACTCTCCGTTTAATCTCTTTTATCGTATTATAGGTGATAGTATGGATTAGGAGTATGATTTGATCCATTGATTCTATATTCTGAATATTCATCTGTGTTCATCATTAAAATTGAACTGTTAATCCCTAATAACTGATAGATTTAGGGTATGATGAATAGAATTGGTAGGGAATCATATACTATGGTTATGGATGAATTCGTATGCTGTTTAGATGTGCTTTTCTCTGGTTTTTGGACTCAAAATCGTGGACTGGTATGAGTAAAAACGAATGGGTTTTGGACTGTTACGAATTCTGCAGGTTCTGGGCATTTTCTGGTGTTTCGCGTATGAAACCGTGCCATACGCGTATGGGATGGGGTCATACGCGTATGGGGGACACTCCCAATGGGCTATACGCGTATGATACGCAGTTGCCCTGTCCCAAACACCATGTACTGGTTTTTTTCGTATGAGAGCGTATGAGGATGCTCATACGCGTATGGGAATTTGGAAAGAGGAAAATTATTCTGGTGATACGCGTATGGCTATACTGATACGCGTATGAGGTTGATTGTAGGCAAAATTTGGTTCTGTTAAGATGCGTATGATACGCGTATGAGGCAAGGGGATACGCGTATGGACGCGTATGGACCCTATGATACGCGTATGGCTTCCTGTATGTGAAATTTCTGTTTTGTGATTTTTCTGGAAAGTTCGATGATGTGTAACTTTCGATTTATAGGCCTGTTTGTATGTTGTTTTAGACTGTGTAAACCTTGTGATGTGATTCTGTGGTTTACTGATGATTGATTGTATTGAATGATGTAATGTATATATATGAACATGCTTAGTATTGATGATGATGATGATGAAATGAGTATAGATGATGCTACTCATAGAATGGTGATGATGAAAGTATGTTATATATATGTTGCATGCATTCATAAACATGGGCTGAATCCTATATGATGAGAGGATTCAGCGAGGGGCAGAATTCCCATTGTGTGGAATTTGTGCTGGCAGGGCCGTATCTGGATGATGATAGATCGGTCGGTGGATGATTTCCACTGGTGATGATTGGTACCACATGCATAGTGTCAGTTTCATACATGTGCATGATTTGTTTATAGCATGATGATAGATGTTACATGTTGACTGTTTGTTTATCTGTGGATGTATGAATGATTGATTTGTCTGAGTATGAAACAATTGGGTGAATGATATAACTATGATATGTTATTATTTATGATGCAATAGCATTGGTTAACTGTGATGAGACTCACCCTTACTTGTTGTCATTTTCAGATTGAGGATAGCGGTGTGACTTGGTGAGGATTAGCTCATAAGTCGGTTTTAGTATTGTGTCGGTGTCATGCTCTGGTAGATGTAACACTGGGAACGCTTTGTTTTGTTTTAGAGTTTTGTTTATAACTCTATTTATTTATGATGTTTGAAGTCTGATACGTTGTTGATGAATGTTGACTTGATGAAGTATTTCCGCTGTGTAAAACATGAATTGATTAATGAGTTATGATCTCAGGTGTTTTCAGTGAATGCATGACTTATACTGACGCGTGTTTTATTATTTATGAAATTATGATGCCTCTCTTCATGTTACTCTGATTTAATAATTGTCTATTTGCCGCGGGTTTTTAGAGGGGTGTTACAGGGATTACCCTAAGAGGTGCAAGTGTGATTGTGTTTTGTTTCAGATATATTTGTCTGAGATTAGTGATCTAGCGCTTCAGTTATTATTCTTGACATACACGCAGTTTTATATGTACAGAAATTAAAATGCGGGAATGTAAAATGCGGAAAGTAAATCTACGCTATTATATCGATTGTGCGAGAAATGTAAACTACGCTATTTACATGAATTTGACAGTCTATACACTTATATATGAATTTAAATTGCAATAAGATAAAAGGAAGTATTTTTGGATTTTTTGATGATTGATTTTAATTAGAATTAATGCATGATTAATTTAATTAAATGAGAAAAATGAGAAATAAAATTTAAACCTAAAAATTAAGTCTAAAATATGTTCAAAATGTTTGTTAATTAATTTTAAAATAAAACTATTTTTTTTTTGGGATTTTTGAAATTGTTTTTGAAATTATTAAGTTAATTAACATATAATTATGCAAATAATTATACACATATATTAAACTTGAAGAGAAAAATATTCTAATTATGTACAAAATTAGCTTATAATATATAAACTTAATTTAATAAAAAGAAAATATTTTTTTTGATTATTTGATGGTTTAGAAATATTTGATAAAATATTGATTAATTAAACAAAATATTTTTATTATTAAGAAAAATAAAATATTTTAGTGTAAAAAATTAAAACAATATTTTATCAACCTAAAAATATTTTTTGTGTATTTTTCTGATTTTTGAAACTATTTTAAATTAATTTTGCAAAGAAAATAAAATAAAATGGAAAATATATAAGGATATGATCTGGTGTGGTTGGCTTAAGGTCTATGGTATGGATTTGCGTGTGATAAGCGTTGGATGAGCTGGTAAGTTGATCAGATGGCCACTGAAGCGAAGGAGCATGGCACGTGTATCACCTGCAAAGCACTGAATCAAATATTATTTAAAAAAAACACGCGCGCGACCTCCAACCAATGGGAAGGAGCCACACATCATCTTCTTCCTCAAGAATGGCTTTTTACACCGCTTGTCGCACGCTCGCGAAAATGAACAGAGTCGCCACTAATATATTTATCCCAAAGAGGGAAAGGAATATCAGAAAACCTGGAAAAGAATAAGAACGAGGTCTTTCGACCAGAGATAGGGTACGGGAGTCGGTTACGCAAGGGGAAGGTACTAGCACCCCTCACGCCCATCGTACTCGATGGTATCCACCTATGTTTGTTGCTATCTAAAGGGTGTATAAATCTAAAGCTTAATTACTAAGGGAATGCATGCAAATGAAAGAAAAAGAAACACGGGGGAAAAAAGGTTTATAAATAGTTGTGCTCGCTTAGGCCCCGCGACCTAATGCCTACGTATCCTTTTCAGGAATCAGAGCGCCGTAGTTCGGCTCTTTAGTTTTTGTTTGTTTTTGTATTTTTTAGTGGACGAAGTTACATTTGCACTCCGCTGCTCGACCTCTGGAGTCTTAAGCTGGGAATGGAGCGGAAATAACGTGTCCGATTAGGAGACAGGATGCCCTGAAGGCAAGAGAAAGAATGCCTCGGAGGCAAGAGAGAGAAGAGAGAAA
Source organism: Vicia villosa (assembly GCF_029867415.1). Lineage (NCBI taxonomy): Eukaryota > Viridiplantae > Streptophyta > Magnoliopsida > Fabales > Fabaceae > Vicia > Vicia villosa. The sequence goes on along the minus strand of NC_081182.1, from coordinate 119,717,798 downwards.
ATTGGTTTGTGTTTTTTATGTAACTTCATGATGAACAAAACCCAATACAAGGTTTCGCACCACTTCATTACTTTGTTTAGGTCTGAGCCTTTATTAAGTATTTTAAGTGTTTTTGGTTGAGTGTTTTTTAAGGGAATTTACTTTGCGATTCGAATCACATAAAAATGTATAATGATCGAGAAGCAGATTAGAGAATGAATCCCACTCACTTCTATCCCATTATGTAATGTTCGAGAAACAGATTAGGGAATGAATCCCACTCATTTCTATCCCATTAGTTAATGTTCGAGAAACAGATTAGGGAATGAATCCCACTCATTTCTCTCCCATTAAGTAGTGACAGAGAAACAGATTAGGGAATGGATCCCACTCATTTCTATGCCACTAAGTGATTGAGAAACAGATTAGGGAATGAATCCCACTCATTTCTCTATCACTTTCTTAATGTGATTCGCATCTCTATTTGTTAATGTTTTAATGTTGAAAAGAAAAAGAAGAAGAAAACTAGCCTAAAATGAATAACTAGCTTAATGTTATGAAGGGAACTTCTAAGTCCTAATGTTGTCATGGTTTCTACCTAAAGTTAGGAATTTAAAGAGGCATGAAAATAAAGTCACAATTAGAAGTCATAAGTAAGATACATGAGCAAAATTGAGTGAGGATACAATGGTACAAAATTATACACAAGCATGAAGTAACAAGCCAAAAAATATAGTACAAAAGTGGCCTAAAAATACTACTATTTTTATATGGTTTTTATGGGAGAAATTGAATTCTAATCAAGTAAAAAACAAATAGCCTAAAACTAATATTTTTTAGTGATTATTTTTTATGTCAAGATTACCTACAAATCTAACAAAATTTTAATGATTTTTTGTCAAAAAAAAATCTTAAATTCTAATAAGAAAAATAATGTTCAGGGAGGTGAAAACTGAAAATTAGGTGTAAATAGCAGAAGGGCGCATGGCCCAGGATCAGGAGGCCCAATAGATTATTGTCATTCATTCAGACTGCAAAAAAAAGGGTGTAATGGGCTTAATGGGGGTGCATATTGATTTGAGCCCAGAAGTTACTTTGTTGATCCATATTACATTTTCATTGATCCAATAATTCTCAAAAAAACGTATTAACTCAAATGATATTCAGTAATCATGCCATTATTTCCATTATTATTTGTATTAATTCAAATAAAATCAAACTTAATACATTAATTGACATTATTAATACCAGACTTTATGTGATTCAACAATATGTTAACATTAGACCTTATATTAAAATATTAAAATAAATAAATAATCAGGCAATAGAAATTGAAAGAGGATTTTAGGGTTTGAAAAATGTGACCTCTGAGCTTTCAAACGGATCTTCTTCATCTCGCGAGCAACAGCGGCGTGCGACTTCTCCCTCTCCGGCGAACCTCTGTTTGCCGTCGTAAACCACACTAAGACCTCACCGATCTACTCTCTCCATTCAAACTTCCGCCTCTGATTTCATCTGTCCGATGTTCATCGGTGTCGCTCCGACGGCGCTTCAAATGTAACGGCGATGAACGAAGTTCCGCGGCTCCATATTCAGATATGCTCGTCTCATCCTCTTATCTTTTACCTTCTGTTATTGATGGAGATGATGTTATGGTAGTTGTTGTTGATTGTAGGAGATTGGTGATACGTGAGGTTGCGGCGATGTGAAGATTGTTGAAGTGAAAGGTTTTACGAAGATGATGAAGATTGTAGTGAAGGAGTTTTGTAGAAGATGAAAGCTGAACGCAGAATTACAGAGTCGTCGCGGTCATGGTGATGATTAACGATGCGTGGTGATTGAAGTTGTCGATGTTGAAACTGATTGATGAAGATGAAGAATGCCTCTGAAGTGTGTTACAGGTTGTTATCCTCTCCTTTCAAATTCTTGCTGCATTTTTTGTTGTGATGATTTTGTTCTGATCGATTTTGTGATTGTGATGATGAATCTTGATGATTGTTTTGCAGATTGGAGAATGGATAATTATTGGTGTTTGATTGAAGGTGGTCAGAAAAATGGTGGAGCAGGGAAAAGAGATGAAGATGATGGATTCAAAGAGTGTGAAGATTATGGAGAACGGTGGAAGGTTGGAGAAGATGGAGATTGGAGGAGTGAAGAGAGGAACTTGGTGAAAAATGGTGGAGAAGTGGTGGATTGAATGTGGTTTGTGGAGCAGAGAAGAAGAATGGTGGGGGAGGATTGAAAATGATGAATGAAGTGGAAGAGAAATGATGAATGAGTTGAAGATGGTTCAGTAATGATTCTTGATGGTTGAAATGAAGAGAAATGGGGAATGAGTCGAGAGGTTCTGGAAGTGAAGGGAGAGTCAAATGATGAAGTGAATTGTGGAGAGTGAGAAGTGAGGTTCTGAGTGTGAAGTGAAGATTTGAAGAATGAATCAAGAGGGGTTAAGTGTGGAACAGCATTCTGCTTTATAGAAATTCCTTCAGGTTAGTTACACACTGACTTTCTGTTATCTCTGGTATAAGTTTGTTACATTCAGTTAGTGATGTTGAAAGTTGGTTAGAAGTTAGTTGGAGACTGTTACATGGCAGTTGGAGTCAGTTATATGTTTGAAGGTTTGTTATAGGTTAGGGAAGTTAGTTACAAAACTGTTTTGGTGTTTACGAATTCTGTTAGTTATGGTTATGGTTAAGAAAAGATCAAGGTTGATTCTGTTAAGTATTGGAAAAGGTTGGTTGTGGGTTATGATAACTGTTAGTCATATGGTTAGAAATAAGTTGGGTAGTTATGAGAAGGTGGTAACTGTTTCCTGTTAGGTATTAGAAAAGGTTGGGAGTTGAGTCAAGATAGGATTGGTTAGCAAATATGCATTGCAGAATCTGTTTGTCAATTGGTGTTTTGTATTGGTTTATACGTATGTATAGGCTGCTGTTTGGTATTTCTGAATGCTGAATGGACCCTTTATTTTGTTACAGAATGAGCGGACAAAATTGGTTTCTCGGGTGCGGATCTGTTTGAATGAATTGGAGTATGGACTTTTCTTTGTGGAGCTAATTAACTATGAATAGAATGGCTAGTCTTGAAGGATGGAAACTGAACTTGTTTATTTTTCTTTGTGACAGGTTGCAGCATGCCGTGATATGAACTTGATGTGTGCCATGAGCAAAGAGTTTTCATAATAGCCATTGCTTGGAACTTGATGAAGATAAAGAGTGATGCTTGGATTTGAAGAATTGAAACAACCTCTTTTTTCTCTTTAGGAATCAAACTGAGTCTTGTTCAATAGTCATAGTATTTGGTCAAATGTTGTAAAAGAAAGGTTCTTTTATAGTTTCTCAACTCTGTTCTTGTAATGCCTTGTAATTAAACCTCTTGAATTTTGTATTTATGGATTTTGACTCTTTGAGATGTAACTGTTGACTTGTATTTTAAGTAGTGAATGAACTTTCCCACCATTTATGACTTTTGAATTTTCAAGTCCTTCTCCTTGGTCAACTTAGATGAGCACCATAACATATAATACAAGTAGTGTGCCAGATACTTATATCCAAACTCCATAAGAAAAAAAAAATCCTCTTGATTACTAAATAAATATGGAAATAAACCCTGATCCAATTGATGTCTTTAATCTATCACCACTGATTTAATGAACCAATATTATTTTTAATGAATGCATGATGTGTAAGTGACCTAAAATGCAAGTGAAGTTAAAAACAATAAGCCAGTTAGTAGAAAAATTGAATGGGCAAATTTTGGGGTGCAACACCGCTCATTCGCAGGATGCTGTAAAAAGCTTTGATCTTTTACACCTGTGCAACACGAATACAAGCAAAACGTAAAAGAAATTTGGCGCGAGGCCATGGTTCAATTCGTCTGGTTCATACGAGTTTAATGGCACCACTTAGAACTTGTAATGTTGCCTAAATCGTGTATCCCTAATTTTGAACTCAAGAACCCTAAAATGGTAACTTCGTGAATACGTGCTAAATATGCGTGTATGATTATATTTTGGTAGGTTTTGGTTTGAACAAACCGTGAGCTATGGAGCTTGATTCTGAGTGCTTTGCTTGCTGAAAATGATTGGGATAGATTCAGGGATGTTTGAGGAACATGTTTGAGTGTTTAGTTTGGGTTGAATTGAGCTTAAAATTAAAATTTGAATTTCAAATTTCTTTCAATATTTCAAGTTGTTACAAGTGTGATACAAGCATGAGTTTGGTTCAGAATTCGTGTCCCTTCTTCTACTGAAGTGTGCTACTCCATTTATAGGCCATGGAGGTGCTTAAATCTTAAGCTAACAAGCATTGAGTGCCTTTGAATTTTTGAATTTTTAAATAATATAAAGCTTTGAATTTAAGCAACCATGGCTTCAATTTTCTTCAACCTCTTGCCATAGGTCTTCTGTGCTTCTGTGCTGCAGAGCTTTGAATGATTCTTGGTGACTCATGCTAGAGACAAAACCTTGAATCATTATCTTTCACCATTTCTTTTTTAATTTAACTTTAAATGTAATAAAATTAAACTAAAAAAGAAATAAAAATGTTATGGGCCTTAGGTTGGTCGTGGGAGACCCTTAACATCATTAGAATCATGTTTGGATCATGAAAGCTTGGCCTCTTTTGGAAAAAAAACATTTTTGATCAATGTTGGTTTCATGCATTTTCCCAAAAAATAGTCAACTTCAACAAGGCATAAATCCCTCAATTTTGATCATATGAAGGAGTTCTTGTACTTTCTAGAAACCTCAATATGTCCTCTACAAGCTACTTTGGAAGCTTTTTTGCATTTGGAGAAGTTATCTTGATGTTATGGCCTTTGACAAAAAACCACTTTTTGTTGACTTTGAAAATGACCTGTAATGTCTTGGCTCATATTTTCCAAATGGTGAATCCAATGACCATGGGACCAATTGAATTTGAAATATAATTGAATTTCCTTCAAAATGAGCTTTGGTTGGAATTTTTTGGATGAATGATGAGAGAGTTATGGCCGGTCAAAGTTCAGTTGACTTTTTAGGAGAAAACCATAATTTTGAAACTTAGGGTTTTGCTGATTTCTGATCTTTTCTTGATGAATTATGATCAAAAATTAATCAAATGATGAATCTTTTGACAAAATATGGATGTTGACAAAAAATTTCATTTTTGACTGTTTGTTGACTTTTCGGTCAAACTGGTCGTCTGTTGATTGTTTGAGCTGTCGACTGCGCGTCCGAGCGAATCGAAGTTTGAAAATTTGTCTGATGGTACTTTGAGACATATGGAGAACCATGAAATCCATTTGAGGTCTCAAAAAACTTGTTCTCCTGAAAAAAACAAAAACCCTAGTTAGGGACTGTTTGTGAGGAGACAGTTGAGCGTACCTGATTTTTGTGCAGTGTTGAATCATGGTTGATCTTGTGATTATCAGAAGACTTCTAGAACAAAAATCTTGGAATTTTGAAATTTGAAAGATTGACTTGATTGATGGTACAAAACACGGAGAAACGTGCTGTCACCAGGTTTGACTGTTAACTGGCTGTTCGGGCATTAACGTAACAGTTAAAGTGAAAACTTAACAGTTAAAGTTAATTTTTTGTTTTTGTTTTTTGTTGTGTTAATGGTGAGATATTATTTACATGATTTGTTAGAAAAACACAAACATAATAAATAATTAAAATACACCGTACGCGAACGAAATTACCGTCAATAATAAGATTGAAAAGGATTTAATGCATAGAAAAATAAGTATTTAACTAGCAATAAGCACACATAATATTATCTTGATAATTAACCGACGGTATAATGGATAGTATAATACTTAATACTGACAGTACAAATATTACAAAAAGAACTGTAACGAACAGTACAGTAAACATAAAGAACGGTACATTCTAAAAAACATAAGATACGACAAACTTTACATATGACGATTAATAATCCATGCTATAAACAACAGAAAATAGATGATCGGAAGTGTAAACATCGCAGGTCCGCATTTTTCAGGACTATGCAGACAGAAGAATGACATGATCACCGTAAAAATAGTGATGACTATAAGAAAAAGTGTATCCATCCACTTTGCCATTTTTGCCGAGGAAGAAGAGGAAATAGTATGATAAAAATTTGGGAGATGAATGAAATTTGATGTGAGATTTTATGGAAAAAATGAGGGGTATTTATAGAATGAAAAGAAGGATGGAGACGTTGGGGAATGAAGTGATACCGTACAAAAAGGAAAATTTGAATGATAGTAGATTTTGAAAAAAAGTGTATGGTAGGGTTTGAAAAGAGAGATGTATGGAATAAAGTTAGGATTTGATTTGAAAGAAAGAGATTTGAAAAGAAAGAAAGAGATTTTGAAAATAATAATATAGTACAAAAATCAGTGAGAAACAAAAACAGTGATAATTGTTACCAGTACAGTCTGAATTCCCGGACTCTGCGCCTGCAAAATTTAATTCTGTACCAATTGCGTCAGTACTATTTATCTGCAAATAAACCTCAAATAAATAGCGTGTGTGAAGTGATAAACAGTACTTGGCGTTTGTGTAAGAATAAATTCAACAGCGAACCAAAATACCGTATAAGAAATATTCTAAAAACCAAGTATTCATAAAATCAGGATATTTATGAAATAACATCCAAGATTATATGAAACTCCCAATTTTTAGACAGAAGTCTGTTGCCTTCTTTTTTTGAAAAAGATGCGGGCAAATTTTGGGGTATAACAGTTGCCCCTATTCAATCTTCTTAAACCTGGAAAGACCGATTGGGATCTAAAGGTAGAAGATGATTGAATATTTAAATGCCCTGAAATTTGCACTTACCTTCACCAGAAGTGATGTTGGAATTTGCATTGAATGTTGTTCGAGAAATATTGTTGGGGGATCAAAACATTACCTGAGATGGGCTTTCAGATGCCATCTATTAAATGTGTTGATGATTTGTTCATCAGAATGAATCCATTGATTATATCTTGATGAAGGATTTGAAAACCTCTGCGTTGACCGTTACGGAACCGTCCGAGGTTACCGCTTTAAATCTTGGAGGTTGATTGTTACAGAACTGTCCAAAGTTTCTGCTTCAGATTTTTGAATGCTGATCGTTACAGAACCGTCCGAGGTGTCTGCTTTTGGATCTTGAAGATTGATTGCTTTAAGGAACCGTCTGAGGTATCGACTTAGATCTGAAGGTAGATCATGAAGGAACCGTCCAAGGTGTCAACTTAGATCTGAAGGTAGATCATGAAGGAACCGTCCAAGGTATCAACTTAAATCTAAAGGTAGATCATGAAGGAACCGTCCAAGGTATCAACTTAGATCTAAGGATTTGAAGTTGTTTATTCGACTGTGGTATAGCCTGGAAGTGTCAGAATGAGTCACCATTAGACCGTACCTGCTTTGCTTGTTGATAAGTGATTTGGAGAGAGAAAGCTCTTCAGAGTGAATCTTCGGTTTGATTATATCTGAGAGGAATGCTTGTCTGGACAGAACCCAAGAGAATATTGCATGTGATTGAGAATAATTTGCTGAGGATATTCATCCGCCTGAAAAACCAAGTTAGTGACATGTAATGTCATGATGTATGTAATGTATATGTTGAGATTCTCAAACTAAATGAGAGCCGTGCACGTTATGTATGCGTTTGTCATGAAACATTATATGCTATGTATGAATATGCGTATGATGTATGATGTATAGACATGACTTATGCAGTTTAGAGCGTATCAAACTTCTGGTTGGGAAAATAAATCCCTGTTTGTTGTTTTGGAAATGAAGGCATTGTAACTGTTGATGATGTTTGCTATCTTGTTCGAGTATACTCAGCTGGGGAACTTCCTTACGAACCAGGGTGTTCTGTTGAAGGATCTTTGACTACCACTTGGGGATGAAGGTAACTTGAAGGTTCTGATTTTGATGCACCCTGACTGGGAGTAAGAGAGATAGGCAATCCTCCGATGCACTATTTGATCAAGCCTTGATGTGGAGGATCACACCTTCTGGGGATAGTGATCTTGAACTGCCCTGCTAGGGAATAAGGAGTATGAACAATCATTCGATGTAATATCTATCCCAGCTTGGAGATAGGGCCCTTCGAATCATACGGTTGGAGAGGGAAATCTCATCAAGGATTCTGCTGAGAAATGTATCTCTGTTGGGGAAATTTTCTTCCGATGCTGGTGTTGGGATGATATCCAGATGCTTGGGACATTACCTAAATGCTATTCCTGTTTTTCTTATTAATCATATTCAAATGCATATGTTCATTCAAAATTATCATTGGGACGTTTACGCGTTCAAAACAGAAAAAGTGAAAACATTGATTTTGAGCATGAGCTGTATTGATTTTGAAAGAGATCCATAATAGGCGGATTAGTACAAGGAGACAAAAATCCTAGTAGTAGGAAATTGTTATAAAATTTTGAAAAGTACTTATAAAGTAAAATAGCTATGTGGAAACAATCCTGTCAAGTTTCAATTCTGCTATTGCCAATCTGTCTTCGAGTATCTCATCCCTCACTTGTTGGAAGAAAATGATTGGACTGATTAGTGCCTTTGATATGTTGAACCTTGAATGCGAGTAAGTAGCCAAACGGGACATAGTCGTATGCTTTATTCCCTAACTTTTGCCTAGGCTGCCTTTTCAGATTTTCAGCCTACCGAGATAATTATTTTTTTAGTCTCTAATTTTTGCCTGGATCGCCCTTTCAGGTTTTCAATCCACCGAGACGCTCATTTTTTGCCTAAGTCGCCCTTTCAGGTTTTCAACTTAGCGAGCTTTTCTTTTCTTTAAGCGAAGTACTTTTTGACTATGTCCGCATTTACAGGGTGTGGGAAATCTTCGTCATCCATAGTGGTAAGCAACATGGCTCCGCCAGAGAATACTTTATTGATTACAAATGGTCCTTCATAGGTGGGGGTCCACTTGCCCCTGGGGTCACCCTGTGGTAGGATGATGCGTTTTACAACCAAATCACCGATTTGATATGCCTGACTCTTGACTTTCTTGTTGAAGGCTTTGATCATACGTTTCTGGTACAACTGACCATGACAAATAGCCGCCAGCCTCTTTTCATCAATCAAGTTTATCTGGTCCAATCGAGTCTGAATCCAATCGTCTTCGTCTAGATCGGCTTCTTTCATAATCCTTAGGGAAGGAATCTGAATTTTGATTGGGAGAACTGCCTCCATACCATAAACTAAGGAAAATGGAGTTGCCCCTGTTGAAGTACGCGCTGATGTGCGATAACCATGAAGAGCAAAAGGTAACATCTCATGCCAGTCTTTGTAGGTTACTGTCATTTTTTTGTATGATCTTCTTGATGTTCTTGTTGGCAGCTTCTACGGCGCCATTCATCTTTGGTCGATATGGGGATGAATTATGATGTTTGATCTGGAACTGCGTGCAGAGCTCGGTAATCATCCTGTTGTTTAAATTTGTGCCATTGTCTGTGATGATCCTTTCAGGGATGCCATACCGACAAATGAGATTGTGCTTGATAAACCGGTCCACAACATTCTTGGTAACTGAAGCAAACGAGGCTGCCTCTATCCATTGTGTGAAGTAGTCAATATCGACCAGTATGAAACGATGTCCGTTGGAAGCAGTAGGCTTGATTTCTCCAATCATATCAATACCCCACATTGCAAAAGGCCAAGGAGCCGTCAGAACGTTTAATGGAATTGGAGGTATATGCACTTTGTCGGCATATATCTGGCATTTGTGACAAGTTCTAGAGTGATGATGGCAATCTATCTCCATGGTAGACTAGTAGTAACCTGCTCTTAGAATTTTTTTAGCCACTGTATGTCCACTTGAATGAGTACCGAAGGCACCATTGTGTATATCTTCCATAATCTGTTCTGCTTCCTTCTTGTTCACACAACGAAGCAGAGTCGAGTCGTGGTTGCGCTTGTACAGGATTCCATTAATCAGAAAGAATTTGGCACCAAATCTTCTTAGAAACTTTCTATCGTTAATGGATGCCCCTTCAGGATACTCCTGGGCTTCGAGATATCTCTTTACTTCATGGAACCATGGTTTTTCTTCCACTCCTTCGGTATCAATCTCATTGCAATAGGCTGGTTCATCTTGTCTATAAATGGTGATCATTGGCGCCTCATTGTCCCACCTGACTTTGAACATGGATGACATGGTAGCTAGAGCATCAGCCAGTTGAGTTTCTTCTCGCGGGATATGTTCAAAAGTGATTTCTTTAAAGTAAGGAATCAAACTCAGCACATATTCTTTGTAAGGAATTAGATTCGGGTGCTTTGTGTCCCATTCTCTTTTAACTTGATAAATTACAAGGGCCGAGTCTCCGTAGACCTCCAGGAACTTGATTCTTAGATCGATTGCAGCTTTGAGACCCAGAATACATGCTTCATACTCGGCTATATTGTTAGTGCAGTTGAAACATAATCTGGCAGTGAATGGCGTATGCCCTCCTGCAGGAGAAATGATCACAGCTCCGATGCCATTGCCAAGCGCATTAGAGGCTCCATCAAAAACCATAGTCCATCGGGATCCTGGCTCGGGTCCTTCCTCTGGTCCTGGTTGTTTGTAGTTAGTAACTAACATAATATCTTCATCTGGGAAGTCAAAGTTTAATGCTTGATAATCATCCACTGCTTGATGAGCCAGATGATCAGCTACCACACTTCCTGTTATCGCCTTTTGCGAAGTGTACTGGATGTCATACTCTGTTAAAATCATTTGCCATCTTGCTATCCTTCCAGAGAGAGCAGGTTTTTTGAACACATATTTGATAGGATCCATCTTGGAGATCAGGAAAGTGGTATGGTTTAACATATACTGTCTTAGTCGGCGAGCTGCCCATGCCAAGGCACAGCAAGTTTTCTCGAGCAGTGAGTATCTTGTTTCACAATCGGTAAATTTTTTTCTAAGATAGTAGATTGCATGCTCTTTTCGGCCAGACTCGTCATGTTGCCCCAGTACACACCCCATTGAATCTTCTAACACCGTTAGGTACATTATCAGAGGTCCTCCTTCCGCTGGTGGTAACAAGATTGGTGGCTTTTGAAGATATTCTTTGATTTTGTCAAAGGCTAATTGACATTTGTCGTTCCATGTTTCCACTTGATCTTTCTTCAACAATTTGAAGATTGGCACACAAGTAGTAGTCATATGGGCAATAAATCTGGCGATGTAGTTCAAACGTCCCAAGAATCCTCTGACTTGTTTCTCGGTACGGGGTATAGGCATTTCTTGAATGGCTTTGACCTTAGCAGGATCAACTTCAATACCCTTGCTGCTGACAATGAAACCTAAGAGTTTACCAGATCTCACCCCAAAGGTACACTTGTTCGGATTTAGTCGCAACCTGTACTTCTTGAGTCTGTCAAATAGCTTGTGCAGATGACCCAGTTGTTCTTCTTTAGTGTTGGACTTTGCAATCATACCATTGCACGCTGATACGTTGCTCCTGCATTCTTTAAACCAAAGGGCATCACTTTGTAACAAAAGGTTCCCCAGGGTGTTGTGAAAGTTGTTTTTTCCATGTCTTCGGGCGCCATCTTGATTTGATTGTAACCGCAGAATCCGTCCATAAAGGAAAATACCTTGTATTGTGCAGTATTGTCAACTAGTACATCGATGTGAGGTAAAGGGAAATCATCTTTGGGGCTTGCCCGATTCAGATCTCTGTAGTCTACACACATCCTGACTTTCCCGTCTTTTTTAGGCACAGGCACGATGTTAGCTATCCATGGAGGATAACTCACAACTTTTAGAAAGCTAACGTTGAATTGTTTCTCAACCTCGTCTTTAATCTTCTTGGACATGTCGGGCCTACTTCTTCGCAGCTTCTGCTTAACTAGAGTGCTACCTTCTTTGATTGGCAGGCGATGGACCACAATATCCGTGTCGAGACCAGGCATATCTTCATAGGACCAAGCGAATATCTCGACGTAGTCTTGTAACATTTGAATCAGTCTTTGTTTGACACTGTTTTCTAAATCAGCCCCTATCCAGACTTCTTTCTTTTCTTCGTCACTGCCCAGGTTGATAACCTCAATTGGCTCTTCATGCGGCTGTATAGTTTTTCCTTCTTGTTCTAACAGCCTTGCAAGTTCCCTAGGTACTTCACAATCTTCCTCACTTTCGTCCTCAGTTTGGTAGATCGGATTTTCAAAGTCATGACTGGCAATAGCAGAATCGTTATCAAGAGGATCCAGAGTGAATGTGAATCTGCATTTATTATGTGGGTGTGTGTAAGAACACATAGCTATTTGAAAACAAAGTAAAGAAATGAATAAAAAGGATCGCAATGATTTGAACATGCAAACGTCCCATGATTTTATTATATGAACATATGATCATGGTATGACAAACCCTTATAAAAAGGACCAGTGTGCTTCGGGCAAGGCACGCGGCTTTCAAGCTCATGGTTCGATAGTATAGGAACCATTTTTATTTTTGAACATATAAACAGCGAAAACAGGAAAATGCATTTACTCTTGATCAAAGGAGATAACATCTTCAGCTTCCCAGTTGTTCAATCCATTGTTGTGAGTGTGGAATATCCAGTTGCCCCAATTGCAGTTGTCTTCTTTATCTTCCACAACATTGACTTCTTTGGTGATGAGATGAGCTGTTGATCCTTCAGGATAAGCAGGATGTTCTGTTGGATATGAGAGCCCAGGCTGAGGTTCCTCTGTGGGCTGAGAGAGATACCCGATAAGGTCGTCCCATCCAGTTGGGATGATGTCTTGGATAGAGACTTGTGCATTCTGATGAGCGGTGTACTCCAACAGAAAATCATTCTCGTTATTTGGCATTTCCCAAACTTCTTCAGGAAGGACAGGGTTTGTGATTGTAGTATTGTCTTCAAAATGTTCATCCCATCCGGTTGGGACAATGTCTTCAATGGCGACTTGTGAGCTCAGAGGAGCGGAATACTTCACCATAAAGTCATATTTGCCACTTGGTTCTCCTAATGTATCCCAGACTTCTTTAGGTGGACTTTGGTATTGCTCAGTAATGGAACTTGTGAGACTTTTGTAATCTTCGAACTGATTATCCCATCCAGTCGGGACAATGTCTTCGACGGCAATCGAAAAACTCTAAGGAGCAGTATACTTCACCATAAAGTCATATTTGCCGCTTGGTTCTCCCAAAGTGTCCCAAATCTCCTTGGAAACGGGTGGAACTTGGTTTTCTTCAATAGCATTTACTTCTTGGTTGATGAAATGTGTCATTAACCTTCCAGAACGAGGACTTCGATCATTCTTCTGATTTCCATTAGCATAGCCCAGACCCAGCTTGTCGAATTTGTAGGGCACATCAATGAGTTGTCCCCATACTGTGCAACCACCTTCTTCGATCACAGCTTTATCATCTTTGAGAGAAGCCATTGTTGGAATTATTTTTGTAGCAGGAGTAGCAGAAATATGTTTGGCAGTAGAGACATCTAGAGGGACCACCTCAAAAGCTTGGCAGGGAGTTTCGATGAATTCACCATCCATCTCAACATACTTGGAATTACTCAGGTGGCTAACCACATATTCTTCTTCGCCGTAAATTGTGACGACCTTGTCTTTTACCGGATATTTTAACTTCTGATGCAGGGTAGAAGTTACAGCGCTTGCCCCATGTATCCAAGGGCGTCCTAGTAAACAAGAGTACGTCAGATAAATTTCCATCACGTAAAAGGTAGAATCAAAGATCTGAGAGCCCACTCTGATTGGGAGTTTAACTTCTCCGTATACCGTTCTTGTTGACCCATCGAAGGCTCTTACCACCACATCACTTGGTTGTAACACAATTCCTTCGAAGTCAAGTTTTTCCAGTACTACTTTTGGTAACACGTTTAACGAGGAACCATTGTCTACCAGCACATGAGACAAAGTGGTGCCGTTACATTCAATAGAGATGTGCAGGGCTTTATTGTGATTTTTCCCAGCAGGGGTTAAATCAGCATCAGAGAAACCGAGACCGTTGTGCACTGTTAGATTAGCAACACAATTTTCAAATTGGTCGACTGAAATCTCCTGTGGTACATGGGCAGCTTTCAAGAATTTCATTAAAGCTTTAGCATGAGCTTCTAAATACTTTAGCAGAGATAGCATTGAGATCTTTGAAGCAGTGTGCCCCAGTTGTTCAACAATGTTGTAATCACTTTTGCAGATGATTTTCAATATTTCCTCCATTTCTTGCCTCGAAGGATCTTCAACAGTGACTTCAACGGGTACTTGAGCTGGCTCGATTTGTGGCTCCTTTCCTCGAGCATTGACATCTAGATTAGGAACTGGGACCTGGACTGGAGTAGTAGTAACATTTGGAGAAATTTCTGGCGAAAAGATCCTTCCATTTCTTGTAATCTTACTAGTCTCCACAATATTATCAACTGTTGGATTTACGGCCTCCTCTTGTTTAACTCCATGGACATAAACATCAGTGTCATATTTCCACGGGACAGCTTTATCGGAGGAATGTGGAAATGGAGTCGGATTGGTAATGATTACAAATGCTACTCTGGGTGCAGCAGAAATCTTAAAGGGAGCCTTGGAAGGGATTTTCAATGGCACGTTAGAAACTACTGATACGTCCTCTATCTTCATCCCATTTGAAAAACCTTCGCACAAATTGTCTATAGAAGGGAGCTTTTCAAACATAATGATACGACGATCCATCCACTTTTGAATTCCTCCTTTCAGATTTTCACAATCATTGGGTAGGTGTGCACAATAAAAGCAATCAGGAAAATCTGAAAGGAGGAATTCAAAAGTGGATGGATCGTCGTATCATTATGTTTGAAAAGCTCCCTTCTATAGACAATTTGTGCGAAGGTTTTTCAAATGGGATGAAGATAGAGGACGTCTCAGTAGTTTCTAACGTGCCATTGAAAATCCCTTCCAAGGCTCCCTTTAAGATTTCTGGTGCACCCAGAGTAGCATCTGTAATCATTACCAATCCGACTCCATTTCCATATTCCTCCGACAAAGCTGTCCCGTGGAAATATGACACTGATGTTTATGTCCATGGAGTTAAACAAGAGGAGGCCGTAAATCCAGCTGTTGATAATATTGTGGGGACTAGTAAGATTACAAGAAGTGGAAGGATCTTTTCGCCAGAAATTTCTCCAAATGTTGCTACTACTCCATAGGGGTGTTCATGGGTTGGGTAAACTCAATAAACCCAGTAAAACTCACCCAAACTGATCCAAAAAAGTGGGTTGGGTCGGGTTATTGGGTGAATGCGGTTTTCAAAAATGAAAACCCTTTCAAAATAATTGGGTTATGGGTAAAACCACACCCAACCCACAAAACCCATGGGTTATTGAGTGACTATATTTTTTCTCTTTTTTTGTAATTTGACAAGTGATGACTTTGATGTTTTTAATTTTGCTAGCTTCAATTTCAACTTTTTGAAGATCTTTTATTTAGTAAGTAATGATTTTAACTTATTTAGGATGCCACATTTTGATTATTTTGATGCTAATTCTAATAAATTGCAAGTATTTTATGCAATTCTAGGTTTTACTAATGTAACTTTGGTTTTTACAAACATATGTTTATGATAAATTTCATTATACATTTTGACATTTGATGTTAAAAAAAATAATAATATGTTAAGCTATTTATTAAGAAAAAATGTAACATATCATTAATAATTATATAAGGAAAAATAATATTGGGTAACCCATTACCCAACCCAATTCAACCCATAAATTTGTGGTTTTACCCAAACCAACCCAATGATATTGTGGGTGGTTATTTTTCCTCACCCAAACCAGTGTACCATGTACGGATTGGGTTATGGTTTTGGCTAAATTCAACCCAAACCGACCCATGAACACCCCTGCTACTCCAGTCCAGGTCCCAGTTCCTAATCTATATGTCAATGCTCGAGGAAAGGAGCCACAAATCAAGCCAGCTCAAGTACCCGTTGAAGTCACTGTTGAAGATCCTTCGAGGCAAGAAATGGAGGAAATATTGAAAATCATCTGCAAAAGTGATTACAACATTGTTGAACAACTGGGGCACACTGCTTCAAAGATCTCAATGCTATCTCTGCTAAAGTATTCAGAAGCTCATGCTAAAGCTTTAATGAAATTCTTGAAAGCTGCCCATGTACCACAAGAGATTTCAGTCGACCAATTTGAACATTGTGTTGCTAATCTAACAGTGCACAACGGTCTCGGTTTCTCTGATTCTGATTTAACCCCTGCTGGGAAAATCACAATAAAGCCCTGCACATCTCTATTGGATGTAACGGCACCACTTTGTCTCATGTGCTGGTAGACAATGGTTCCTCGTTAAACGTGTTACCAAAAGTAGTACTGGAGAAACTTGACTTCGAAGGAATTGTGTTACAACCAAGCGATGTTGTGGTAAGAGCCTTCGACGGGTCAACATGAACGGTATATGGGGAAGTTAAACTCCCAATCAGAGTGGGCTCTCAGATCTTTGATTCTACCTTTTACGTGATGGAAATTTATCCGATGTACTCTTGTTTACTAGGACGCCCTTGGATACATGGGGCAAGCGCTGTAACTTCTACCTTGCATCAGAAGTTAAAATATCCGGTAAAAGACAAGGTCGTCACAGTTTATGGCGAAGAAGAATATGTGGTTAGCCACCTTAGTAATTCCAAGTATGTTGAGATGGATGGTGAATTCATCGAGACCCCCTGCCAAGCTTTTGAGGTGGTCCCTCCAGATGTCTCTACTGCCAAACATATTTCTGCTACTCCTGCTACAAAAATAGTTCCAACAATGGCTTCTCTCAAAGATGCTAAAGCTGTGATCAAAGAAGGTGGTTGCATAGTATGGGGACAACTCATTGATGTGCCCTACAAATTCGACAAGCTGGGTCTGGGCTATGCTAATGGAACTCAGAAGAATGATCAAAGTCCTCGTTCTGGAGGGTTAATGACACATTTCATCAGCCAAGAAGTAAATGCTATTGAAGACGACCAAGTTTCACCCGTTTCCAAGGAGGTTTGGGACACTTTGGGAGAACCAAGCGGCAAATATCACTTTATGGTGAAGTATACTGCTCCTTAGAGTTTTTCGATTGCCATCGAAGACATTGTCCCGACTGGATGGGATGATCAGTTCGAAGATTACAAAAGTCTCACAAGTTCCATTACTGAGCAATACCAATGTCCACCTAAAGAAGTCTGGGATACACTAGGAGAACCAAGTGGCAAATATGACTTTATGGTGAAGTATTCCGCTCCTCTGAGCTCACAAGTCGCCATTGAAGACATTGTCCCAACCGGATGGGATGAACATTTTGAAGACAATACTACAATCACAAACCCTGTCCTTCCTGAAGAAGTTTGGGAAATGCCAAATAACGAGAATGATTTTCTGTTGGAGTACACCGCTCATCAGAATGCACAAGTCTCTATCCAAGACATCATCCCAACTGGATGGGACGACCTTATCGGGTATCTCTCTCAGCCCATAGAGGAACCTCAGCCCGGGCTCTCATATCCAACAGAACATCCTACTTATCCTGAAGGATCAACAGCTCATCTCATCACCAAAGAAGTCAATGTTGTGGAAGATAAAGAAGACAACTGCAATTGGGGCAACTGGATATTCCACACTCACTATAATGGATTGAACAACTGGGAAGCTGAAGATGTTATCTCCTTTGATCAGGAGTAAATGCATTTTCCTGTTTTCGCTGTTTATATGTTCAAAAATAAAAATGGTTCCTGTACTATCGAACCATGAGCTTGAAAGCCGTGTGCCTTGCCCGAAGCACACTGGTCCTTTTTATAAGGGTTTGTCATACCATGATCATATGTTCATATAATAAAATCATGGGACGTTTGCATGTTCAAATTATTGCGATCCTTTTTATTCATTTCTTTACTTTGTTTTCAAATAGCTATGTGTTCTTACACAGACCCACATAATAAATGCAGATTCACATTCACTCTGGATCCTGTTGATAACGATTCTGCTATTGCCAGTCATGACTTTGAAAATACGATCTACCAAACTGAGGACGAAAGTGAGGAAGATTGTGAAGTACCTAGGGAACTTGCAAGGCTGTTAGAACAAGAAGGAAAAACTATACAACCGCATGAAGAGCCAATTGAGGTTATCAACCTGGGCAGTGACGAAGAAAAGAAAGAAGTCTAGATAGGGGCTGATTTACAAAATAGTGTCAAACAAAGACTGATTCAAATGTTACAAGACTACGTCGAGATATTCGGTTGGTCCTCTGAAGATATGCCTGGTCTCGACACGGATATTGTGGTCCATCGCCTGCCAATCAAAGAAGGTAGCACTCCAGTTAAGCAGAAGCTGCGAAGAAGTAGGCCCGACATGTCCAAGAAGATTAAAGACGAGGTTGAGAAGCAGTTTAACGCTGGCTTTCTAAAAGTTGTGAGTTATCCTCCATGGATAGCTAACATCGTGCTTGTGCCTAAAAAAGACGGGAAAGTCAGGATGTGTGTAGACTACAGAGATCTGAACCGGGCAAGCCCCAAAGATGATTTCCCTTTACCTCACATCGATGTACTGGTTGACAATACTGCACAATGCAAAGTATTTTCCTTTATGGACGGATTCTCCGGTAACAATCAAATCAAGATGGCGCCCGAAGACATGGAAAAAACAACTTTCACAACACCCTGGGGAACCTTTTGTTACAAAGTGATGCCCTTTGGTTTAAAGAATGCAGGAGCAACGTATCAACGTGCAATGGTAGCTCTGTTCCATGATATGATTCACCAAGAAATAGAGGTTTATGTGGATGGTATGATTGCAAAGTCCAACACCGACGAAGAACATCTGGGTCATCTACACAAGCTGTTTGACAGACTCAAGAAGTATAGGTTGCGACTAAATCCGAACAAGTGTACCTTTGGGGTGAGATCTGGTAAATTCTTAGGTTTCATTGTCAGCAGCAAGGGTATTGAAGTCGATCCTGCCAAAGTCAAAGCCATTCAAGAAATGCCTATACCCCGTACCGAGAAACAAGTCAGAGGATTCTTGGGACGTTTGAACTACATCGCCAGATTCATTGCCCATATGACTACTACTTATGTGCCAATCTTCAAATTGTTGAAGAAAGATCAAGTGGAAAGATGGAACGACAAATGTCAATTAGCCTTTGACAAAATCAAAGAATATCTTCAAAAACCACCAATCTTGTTACCACTAGTGGAAGGAAGACCTCTGATAATGTACCTAACGGTGTTAGAAGATTCAATGGGGTGTGTACTGGGGCAACATTAGGAGTCTGGCCGAAAAGAGCATGCAATCTACTATCTTAGCAAAAAGTTTACCGATTGTGAAACAAGATACTCACTGCTCGAGAAAACTTGCTGTGCCTTGGCATGGGCAGCTCGCCGACTAAGACAGTATATGCTAAACCATACCACTTTCCTGATCTCCAAGATGGATCCTATCAAATATGTGTTCGAAAAACCTGCCCTCTCTGGAAGGATAGCAAGATGGCAAATGATTTTAACAGAGTATGACATCCAGTACACTTCGCAAAAGGCGACAAAAGGAAGTGTGGTAGCTGATCATCTGGCTCATCAAGCAGTGGATGATTATCAAGCATTAAACTTTGACTTCCCAGGTGAAGATATTATGTTAGTTACTAACTACAAACAACCAGGACCGGAGGAAGGACCCAAGCCAGGATCCCGGTGGACTATGGTTTTTGATGGAGCCTCTAATGCGCTTGGCAATGGCATCGGAGCTGTGATCATTTCTCCTGCAGGAGGGCATACGCCATTCACTGCCAGATTATGTTTCAACTGCACTAACAATATAGCCGAGTATGAAGCATGTATTCTGGGTCTCAAAGCTGCAATCGATCTAAGAATCAAGTTCTTGGAGGTCTACGGAGACTCGGCCCTTGTAATTTATCAAGTTAAAGGAGAATGGGACACAAAGCACTCGAATCTAATTCCTTACAAAGAATATGTGCTGAGTTTGATTCCTTACTTTGAAGAAATCACTTTTGAACATATCCCGCGAGAAGAAAATCAACTGGCTGATGCTCTAGCTACCATGTCATCCATGTTCAAAGTCAGGTGGGACAATGAGGCGCCAATGATCACCATTTACAGACAAGATGAACCAGCCTATTGCAATGAGATTGGTACCGAAGGAGTGGAAGAAAAACCATGGTTCCATGAAGTAAAAAGATATCTCGAAACCCAGGAGTATCCTTGTTATACCCCAAAATTTGCCCACATATTTTTCAAGAAAACTCCAATCTGAAAATTAAGAGTCTCATATAATCATGGATTTTTATTTCAACAAATATCCTAACATATGAAACACTTAGTTTTTAGAATTTTTCTTATACAGTAATTTGGCTTGCAGTTGAATTTATTCTTACGCAAACACCAAATACTGTTCATTACTTCACACATGCTATTTATTTATTTACAGATAAATAGTACTGACACAATTGGTACAGAGTTAAATCTTTTTGCAGGCGCAGAATCAGGAAACTCAGACTGTACTGGTAACAATTAGATTATTATTATCTTTTGTTTCCCACTAATTTTTGTACTATATTCCAATATTTGCAAAAATCTTTTCAAATCTCTTTTTCAAAAATCAAATCTCTCCTTTTCCCAACACTATCTACACTTTCTTTCAAATCTTACTTCCACTCAAATTTTCCTTTTGTACGGAATCACATCATTCCCCAACGTCTCTTTCCTTCTTTCCATTCTATAAATACCTCTCATTTTCTTCCATAAAATCTCACATCAAATTCCAATTCATCTTTCAAATTCCTATCTCATATCCATCTTCTCTTCTTCCCTGACCAGAATGGCAAAATGGATAGAGACATTGTTTCTTACAGTCATCACCATTGCTACGGTGATCATGACTTTCTTCTGCCTGCATAGTCCTGAGGAGTGTGGACCTGCAATAGTTGCACTCCCAATCATCTACATGTTATTGTTCATAGCATGGGTCATTAATCGTCATTCTTAAAATTTGCCGTATTTCTTATTTCTTAAATGTACCGTTTATTCGTCGTACTGTTCAATATAGTATATTTGTACTGTCAGTATTAAATGTTGTACTATTTGTCATAATATTGCTTAGTTACTAAGATAATATTTTATGTGTTTTCTGCCAGTCAAATATTCCTATTTCTGTGCATTAAATGATTTTCAGGGTTATTATCGGTAATTTTGCCCGCATACCGTAAATATTAGTTATTTATTATGTCTATGTTTTTCTAACAAGTCATGTAAATAAACTTTCATTTTTCACATAAAACAAAAACAAAAAAAAAACAACAAAAAAGAAAATTAACTTTGACTGTTGATTTTTCACTCTAACTACTACGTCAATACCTGAACAGTCAGTCGACAGCCAAACTGCTGGCAGTACAATTCTCAATGTTTTGTGCCATCAATCAAATCAATCTTTCACAATTCAAAATTCCAAGATTTTTGTTCAAAGAAGTCTTCTGAATATCACATGATTAGCAGAGACTCAACACTGCATAAAAATCAGGTACGCTTAACTGTCTCCTACACAAACAGTCCCTAATCAGGGTTTTTCTTGTTTTTACAGGGGCAACAAGTTTTTGAGAGCTCAAATGGATTTCATATACATCCATATATCTCAAAGTACCATCATACAAATTTTCAAACTTCAAATCACTCAGACGCACCGTCAGCAGCTCAAACAGTCAACAGACGACCCGTTTGACCAAAAAAGTCAACAGACAGTCAAAAATGAAATTTTTTGTCAAAGTCCATATTTTGTCAAAGGATTCATCATTTGATCATTGGATGATCATAATTCATCAAGGAAAGATCAAAAATCAACAAAACCCTAAGATTCAAAATTAGGGTTTTTGCCTGAAAAGTCAACTCAACTTTGACTGATCATAACTCTCTCATCCTTCATCCAAAAAATTCAAACCAAAGCTTGTTTTGAAGGAAATTCAATTATCTTTCAAATGCCATTGATCCCATGATCATTGGATTCACCATTTGAAAAATATGACCAAAGACATTACAGGTCATTTTCAAAGTCAACAAAAAGACACTTTTTTCAAAAGGACACACAAGGAGCTTCAAAAATCATTTTGACATGAGACCAAAGACATTGGTTAGAGGACTCTTTGAGGTTTCCAAAAAGTGCAAGATCTCCTTCATATGACAAAAATTGAAGGATTTACACCTTGTTGAAGTTGGCTAAATTTTGGTAAAATGCATGAAATCAACATTGCTCAAAAATGTATTTTTTCCAAATGGGGCCAAGTTTTCAGCATTCAAACATCATTTCCATGTTACTATGGGCCTCCCACGACCAAGACTAAGCCCATACCTTTTTTTTATCCATTTTTGCATGATTTTATCTTACTTTAAGATTAAAATTAAAAGGAAAATGCATGGATAAAGGTTAGCTTACAAATCAAGCATGACTCACCTCAAAGAATCTTCATCTTTCTGCAGAGAATTGAAGGGCAAGGCAGGTGCATTGAAGGCAAGATGACTTGGTCAAGAATTCAAGCTTTTTTATATTAAAAAATGCAAAGTTTCAACAAAGGCAACTAAGACACATCTTAGCTTCATTTCTAAGCACACATAGCTTATAAATAAGCTATCTTAGTTCAGCAAAGAGAGGAGACGAGTTCAAAAGCATCCCTAAGCATATAGCATACTTGTAACCACTTGTAATTTTCAAAGAAACTTTAAATTCGAATTTTAAGTTTCAGTCCATTTCAATACAAACTAAGCAGTCAAACATCATCTCTGAGCTTCACTGAAACTATTCCAATCAATTGCAAGTCCTAAACATCACTGAATCGAGCTATATAGGCCACGGTTTGTTCAAACTAAAACCAACTTATATCTCATAACACACGCATATTTAACAAGATGTAGATGCATAATTGTGTTTGGTTTGAGGCTCTGGTCGTTTCTGGAGCTTCAATTGGATTTTAATGGATATTTGTAGCATATACCATTTTAGGGTTTACTTAGCTCAAAATTAGGGTTCTTCATTAGGGCCAAAATTAAAACAAATTAAGGACATGGTTAAACTCAGCGGACCAAGACGAATCCAATGGTACCATCGCGCTTGATTTCTATACTTGTTTGACCCTATTCGTAATTTTGCAGGTTTGAGGTTCATCAACTACAGCGCTTGTTTCATAAAAGCGCTGTAAAAGCCCTTGTCTGAAGGTTGAAGACGATGAGGTGTCTCCACCTCATTGGACAATCAGCGCGCGTACTTTTTTTAAATTCTCTCTGATTCTGTGCCTTGCAGGTCTATCTTCTACCACGTGCCTCAATTTCTGGACCCTCTGATTTCATTTAATGAATCATCCAATGATCCAGATCACGCATGCACACCATGCTCCCTCACAAATTACCACACAGGATCAGTATCCTTTTATTTTCTATTTTATTTTCTATTTTATTTAATTTCTTTGTTAAATTAATTAAAAATAGTTTTAAAAATCCAAAAAATACACAAAAAATATTTTTAGACTTCTAAAATAATATACTATTTTATGAAATAAAAATATTTTATTTTTCTTCAAAATTTCAATATTTTGCATAATTAATTAGTATATATTTATATATTTGCTTTTTAATTATTCTAACCAATCAAAAAATCATAAAAAAAATCGTTCTTTGTGTTAAATATTGTTTATATATTATAAACTAATTTTGTACATATTTTGAATAATTTTCTTTTTAAGTTTTAATTATTTGTATAATTATTTGTATAATTATGTTTTAATTAACTTAAATCAATTTCAAATCAATTTCAAAAATTCAAAAAAAATTAGTTTTGTTTTAAAATTAATTAACAAATATTTTGTACATATTTTAAACTTAATTTCTAGGTTTAAATCTATTTTCATCTTTTTTCTTCATTTTAATTTAATTAATCATGCATTAATTATAATTAAAATAAATCATAAAAAATCCAAAAACATGCCCTTCTATTTTTCTTGCAATTTAAATTCCTAGATAAATGTATAGGATGTCAAATTCATGTAAATAGGCTAGTTTACATTTCCTGCACAATCGATGTAATAGCGTAGATTTACTTTCCGCACTTTACATTTCCGCATTTTAATTTCCAGCAAATATAAACTGCGTGTATGTCAAAGATAAAATTGAACCGTTAGATCACTAACTTCAAAGATAAATATCTGAATCCAATCACAAGCACACTTGCACCTCTTCAGGTAATCCCTTTTACAATCTTTCAAAAATCAAAGTCAAAATTCTACTGTTTCGAGTACAAAATCGAACCTTGCTTTTATATCCGGTGAAAGGATAGATTTTTAAAGGAAACAGGATAAAGACCTTACAACTCAGGGTAGACCTCCTAGTTTGCTTGCTCAAATCAAAACAAACAAAATTCTCATACACTGTTGATTTTTCAAAACTTTCAAAAAAGACAATACTTTGTATACATCCAAACACGGGTTATTACAAAGTTAACGTTCTTTTCAAAACATCTTTCGAAAGATAAACAAGCATTTTGTATACATCCACACACGGATCATTACAAAATTCAAATTACAAAGGTATTTGAAACCACATATGAGCAATTTCAGAGCAATTGAAAAGTGATCGAAAAACAAGTGAGCT
Organism: Vicia villosa; assembly: GCF_029867415.1. NCBI lineage: Eukaryota > Viridiplantae > Streptophyta > Magnoliopsida > Fabales > Fabaceae > Vicia > Vicia villosa. The sequence continues at coordinate 119,693,238 of NC_081182.1, read as the reverse complement.
AAGCAAACTTAAGAGCCCATGGATAACCATGGATACAAAGGGTGCTAACACCTTCCCTTTGTATAACCTACCCCCTTACCCAGAATTTCTTAAAGGTCTTTTTTCTGTTTCTTTTATAAACCTTTCCTTAATTGGATAAAATAAAAGGTCGGTGGCGACTCTGTGATATTTTCAAAAATGCGAAAGCATTAAGCGACAAAAAAGAGTCAGTTCACGTATCTCTACAGATCAGAGGTATGGCCCGGTATTAAAAAAAATCGGAGGTCCACAGAACTGGCGACTCTGCTGGGGATATACTTTCAAAAAACAAAATGTTTTCAAAAGGGGTTACCTTAAGA